>NW_022196695.1:600000-925227 GCF_008641045.1 Pistacia vera | reverse complement strand
AAGAAAGCGAGTAAGTGATAGGCCACAAGGCAAGAATCTTTGGAGATGGGAATGGATGGTTTCATTAGTGCTTGACTTGTAGCTTGGCAGGAAATCATGAGTCAAATATATTAACCCTTCGCCACACAACCTAGGTTTGATTATGAGAGGAACACTTTATTCACCGTAACACAATCTCACAATCTTTCAGAGCCTATCCATCCCCTTTCTTATCGAAATTTGCAAGAAAAGGCCCCTTTCAAGGGGGTTGGATGCTTAATCGTGAAATGGGTTCCACCTTCGAAAGTAAGGAAGCAAACGCTCACTCACTAGAAACCAATTGCGAGCTGTCACGTCAAAGTTGTGAAAGAAAGTTTGTAAGATTGGGTTGTAAGTATTGTATTGCCACTTTAAATTTATGAGTAATTCTAGGTCCACAACCCAATCTCATAACCCCTAACGTGGTAGCTCGTCTTTAGTCGGCTCACAAAATGGGTCCTACTTACTTGTGGATCTCGATTGCCTATTTACAAGCTAACCAATAACGAGTTATCACGTTAAAAGTTGTAAAAGAAGGTTATAAACCCAGTATTATTATAAATTTATCAAACGGTTTACATAATCGGTTAATTAAAGGGATTTTTCTGTTTAAAAAAAAAAATATATATATATATATATATCCCTCATTTTTCATGTCCAGTTTTAAAAACCCAAAAACTGTTTATTTTTCCTTGCCCTCGTTATTCATATTATTTAATTTTATGTTACTTAGAGAGTGTCAGAGTGGGAATTTAGGATATACATTTGCTATTTCGCTAATCTTTTGTCGTTTGCTGTACTTCAAATTGTGAGACTTGGTGGACCTAAACCGTATGGGTAAATGTAGTTAACACCGTTGATTTGGGTCCTTGCTATGGTGTCACAGTATTCATTTACAACCTTAAGCTTCAAGTATGTCCGATAAAATTTTGATTGGGGGTCTAGCAGTAAAAAGCTGTTTGGTTGGTTCCAAACTAAATGCAAGCTGGCAACCAGTTCAGAAAAGAGGAAACAGCCAATAACTGGGACTTTTATTGATCTGGGTTCCCCACAAATACCTTCATCTGAAATGAGAAGGCCCACAAATTGATTTCCAACTCAACAGCAAACATTAATTCATGCATGCAATTAGATATGATAACAAATATTCTGGCAAATGGGATTTGCCCAACTGAACCTCAAGATAATTTAAACATTAATAACATTGTAAATGATAGGCACATTTCACGAGAATTCAAGTTATCTTCAGGACTAATATTTCTTCTTTAAATATATATATTGTCAGGATTTCCTTCTTCCATCAGCTAAAAGATAAAGCAATGGAGTGGAGCCATCCACACATGCTCCCCAGAACAACCACCGACAACTGGAGATACCGTGAAGTCATGAAAATAGAAATAAACATTCATTCATACACAAACATAAGGGAATTAATACCATATTATATTTATACGAGTAAAATAAATATATATATTACCAGAGCTGCGGGCTACATGGATTGGTTTCTTCCTGCAGCCACCTTCAGCCTCTTACACTTAAACCGATGGCTGGTTTTTAACTATTATCACCAACCCGAAACGACAAAAGTCAAAACAAAATAATAAAAAATAACAGAAACCACGCCTTACTTTTCTCACTTTTTCTACCTTACCTATCACAATCACTCTCACTTTTACTTAAATCCTAATATCAAATCCCATTTCACCCATCACTTCAAATTTTTCCCGGGAAAATAAAGGAAAAACAAATGTGAAGGCGGGAAATGAAAATGCTTTTACTTTTTTTTTAACAAGTCATTAATAAAAATCCCTAGACACGGAAATTCTTCCCCGTGAAGGTTTGACCGAACTGCCAATTATGTGGTGCCACGTTCCATGAAGTTGATGTGCGGCGATCGCTGCCCCTGACCCTAAAAGAAAGAGCCTGACCCACAAGTACAGCATTAGATTGCCAATTTTGCCCCCAGTTACGGCTCATACTCAACCAGCCAGTGTTGGTTCCCTTCACGCTCACGTGCACGATATCTCCTGCACCCGCCACGTTGGTCACCAGAACCAAGTTAAAGTAACGGAAACCGTTAACGGTGAATCTGATTCCACCTAGCTTTCTGCATGGCACCCTGTATATAAAAAATTAACAAAATCGTCACCGTGACAGTTAGTGCCTACCCTACAATTAAAGGCACTTTTTAAAGACCCAACGCTAGACCGGTAAAAAAACAAAAAAAAACTCATTATTTAAATGTAAATTAAGGTGGGAACTGTAGGGTACAGAGTCACAAGAAACTGTGACCCAACACACGCGTGGGAAAACGTGAAGTGTGTGTCCCAGATTTTCTGACTTTAAGACACTGACAATTGAAAATAACAGAAATACCCTTTGGTTTTTTTTTACAATAATGTCCTCGTAAAAGTGAAAATTAGTGTTAAGATTTAATGCAAACTAGGGCAAGCCACCGCACCGAAAGCGAATGGGCACTTAGGTAAAGAAGGGTTTGCCGTTGGCTATTTTTGGGTAAACGACATAAAGCTCAAAATAATAAAGGCAACTCTTTTCAGTTTCTAAGATTTATTTAAAGTTAAATAAAAAGTATGACACAACATTTCCCATTGTCTACACTAAACAATGAAGAAAATATTTAAGTAAAATAATGGGCATTTCAGTAAACTCACCTGCGGTAAGCAACGGGAACAATACCAGCGCGGTACTCAGCGATCTTGAGGAACATGGGCATGGCGAGGTCGAAGTGAGGGCGGGGAGGGTTGCACCAGCCGCCATTGTCAGACGGCTGAGCGAAGTTCGGCGGGCAGAAGTTGGTTGCAGTAACGAAGATGGAAGAACCACCAGAGTGGCACCATCTGGGGTCGTCCGCGCACTTTATCTCAAAGCACGCGCCGCAGCTCAGACCGTTGTTGAACAGAGCCGTACTTAATGCGGCCGTGTTGACGCCGTAGCCTTGGCTGTAAAGATTCCCATACCCACAAGCACCACCTAAAAATAGGAAAAAAAAAAAACCACATTTAGTTACGTACGAGTAGTAAAATACGGAGAAATGCAAGGTCAAAAAAGCCTATACCCATAGTTCCGGAGGCGTCACTGCCACCGTAGAAAGTAGCATGGGCACTCTGCCATGGCCCACCGGTGAAAACACCAGGAATTTTAGCATTCACCGCCGCGAAAGAGGAAAGTGTGAGTAAAACAAAACAGAGCACATTTGCAATAGCCATTGTTAGTGAGGTTCTGGGAGAAAGAGAGAGAGAGTGAGTGGAGTGAATGGGCTAGGGGGCGAATGAGAAAGCGGGAAGAAGGTGATGGGTGTACTTAAAGAGGAGATAGCGGTTAGGGTTAAAGAGAATAAAGAGTGAAATGTAATTAATGGTGTTTGTTACTGCGAGTGGTTTTTCTCTCAGATCTCATTAAAGATTTTTTATTTAATTATTAATTTTATTGTGGGCAGTGGGTTAGGGTTGGGTGAGGGAATACACGTGAGCAGCACATGGGTGATTCATATTATGATATTAAATTTGCTTTGTCAGATTAAGGCAAGTTGGGATTTGGATGACAATTGCCACGTGCTACTTGATGGAATTACGGGACGGGGACGGTCACATTAAATCTTCATCCATTCATAATCAAACACGTCATACCTCCGTTACTCTTATTAGGAATATATTCCATGATTTTAGTTGAGTGAATAACTGAATATGTTCTTGTCATTTTGAGATAATAGCAATTATTCCGATTAATATTTATACAACCCAACCCAACTTCATCTCACTTTGCTTCATTTGCAAGCGGTGGCATTAACCATGCCTGTTTATCTCTTCACATTTTCGATACCCATCATTAATTTTCCTTAAATAAAACCTACCGAGTATATTATTTAATGCTGTAAAAATATTTGACTTTAATATCAAAAATATGTCAACGTCAAATTCCACTCATATACTAGAGAGTTGATCCAATAGTTTAAATTTATACATAATAAAATAGTAAAATATAGTGTTCAATGAACTCTAGAAATTAGTTGAAGTATACGTTAAAATATCATATATGATAATAACCATTGGGTGACCTGATGGTAAAAGAGGAAAAAGAAAATTTTATGAGTTCTTTGGTAGTCTCTTTAAACACTAATAATGATAGTTATTGAAACTCTTTCTCAATTGACAGTTTCAAGACCTCAATAGATTAGTTAAAGTGTGTGTAAGATGGTCTAAGCTCTCCTGATGACTAAAAAAAAAAATTAGCATATAAAATTAACGATAAATTAATAGATTAAAAGATATGATAAGATATCGTGAATTAACTTTTTGATTTAAATACTTAATATCGTTAAATAAACGTTTCAATCATTAGATCATTGACAAAGCATTGGACTATATTAAATATGAAATGTTAACATAATTTATCTCTTAAAAATTTACAATGCAACCCATAATATATATTTAAAAATATGTGGGGTTAATAAAGTTAAAATAATACAACTTTGGAATAACCCAAAGTGACAAGACAATGGCAAATGAAGGGGCTGCAATTAGAAAGTTTGTAGTGCGCTGCAATTAAAAAATCACTTGTAATGCATTCAAATTAAAGAAAAATAAAACCCGAAACCTTCAAAACCGCGTGAAATTGAGGGGACCACCACCAGGCACAAGTAGTATCATCGCGTATACTGTACGTATTTGCCTATGCCCTACACTCTTTTAAGTGGACCCCTCTCCCTCTGTTTCTGATCCCACGAATCAACGGCTCAGGATTTTCTTTTCATGAATTTGTACGTCACAAATAATTGCTGTTTTTACGTTTTACCAACTGAGTTAAAGGAGCAGGAGCAGCCACGTGGACGTATTGGCGGAATTTGTGGGTAAATAATTTGATAAATTGATGGCGTTAAAGATGAATAAATTGATGCATTGATTTCCAAATTTACAATTTAGGTAACTTTTCCATACTTAACATTCAATGCATTCAAATAAATTGATGGCGTTAAAGATGAATAAATTGATGCCTATTTAGGAGTGATCAAAACCAGTTAATCGGTTTGATGAACCGAACCAATTTTTCAGTTCAGAAATTTTCCTAAACTGAAATTGAATTGATTAACCAGTTTAAAACAAATTTTAATTTCATATATTTTTATAATAAACCTTATATTTTTTTAAGAAACCAATTAGTAAAACCGATTTTTGTTAATCGGTTTTCATATTCTCTCAAACTAATAATCAAACCGAAAATTCGGTTTTTTATTTTCTTTGAACCGAAACAAAATCGGTTTTTCGGATAACCAAAAATTCGGTTTGGTTTTTCTATTTTTTTTAACACCCCCACCCCTATTATGGCATGGAATGACACGAAATCAAGAGTTTGGAGAACCTCTGTTTTCAATATTAAAAAAATTAAAATTACAAAATTGATAAAGCATTTACAAGTGATGTGAGTGGGAAGCCTCCAAGGCCGAAATCTCACTTCCCATGTGACTCGAATTATTGTTTGCTTCCTCCGCCAGCCTAATCTATAACCCATAACGCCATAACCCACCCACCATGTGCCTTCACTAATTGCCTTTTTTTTTTTATATAATAATATTTTGAAATACCATCCTTTAAATAACATATCTTGGAGTTGTCTCATGTTTCATATATAGATAAGGTATTATTTTTTCTCTTCTAAAAAATCCCACTAAAATCATTTTGTTAAGAATATATTTGTTTGGTTTTTTTTTTTTTTTTGTCACTAAAAGTGTACTTCAACTAATCTTCAAAGAGTATCCACGGTCATCTTTATTAATATCTGAAGATATTCGAATTCAAAAGCTCGTAAAACATTTATTATAGTCATGGTTAATGATATATTTATTGCTTTCGTTGTAAATTAGTTAATTAATTATAATAAAGAAAGGAGATTGAGTGGTTAAAGTGAAAGGTGGAAAGTCATAGAAACATAAAGGTGACCGACCAACCAGATCAGGCAAATCTGCCACGTCAAAAAATGAATTGAAGTTATCTTTTTGACTAAACATGACCATGCAAAGCACGAACCCAGCACATGCATGGTCAGACATGTGAACGTGCCTTTCTACATATTTTCCATTGAAGTTATCTTCAAGCTTCTCTACATGAACAGAGTTGTTTCTGCTTACTGGTTTTGATTATAATTATAATAATAATATGGAATAAGCATAATTAATATTAAGAACAATGACATTTTAACTGATGAGAAATAGGCCACATGGATGCCACTATCAATTGCTATTCTTAAGAGAGGTTATCACTTATCATATAAATGTGTAGCTTTCGGAAATCGCAACCTTTCCTCAAATATAACTTATCAACATCATTTATTAAATCATTTTTCTTTTATGATTGAGATATCTGGATCAGTTTATATGTACTTCAACTCAAGCACGTAACTACATAGAGAGTTGCGGGTTCAATTGAATCCACTCAACTTTTTAAAAATTTCAAAAAAGTTTTAATATTTTATGAATTTTGTAATTTTAACCCAACTTAATTTCATGTTGACCTCATGAATTATTAATTAACTATTTTTTAACTTTTTTCTCTTCTTTATTTTCTCTCATATTATACTTTTCCTTTAGTTAAATACTCAAGAAATGTCACTCCTTTGGATTAAGATGTAAGATGATTTTTTTTTTTTTTTTTTTTAACTTAAACTTCTTTTCTTTTAGCTTTCTTAATTAATAAAAGATCATGAGCTATGAGTTTTTGCTGACTTTAATAAATGAGTTTGAAATCGGAAGATTAAATTATTAGATTTTAATGTGGGTTTTGATTTAATCTTATTTATGTTGAGGTATGAGTTAATTAGTTGTTGTTTTAAGTTGAGTTTGATAAATTTTGGTTAGTTATTGAGTTAATTTTGAATTATTTAAAGAATTAATGAAACCCTAAATTATAGAGATTTGGCGATTATGCAACGTTTTCAGAATATGAAAAAAAAGGTCGAGGATAATTGTAGAATTTATAATTTGGTATGTATAACTTTTAAAAGTATATTTTTTATCCTCATTACTTCAGTATATATTTTATTGTAAATTTATCAATTTTCATTATTTGAACCCACTAACTCAAAATCCTAGCAACGTTCATGCCTTAATTAATCACTCAAAACCTTGAAACTACCAGTCGGGTAAGAGTTTCATTAAAATCTTTTATGCCATGAATCCAAAATCACATGGAATTATTCCTAGATTAATTTTCTAATTTTGATGTAATAAGATAATGCATCCCACTAATTAAAAATACTCCATTTATTATCATCAACTCTTGCCTTGTGTTAGTGAATAATCTTCCAAATTATAAACTTAAATTGGATATTTAATTAATATTTGACATGATATCCAACTTTGCTTAAGATATTATTTATTTAGTTATCATCAAACGTAATAATTTGTCGGTTGCCCCTGCATGCATATACGTTACGATTAATCACATAATTACATTAATTTAATTAATCAATGGAATAGTGTGACGTGGGTTTGACTTTTGAGCTTCCATAATTTTATTAAATAAATCCAATTTGACTTTATGATCTCTGTTATTATTTTATAATTAAAAGAATTTCTTTAATGGAAGCCATGTAGATATTGCTTTTGTTGTTAATTGGAGTTTATAATTAGGAAAGTTAATTAATATATCTTATGAATCACTCATCTTTGCACTTTTAAATAGAGTTAACGATTTTTTTCCGTTTAAATAATTGTTTAATGATACTTTTTCACTCATAGACTTTTAAAATACCATTTTATTATCTAAATGCGATCTCACACCATCATCATTATAGCGGATTCAGGAATTACTTTTAGGGGGACCAAAATAAAAATTTATTATACATTACTATTTTTGTCCATTAATATTTTTTTCGATTACCACTCATCAAAACCCCATGTAGTTTTTGTTGTCGGAATATAAATTTAAGTAATAAAGTGACATTTTAAAATTTATGAAAAAGTGTCATAAAGTCATTAATTTGGTTGGAAGAAGTCGTTAACTCCTTTTAAACACAATCAACTATGTACAAATTAAAAGGTTGATAAAAATAGTTGATCGACTTAAAATTAAAATATTATGACAAATAATTCAAGATTTACAAAATATGTATATGTTTACTGTATAAATTCATCTATACAATACTCTAATAATACCCAAATATACGTAGTATAATTTATTTCTAAAGTATTTTGTTTATATAAAACACATGGGCACATGAGAATTTTAGACTTTGAGAGATAGAGTTGTAATTAAAATTAATTAATTGTAATACTTAGAAGAGACTACTAGTTTAGGTTACCCATAAGGGTGAGCATGGACCTGCATGGTTGCATGGGATAAAGGGTAGAACTGGAACTAACCCCATTAGGATCTAATTCCAGTTCTAGAAAATTGAAACTGAGAATCATAACTAGAATCGAGGTTCGAGTATCCGGGTAGGAATTGGGATTAAATTGTAATTATTTTATTAATTTTACAATTTTAACCCAACTTAATTATATATGACCTCATGAATTATTAATTAACTATTTTTTAATTTTTCTCTCTTTTTCATTTCCTCTCATACTATATTTTTCATTTGATTAAATACTCAAGAAAGGTCACTCTTTTGGATTACGAGGTAAGATGATATTCTTCTTTTTTTTTTTTTTTTTTTTTTTTTTTTTTTTTACTTACACTTCTTTTCTTTTAGCTTTCTTAATTAATGAAAGATCATGAGCATGAGTTTTTGCTGAATTTAATAAATAAGTTTGAAATTGAAAGATTAAATTACTAATTTTAATGTGGTTTTTGATTTAACTTGTCTATGTTGATATGAGTTAATTAGTTTGTTGTTTAAGTTGAGTTGATAAATTTTGGCTAGTTATTGAGTTAATTTTGAATTATTTAAAGAATTAATGAAACCCTAAATTTATAGAGATTTGGGATTATGCAACGTTTTCAGATATAAAAAACGTCGAGGATAATGTAGAATTTATAATTTGGTATGTATAACTTTTAAAAGTATATTTTTTTATCCTCATTACTCAGTATGTATTTTATTGTAAATTTTCAATTTTGATTATTTGAACCCACAAACTCAAATCCTAGCTACGTCCAGGCCTCAATAACACTCAAAAACCTTGAAACTACCAGTCGAGTAAGAGTTTCATTAAAATCTTTTATGCCATGAATCCAAAATCACATGGAATTATTCCTAGATTAATTTTCTAATTTTGATGTAATAAGATAATGCATCCCACTAATTAAAAATACTCCATTTATTATCATCAACTCTTGCCTTGTGTCAGTGAATAATCTTCCAAATTATAAACTTAAATTTCCAATCATAGATTATATTTAATTAATATTTGACATGATATCCAACTTTGCTTAAGATATTATTTAATTAGTTATCATCAAATGTAATAGTTTGTCGGATGCGCCTGCATGCATATACGTTACTATTAATCGCATAATTACATTAATTTAATTAATCAATGGAATAGAGTGACGTGGGTTTGACTTTTGAGTTCTATTATTTTATTAAATAAATCCAATTTGACTTTATGATCTCCATTATTATTTTATAATTAAAAGAATTTCTTTAATGGAAGCCATGTAGATATTGCTTTTGCTGTTAATTGGAGTATATAATTAGGAAAGTTAATTAATATATCTTATGAATCACTCATCTTTGCCCTTTTAAATAGAGTTAAACGACTTTTTCCCATCCAAATAATCACCTAATGACACTTTTTCACTCACAGTTTCTTAAAATACTATTTTATTATTTAAATCTATATTTTATTTTCGATTTCGACATCGTTGCGACCTTACAATATCACCATTCTCTTTTCCGATCACCACTTATCAAAACCTCATGTAGTTTTTGCTGTCAAAATATAAATTTGGGTAGTAAATTGACATTTTAAAATTTGTGGAAAAGTGTCATAAAACCATTATTTATTTATTTGGGTGGGAAAAAAACGTTAACTCCTTTTAAACACAATCAACTATATGTACAAATTAAAAGGTTGATAAAAATAGTTGATGTATCGACTTAAAATTAAATTATTATGAGAAATACATGGCAAATAATTCAAGATTGACAAAATATGTATATCTTTACGATATAAATTCATCTATACAATACTCTAATAATACCAAAATATACGTAGTATAATTTATTTCTAAAGTATTTTGTTTATTTTCTAATAGGAGATCAAAACATAAAACACATGGGCACATGAGAATTTTAGACTTTGAGGGATATAGTTGTAATTAAAACTAATTAATTGTAATACTTAGAGGAGACTATACTAGTTTAGGTTACCCATAGGGGTGAGCATGGTTGCATGGGATAAAGGGTAGAACTGGAACTGACCCCATTAGGATC
The DNA here is from genome assembly GCF_008641045.1 of Pistacia vera. NCBI lineage: Eukaryota > Viridiplantae > Streptophyta > Magnoliopsida > Sapindales > Anacardiaceae > Pistacia > Pistacia vera. The sequence goes on along the minus strand of NW_022196695.1, from coordinate 914,817 downwards.
TAATTCCAGTTCTAGAAAATTGGAACCGAGAATCAGAACTAGAATCGAGGTTCGAGTATTCGGGTAGGAACTAGGACTAAATTGTAATTATTGTAAACATTGGGGTGTATTGAAATTTTGGGGTGTATTTGTCATTTTTCAAAAAATAGGGGGTAATTATAATTTACCAGGGTACCCGGAACTAGAACCTACATTCTAGGTTCCAGTTCAAGATTTCTAGGAATTGGAACCAACCAGTTATGGTTCTGGTTCCAAATCTTAGGAACCTATTGATTTCGGTTTTGTTTTCGGTTCAGATTCTGGTTCCTTAAAAAAATACAGGGTATCAAGAACCGATCACCCCTGGCTAATTAATTGAAATCATGGACTAAATTAAACTTAATTATAATAATTAAACAGATAAGAATTGAGATGAGATGAGAGAGACCAAAGGAGGAATGTCAAATGTGAAGAGAAAAGGAAGCAACAAAGGATGGCCGTATGAAAACGAAAGCATGTGGATGAATCCTTTTAAAAGGAGACAACAGAGAGACATCAAATCAAACTATTTCTCATCCATTTTCACACTTCCATTTCTTATTTCCTTTTTATTGATCTGTTTTTATTAATTTCAACTGAATTTATTGTATTCAACATTGTCTATTTAGTTAGGACAATGGCCACACTACTGGATCTCGAACCAGTTGAAATTTTTAACATATTGAATGAAACTGGTCCAAATTTGAAATGGGGTGACCTAAAAGGATTACATGGGTACCACAGATACAATACAAAATTTTGTTAGCTTCTCATATTTTTTCTTTTTTATGATCGGGGTGGTCTGGACTAGCTTACGCGCACCTCAACTAATATCTCAGAATCTTGAAACTACCGACCTAGTAAGAGCTCTAATTATCTCTATTAACAAATGAGGAGAGATTTGAACTCAAGACCTCTTAAGTAATACACCTAAAAATCCCTATCGAACCACTCGACCACTCAGAGATAGTAAAATACAAAATTTTGTTAGCTTCTCATGTTGCTCTCTTGCAAGAATAAATTAATCTTTTCTGAATCTTTCATGTAGATATTGGAATATATTTTCATTAATTTTTCTTGTCATTTTCCATACTAAATGTTGTAGTTGATATAATATATGTCAGTCTCAGGCAATTTATAAATTCTAATTTTGTTTTGTTTTTATGAAAATTCTTGTGGCCTGAGAATCGAGTAAGGCTGTCGAAGAGAGCCACAGGCATCAGAAATCTTAGAATTTCAATAAGTGATCTGCAGGAATTTTCAAAATATGTTAGGCGTTTGGTGAAGACGTTGGAGAAGTTGGATGTGAATTATATTTAAAACAGGAAATCTATGATAAGTCCTCTTTGGATCTCTCCATGGTCCCCATAACTCATTAATAATATCAACTACACTATATATATATATATATATATGTATGTATGTAAATATATATTACATCAAGCTGACTGATTAAGACAAGACCTAGAAGCTTCTCCAAAATGGTTTTTTTTTTTTTTTTTTTTTTTTTTTTTTTTTTTTTTTTTTTAACAAAATTGGATTTTCGATCCATTGATTTTTTTTCAACATATAGATGGGATACATTATGATACATGTAACTATTTATTCACTACATGAACATATCAATTATTGTCCATTGACGTTCATGTATGCTCCATGTAGTTTTACCTTATTCCATTGACGTTCATGTATGCTCCATGTAGTTTTACCTTATTCCATTGAAGTTGTTCTAGTCTTAATTGTTTTAACTTGAAGACTGTCCATCCAAGTCTTCCATTTGGGCTCCATATTTGTCCTATTTTTTATTTTTTATAATCACTGAAACTATCCGGACCAGCTTGCATGCACCTCAATTAATCTGTCGATACCTTAAAACTGTCAACGGGGTAAAGATTCTAGTGATAACCTTTATTAGTGCTCGAGAGGACACAAATTGAGAAGCTCATAAAACCTTTTTTTACCATCAGACATCCCGGTGGTGGCTCCATGTACATCTTTATAATTGTTTCCATTTATACAACCAACTAATGCATCTATTAATATTTGATCTTTCATCAATTTTTACCATAAACATGATGACAATAATGTATTGATTGATGGTACTGGTTGACATAATACCTTTATAATATCACAAATCACCAGTGCTATTTCCCATTTCTTTCTTCCTAGTATTGAAAAGAGTTAAAAAAGAAATATAACATCAAGTTAGGCAGCAAAGAAAAGATAAATATGCTTGTCTCTCCGTAGATAAACAAAATCAGAGATTCTGAGTTTGCGTATCTAAGATATGGTCAGTACCTTTACGTGATGTGTATTAATGCATGTCTCAATATGCTTTTGTCGGCAACTACCATCATCATCATCCTGTAAAATTTATAGACATTGCAAATCGACAATTCAAACTGTCTTTTAGTTTAAAGCCATCAGATTTTACCATGCGAATGATGCTTCCGTCAAACCACAGAATCATCCATCTTCTTTTTCACGAAGAAAAAATTTGCTCCACCAGCCCAATAGCCTTCAAGGCCAAAACCTTTATCTCAGTTTCCAAATCATATTGTGAAAAATATTAAGATAAGGGTTCATATTCTGCACTTTCAATTCATGAAGTGAAAATTAGAACCTATTACCAAAACAATCTTATAAGAAAAGGTAAAACTGCTGCATTATAATTTTTTTCATAATTTAAAATTACAATTCATTTTGTTACTTCTCTATACCAAAAACAAGACTGCCGATTAATATCTTTCTGTTTCAGATGATGCAGTACCAACCCATATCAACCAAATATTGACATAATCTCCATAACACTTGCAAACAAACGACGCGGCAAGCTTTCCATTGCATGGTTGGACATTGAGCAATCTGAAACAGTGTAAGCTTGAGATAGATACAGCCTGGGAAGTAAGTCTTCTAACGAATAATTGATGCTCATTGATACATCTTCCCACAGATGTCATTTGACTAGTTTCAATGAATGGGACTCCGGAAAACTTCATGGCTCAACAAAATTGTGTTGTCACAAGACAATGAATAAACTGCAAGATAGATAAATTCTAGTTATTCTAACAAAATCAATATTAAGACTAGATTTGTCAAATGAGTGTAGACAAAGGAACACTGCTTACCCATCAAAAGCAGTATTTTCAACCTTCTCCATAACAAACTATTCCACAAGAATCTCTTTCCACTACCTAATAGCCTCCTTCAGATAAACAACATCATCTCGTGGATGGGCTTCTTCCACCTGAACTTCTATCTCATCCCCAATTTGTGTTCCCACAGACACCGATGCAGATGCTTGAAATCCCACCTAAACAGATGTATCAACTTAAAGTTTAACTGGCTAATACATCACAAGGTGTCAAATCAGTAACTTAGTAACCATTAAATGCTTACCTCAACCAATAGTAAGGCTGCAGTCCGATCTTTGATAAATCTAAGGACCAAAGCACTGTACCGTTTATCTTTTGGTTGCCTTCTCAGAAATTCTATTATCCAATACCGAAGACTACTGCTGCTGAGCCTCCTTGCCACTCTAGTATGCATATTCACTATAGATGCCATCCCTTCAAGTTGGCCACAAGAGAGAGGAGGAGATTCGCCTCTAAGAAATGCTTTGACCTACACAAACATAATACACGTCTTAAGTTTCACAGAATGGATCAGGTCCATTTTCTGCTCTCGTCTTAGCTTTATATATTAATTCACCAAACTAGGACACGCTGTTCTCTTCTTTTTTGGTCGTGGGGGTGGGTAAGCATTTGAAAATCAACCATGACGGTCACAATTATTGAAGTACCACTAGTTTTGTCTTCTTTTTTGATAAAAAACACTAATAAACAAGGCAAATGCATAACTAGCCAACATGCATAAACAATGTATGATTTTGGTATGCTTGAAAGAAGAAAGATGCTGTAATGTGAAGTACATTCAGCACTTTGTGTAGGGTCCATAATCCAGGAAACAAGCTAATCAAGTAAACAGGTTGAGTACAACACAGTTGAAGTTCTTGTAGAACAGTCAAGAATCTATAAGGCCTGCAATCCATTATCACCAATGACCGTTCAGAAGATCAGAAGAAACTAACCTGATAATGAGCAAGTAGGTCCAAATACCTACGAATAGGAGATGTGAACTGAACATAACCAGGAAGCCCCAGAACTCCGTGTCGTATTGGTTTCCTGAAATCAATTTCAGCAGCTCGCATTATTTTAACAATGGCAGAGCTCCGGACAGGCCCTTCTGGAAGATGTGCAAATGCCGACACATCGATATTTGATTGAGGCTGTCCTCTGTAGGGTAAAGGAATGTTATTGCATGAACCATAAGTGGCTATAGTTTCCCCACAGAGAATCATCATCTCAGAAACAAGTCGCATTGCAGGATGAGCCTGGTCTTCGACATATAGATTAATTAATGGTTCTGGATCTTCAGGATTGGAAACCTTTATACGAGTTTCTAATGTGACAGTATCAACTGCACCCTGCAAAATCAACAGATAATCAATGCAAGGGAATTTTTTGGGAAAACACAATGCATATATGTTCCTTAAATTATAGAGTATGTAAACTGTGACTAACAGTATGCATGCTTCTCTCTGTTTTCATCATTGTTTTTGAAAAAATGTGTCATCACAAAGTGCCATTCATTCAAAGAGAAATAATCACAGAAAAATAAAACCAAGTTGTTGGAACTCAAAGTAAAATTTGCCTACTTCGGAGTCTACTGTGAAATATAAATCAAGCCCAACCTGTCTGCGACGCCATTGTAACCGGAGAGCTGCTGCCTCTGATAGGAGCCTGAGTTCCCTCTCCTCCTCTAGATTTAGATGGAGCAGTTCAGTTGCACTTTCATAGGTCAGCATGTAGGTTGGTTTAATGATTGAGTTTTCCACGGAGTACTCTGCAATGCTGTGTTACCCATATCGGGTGCAAAATTGTCTTCATTAATACAAATATCATCCTTACAAGACTTGCAGCTATTATATACATGCATAAAATAGTCTATAATCAAAGAGAGTATCCATAATCATAACAGGAATGATCTGCACCGTATCACATCTTAAGGGAATACACTTCACCAAAGTTTGAGATAGCCAAATATTATGAATTATCACACACCATAGTTACCAATCACAATAGCAAATAAATAAAGAACATCTAGAAAGGGTTCATCCAGTATTCTAAACAAAAATTTTTTTTTCAGATGAAAGTAGAATGAGGTCGTACTTTGATTTGACGATCACTCATGCAATAATATAGAACTACCTAAGAAATATCAGAAACATAATCAATCACTTCAAAGCCCATTAATATAGCAAGGGCTTGTAGGTCATAGGACGTCCAAACTTCCCAAAAAAGTCTTCATTTCTTACTAACAATAAATAGTAAAAAAAACTTTCCGGGTGGGAAAAAATTGCCTTCAGATTGTCACACCCAGTCCATCATATCCATGTTGAATTTACAAACAAACAGAGCAAGTACAAAATTAAAAAAAAAAAAAAAAAATAGAGATCAATAAAATTTGAAATTTACCCGCCATCAGAATGCAGAACAACAGATACTGTCACAGCATTGCAAACCTCTCCTTGTTTCAAACTCATTCCCTGCATGGCAAGTTTATCTGGAAACATGGGATAAGTGGCAGTGGGCAAGACACAGAAAGTTTCATCTCTCATTGCATCCCTACAATCATAAAATGTATAAAATAATTAATATACAGAAAAAGTTGTACTAGGATTGCAATATGGAATTTTTATAAGAAAATGCTCTAGAGAATTTGAAGATACTTGTCCAACATACTCCCAGGCTGAACATATCTAGTTGATCAGCAACATGTATATACACTTTAATCCGGCCATCCTGCAACCTTGTTGCACTCAGAGCTCATCGAGCTACATATTTTACACCACAAGCAATAAAGATTGAGACTAACATTTGAAGGAACAGATATTCAAGGTCCCAAGGAACTTTAAGCAGAAAAACTTGAATAACAAATACCTCATCGGCTTCATCACATCAATGGCATAAACTTTTAGATGAGTAAGATCTTTCCTATTAGCTGAACATGAAGAACAACAAAAAGCATAAGCAACAAGACTTCAGTGGATGTCATAAAAAAAAAAAGCAATAATTTCATATCAAATGTCACTTGCCGCATTGAGGGGTGATTTACTGTCTCAATGGTATCCAACTTATAGGAAACATTTTAAAAGCCATTTCACATGTCTTCTACGACCCCACACTCAATTTAACTGCAGGATCTTTCCCGATAAAAAATTTCCGATGTTTTCCTTTTTCTTCTTCTGGCAAGATAATTTTTTTAAATAAGTTATGTTTTTCCTTTCTGGGGAGTGAAAGGTCAGAATTTGCAGAAAGACACACAGCACTCCACGACATCTTAGATGTCTTTCAGTAGATAATTATTCTTAGGATCTAAGAGTATCAATTGATAGGTATTTCAAAATCAAGAGCTTTATTGTTTACCTCGTCTTCATCAGGTGAACTACCAGAACCTTTCAGCAGCTGATATATCTCTTCAGATGATCAGTGTGAATGTTGACTTCAAAACTTCCAGATTGACATGTACAGGAAAATACCCAATATCATGAGGAGGTTTCTGCTGAGGATGCTGTTTTTGCTAGTCCCATTGCCTTAAGGATCTGACAAGAAAAATATGCTAATTTGAATATAAAGAAATAAAAAATGCTGTTGATATGCACAGATCACATGAACAAATTTTTTTTTTTTTTTTTTTTTTCTGAAACAGAAACTTTTGAGATTGCAGATAGACAAGTTTATCTTAACATCCAGCAAGCACAATTATCGCACATCAAAACAAAATACAGTCAAGTTAGACAAGTTACAATCCCGGCAGTTTCTTTTGATCATCATCTTTGCATGCATCGATAGCATATGCTTCAAGAGACTCAATTTTGTATCGGACTTTCTCTTCAACCATCCATGAAGATTTGAGAGGTTTAGCATGGCAGGCATTGCCTTAGCAGCCATAAGCTGTTGCACAAACTCCGAGTTCTTTCTCTGCAGCCTCCTTTGCAAGCTTCCTCGTAAAAGTTCTTCTACCTAGTTTTTCAAAGGAATGGGATGCAATCATTGAATGGATAGAGGCAATCAGAGCATTAAGATATTAATCACTGCTCAGCCAAGAGGTTGAGCTTCTAACTTCTGGTATATGCCAGACTATCATCAATAAGTCATAAAACATCATTAACTTGAAGGCAAATCTGGTTTCAACATATTGTATCTAGCAAACAACACAGGTACAGGAGAAAACTATTTGTCATTGCAACACATGAGGAACATCTACCATATGATTGTACCTGTGCAGTAGATCGAGGTGCATAAATTGAGCGAGAACCTTTAGTTTGCAAGCACACTGAAATAGATTCATCTTTTGAAAGCAGAAGATGGCACAATAGTTTCAAGAGGCTCCGCACTTCCAAAAGTCATCTGCTGAGTAAGGTATATCATTAAGGGAGCAAAAAGACAGATTTCTAGCAATAAAAGACGTACCTCCGCTAGTTCTTCAGCAGTGACTGACTTATTCTTTTCAAGAAGCTCAACCCAAGCAAACTCAAGAAGTGCTGGATCCTGCACCAGAACAACTACAAACTTACCAACCAGATTGGAAAACACACAACAGTTGCCATCTTCAGTATGCAAGAAAAACAAACCAAGTTATCCTGAGCTTTCTGCAGAAATTGTGAAATCTCGGAATGATCAAAGTTTTCAACACCTGGGACGATAAATGTAATTTGTTGTGGTTAATGAGCACGAGACACCATTCTGCATAAAAGGCCAAGAAACAATAACACTCAACTGAAAACTCCACAGCTGTTCATATTAAAGAAATAAACAATAGTTTTCAACACCTAGCAACCTATTGAACATGCCGCATTAGGTGTTTCTACTAGAACCTGATCAGACACCATCCAGTTCTTTTTCCCATCAGGTCTCTGTGCAACTGCCAGCAATATTCGGTCAGAATCTTCTTGAACTCCACAGTAACCCTTTCTGCAGTACCTGGTTTTCAAGCTTCTTACAAGAAGCTCTCCACCTGACAACCCCACCCTGGAATACTATCACATTAAATTCGCAACCTAAAACACAATAAATGAATAAATACACACATAAGCACACTTAACTATGAATACCAAGACAGTATGAAGGGAAGCAAAAGTCAGCAGAAGTTTTTTTATATGCTGTTCTGATTCGAGACTAGTGCTTTAGCCCTTAGAAAGATTAGTTGTTGTGAATTACTTTATCTTGACGACTGGCAGGAAGATATTTCTTTGAGACCAAGAAAAAGAAAATTTGTCTCTCAACTAAATCATTGTCAAGACAGAAAAGACACAGAATGATCCTGGTAATTATATATGCTTCTATCTAGTTTATATTGTTCCTTTATTAGAAAGAAGAAGCCAGTTAGCAGTGGCAGAGGAAAGCGGAGCCACCATTTTTGGGAAAAAAATAGCTTATGAATTTAATAATTTAATCATTGTCAAATCTCAACCAATCAAAGCCATCCAACATATTGAAAATATTTCCTAGTAAATTTCATTACTTCAAATCTCATCAGCATTTCTATATACTCTCTTAATCATTATTGTTGTGATATTTATAACAACTTTTAAGTAATAGTCATTCACGTTATTAATAAAAATTTACAAACTAAACAAACAAAGAAAGATGGTCCTCAATGTACCAAACCATGTTCATACATATCAATTTATCATTTTCAAACGACTTTTAGTCTTCATTAACAAGAAAACAATTTAAATCTTGTTAAAACTCAGCTTTCAACTTTGTCGTGCAAAGCTATTTTTTATATGTGTTGTATCACCCCTCTATTTCTACACAGATAAGTTGTAGTCTCTGGATAAGATTTTGGACTTTTTTTTAATTTTTATTTTATTTAACTACTACTTTAAATTCAGTGCCTTTCAATTTACACATCTTCTGAACTCACATCTCTCAATTTCTGAATGTTTCTCTCCTTACCCCACTATATATCTCCTAAGCCTTGAATACATTTATTTTTCCGAATAAAAATTTTTTTTGCGTTATTGAAAATCATCCACTAACACCTCTGGATGATATCCTTTTCATATAAGCAACGTGGCAAAGAAACTGTCACTTCTGAATTCACTAATTTCATATTTGATTGAAGAATCCATTACTTCCAAGGACTATTTTCTACATTTTGAACTAAAATGGAGCCACAAAAGTTGCTCAATTGAAGTCATATTATCTTATACAATTCTCCCACTAAAGCTACAAGCAATTCACTTCCAAACTCAAATTCCATACCTTGAGAATAATAATACAAAGTAATAGTTCACAATTCAAAAAATTTATATATTTCAACAAAAGATAAAGCTTACTTGGCGGAAACTCTTTTGCGTTTACGCATGGTTTTGAGCTCTTTCATGACACTGTCAACAAGACTATGAACGGAACAGCTGCGAAAACCGGCATGGCTAAGAAACTGTTGCTCGGACGAAAATATCGGGAACCGGAACCCTGATTTGGAGTGACAGCGAAGCTGCAAGGTCCGGAAATGGTAAAATCGGCATTGAAACGCAGCGACAGGAGGAGAAGTAGTGGACCGAACGATGGAACAAGTGTTAACCACTCTAACGGCCATAATCATCCGTTAAATGAAGGAAAAACTGAAATTAGAGTTCATAAAGTAAGGGAAGAGCAAGGATACATAGAGAGGCAAAAAATAAAAACGAAGAGAGTTGAGTGTTTCTGGACAAGAAATGGAAAAATATCCGGTGAGGATTTGGTTTGAGTGCGTGAAGTCGAACCCTGACAGAAATCCACGTGGCATTATATGGGCTTGGACCTTCTTCTACTGGGCCTACTGATCGAGATGGGCTCAACTGACTTAACCCAACCCGATTCTTCCTTTTAAAGAATGAAATAGATTACGAAATTTAGTGATCGGGTGGTCCGAAGCAGTTTGCACCCACCTCGATTAATTCTTAGAGTTTATTGAATATTCTATAAGTTCAATGAATCAGATAAATCATAAATGTAATAGGTAGTTACTTGGTTAGACTTGAATATAAGACATTTGGATAAAATTTGATATTATATTTATCTTTAAGATGGGATGAAATTTCTTAACATTAAATTTTTTTAATTTAAATAGTTTTCTTAAATGCTTCACCTAAAATTTCACCCATTTTAGGGACTCTTGGATGGGCAAGTAGTTTGATAGGGACTCTTAGGTGTATTATTCAAGAAGTCTTAAGTTCAAATCTCTTCTTGGATGTTAATAGAGGTAGTCACTCAAGCTTTTACCTGGCCGATAGTTGTAGGGTCTCGGGGGATTAGTTGAGGTGTGCGTAAGCTGGCCCAGACACTTTCGGTCATCCAAAATAAATAAATAAATAAAAATCAAAAGCTTACCTTTATTGTTGTTGACAATTTGAAATTTCATTAGTTGAATAATTTAAGTTGCGTTTGTTTCCCTATCCTATTACTATCCTACCCAATATACATATTTGTTTCCTTGTTCTCAAATTTCAATCCTATTCTATTTAATTATTTTTAAACCCCATAAATTTGTTAATTTAGCTAAACACCCCTTACAATAAAACTTTAAAAATTAACAAAAACACTTCCACCTGTCCATTAGATGCCAACAGCCAACTACCACTGTTGGAGGGTGGTCAAAAGTCACCATAATGGTGCAAGACTGGCTGGATCTGACCCATCGTGCACATATCTGACTTTTTTTGGCCAGATCCATAACAAATTTAGGGGGTGTGTTTGTTCATTTTTAAATCCTATCCTCCTAATACAACCTACTCAAAATAATAAAACAAACACAACCATAAAACTACTAAAAGGGTTAATGACTTTTCTTTTTGATTTGTGGCTTGAGTTTCACATAGGGGTGTATACAATTCGAGTCGAGCTGAGCCGAGTATTTGGACACTCGAGCTCGGTCCGTGATGAACAGTGTCGAGTTCGAGTTCAAATACTTGGGCTTGAGCTCAAGCTCGTGAGTATGGGTGGGTACTCAAGCTCGAGCTTCGAGTTTATTGTGAGAAGGGGGTTATTTGTCATTTTAAAAACTTAAAAATAAAAAAAAGTTACAAAACTTGCAATTTGGCCCTCTGAGCGCAATGAGGCTTTCGAGCCTATTGAGCCGAGCTTTGGCTTGATCGAACTCGGCTTGACCCCTTAAATGAGCCACTTGAGCTCGAGCTCGACTCGATTGACTTCGAGTCGAGTTCGAGCTTTTCATGAGCGGAGCTCGAGTAGCTCGCAAACTGCTCGACTCGCTTCTCATCCCTAGTTTCACATTTCATATTGATGTGTCAAATAGTTGAAATTCAATGCACTGCAGCTCAAAGCCATTGTGACGATTGTAGAGTGGAGAATGAAGCCTCTGTTTGAACACAGTTTGCAGAAGGGGAAAAATATATGCAAGATTCTAAAATCACTTTTACATGTAAAACATCTATTTAGTAAATCAAGCAACCAATCAACTATTGTTAACATTATGAAGGTCAATTTACACAAAATTAAAAGGAGATTTAAACATGTGTAACAAACTACCAAGAGTTTATTTTATACATCTAAGCGGCTAATGCCAATTTCCACCCCTCCTGTATTTAACATAAATCAACTGCAAAGCTCAGTGCATAATCCCTGGATCTCAGTAGTGCTTGGATTTGACAACATGTAAACACCCGATTTTCCATTACTCGAACATGTTACATTTAGCTGGCTCCCGACTTGGCTGGACTGCAATAATCAAATATTTACACCCATCAAACACATCATAAGGTAATTTCAATCAGGAGGCTGAATTTGCCAAATGCACAATGGTATATGAACCATGAAAGAATAGCCTGCTGACTTGAAAAACATTTGAATCATGAAGAATTGCAGAGCTGTAACCAACTGATCATGAAAGTGGATACAATGTAATGCTAATGCATTGACTAAAAGTGGAAGGAGAGCACTCAAGATTCTTTTAGTGAACATTATTTATCAGCTTGTAAACAACAACAAATTAAAAGAGAGTATTAGTATAGTTACCAAGCAGTATGCAGGCTCTGTCTTGCAGCTCCATTTCGATGTAGGGACACAAGACAAGTAATGACACCAGGAACAAGAGTCATTTGCATCAACTCCTCGGAGAAGCATAACCAGGCCAACAGTTAAGCTGCAAAGTCAAAAAAAAAAAAAAAGGTTAGTAATTCAAAACTAAATTCTACAATGCCGAGTATGCTGTTAAAAACAGCCGAATTCCTGTGGTGATTAAATAAAATACTGGGTCCTCAACAACAGTGTTGAAGTTCACATGACAGCCTTGTGTAGAAGATTATATGACTGATCAAGCGGAGAAATTTGCATATAGTATCATGGAAAATCTCAAGGCACAGACAAGGAAAAAAGTTAGCATGAGTGGTAAGTTGACAGTTCCTTAACTTAAATCTCAAGGTTATAAGAACAGGGATGGTCAAATCAGCCAAACAAGCACATCAATGAAGAAATAAGAGAATGAAGTTGTGCCACCGAGTTTTAATTTTGTTTCTCGATAACTGTAAGACAATATGCTTAGAAATGAAAAAGAGATTTCTAAAGCTTACCCCACAATTACGAGGATTAGAGAAACAATCCAAAGAACGCATTGATACATCTTGAATTTATGGCTAGATGAAGCTGAATATCCAGGAGGAGCGTATCTTTGTGTAACCCATCCGAGCTGCGGGCGGATAAGAAACACAAACCCAAGAAGAAACCCGGTAGCAAATCCTCCAATATGAGCAAAGTTGTCAACATGAGGGAGGATTCCCATGGCTAAATTGACAGCGACGATGACCACAAGAGTCACAAATGCTGCAATCTGAACATACCACAAGAGTTAAAAGGTGATTAAAGAGGCCAACAATGTAACTTACTGTAGGGACATTCATTTTGGAAATCCATAGTTCAATAGAAAGCATTTCAATAAGTACCTTGTTATCATACATTGTCCAATTAGTGATGAGTTCTGAAAGCATGCCTCCAAGTAACCCAAAAAGTGCACCAGATGCACCAACCGAGATATTTGACTGGAGGAAAAGAGCTGATAGTAAGCTCCCACCAAATCCAGAGATGACATATAGCAAACCAATCCGCACTGTATATAAACAAGTAATACTCTCAATCAGCAGCAAGACTGATGGTAAACCAAGACAACTTACAGTGAGTCATATACTCAAAATCACATACAAATGCCTGATCGCAAGACTCATAGCAAGTTTATCAATTATAGCAAGCAAGCTTGTTGCAAGAATGGACAGAAAACTATCAAATAGAAGTCTGCTGACATGTATATAGCGATTCTTCAGAATGTCACTGGAAAATTAAGTCAACATGGTCATGATGCATATTTAACTAGTAAAAGATCCTGATGCCAAAATTTTAAGTTGCATACAGAGCATAACTTTGCAGAAATTAGTTGGTAGTGCCACTTATAGTCTTTATATCTTAAAATTTCAACTACCTCATGATAACCCAGAAGAAATATGCATATTTGTTTGAAATTGAAATACATACCAAACCCAAATTCTTGCTCAAGCCGAATTCCAATAACTAAAAGACTCAACATATTTGCCAGTATATGGAAAACTCCTCCATGTAACCAATTGCAAGTGATGAGGCGCCAACCCTGGTCCTGGTCAATCACTTTCCCAACATCTAAAGCTCCCATCTTCTGCAGCCTAAACACAGCAATAAAACACATCAAACTTTCTTTACCAAAACACCCACAAATTAATCATCAAATGAACGAAAACTAAACTAAAAGAACATACATCTCAGTTTAATTTCTGGTAAATTCATACTCATAAGTACTTACGCGATCGAGGAGGGGCCAAGAAGAGGATTCTCCTTAAAGGGTTGGAACGAGAATCTACCGAGAAATGTAGCAATGCAAGAGACAGAGTTCTTGGGACAGTTGTTGACGTACATAGTGATGACAAACATGATAATATTAGCCAACACAAAACAAGGAATTAACCAAGGAAACCATTTCTTGAAATGCTTGATTTCTTTATAAACAACTGGAGTTGGGGTAGACACTTGAGGCTTCTGTGTCTCTATATCTACTGGGTGTATAACATTGCCGTTGGCCTGCCTGGAATTGGCCCTGATCTGGGCTCCTGATGGAGGATCTTTCTCTTTCGTCGCCATTGAAACTCAACTGGGAAGTGGGAACACAATTTGGCAGATTTTGATCAAAATGACTGCAACATATAGGAAGATGAATTGGTCTCTGAAATCCTAATGTAAAGCCTTGAAGAGGGTCAGAAACAGTGGCGGTAAGTCAGCAGCCTACCAACTTGAATTGAATGTCAGAATAAGGCAACTTACATTTACACGTAAAATATGTCATCAAAAAACCTACTCCAATCTTTAATTCCTAACCCAACAATTTCTCTTTTCTTCTTTTCATGTAATTTGTTTGCTTAGTCATGGAAGTTGCGAATACTTTATTTGTAAATAATCCTTGAATTCATAAAATAAGAAATTTTAAATGCAAAGAAAAGTCATTCAAAATCTCATTAAATCAACACTCATCATCATTGTTATTATCTCCCTATTCTATTTGTTTATTATATGGGTGGGTAGGCTATCTCAATCATGTGTTTCTACAGATCCATCTGTTTAAAGTATCCAGTATAATTTTTATTTAATTAAGCATTTGAATTTAGAAGTCAGGCTAATTATTTAACGGTCAAACTGTTTCCTGCTACATCAAAACAGCAGGCTCCAAATTAGAATGTTCTAAATAGTAGACCGAGTCATCCAGACGACAATTTGTTCACAAAAAACAATGGGGGACCATTTTAAGTTAAAATTTGATTAAAAGGCTATATAGTTTGTAAATATTAACTAAATGGCCTTGTTTTTTATTAAGCTTAATTTAATATGATTAGAGGTTAATTAGGATTAATGAATAATTGTGTAATCTTTTAAAAATTATAATATGTCCCCAAAGAGTCGAAATTGTTGCAAATAAACCCAAACACCTTTTTCTTCTTCCTCCCGTCACATTAACGCATTCCTCCGCCATTAACATCTTCTCCAACACAGATCCTTCTCCTCCTCCTCCTAACATTTCGTCCAAGTATGTGTATCTCCCCTTTCGATTTTATATTTCGATTTACAAAGATTTAATGATGGATTAGGTTTGGGTTATGATTTTGATTTTGTTGTTTAGGTTGTTGGGTTGTGTTTGATGTAATTGAAGTTGAAAGGAGTGAAATTTGTTAAAAATTTTCTTGCATTGTGGGTAGCTGGGGGTGGTAGCACCGATTGTAGGTGGAAATGACTGAAAATATGTTTTGGATATGATGGATCGCTTAAGCGATCTGGTGTATCGCTTAAGCGATCTAGTACGTCTAGTAATGCAGTAGATAGATCGCTTAAGCGATCAGGTATGTGGCATAAGATCGCTTAAGCGATCTACTAAAAGTCTGGTGTATAACATGATCGCTTAAGCGATCATGGTTATTTATACTGGATAGCTTAAGCGATCCATTATATCGCTTAAGCGATCTGGTATACGATCTAGTAAACGATATACCAGATCGCTTAAGCGATACACCAGATCTGTCAAGCGACTGTGCAGATGCTTTTTCAAATATTTCAACCCTTAGTACATCAATTAAGAATATTTTTTTTCTTGCATTATAGGTGGTTGGCTATTATTAGACATGGGACAAGTTGTTTTGGGTGTTGAATATTTTGGTGAGTGGGTGGAGGAAGAAAGTAGCTGGAAGTGGATTGGGAAGAGCAAAGAAGTTATACCAATTGCTGTGAGAACAGATGTTAGTTTTGATGAGTTGATTGATGAAATAATTACAAGAGATGATTTGAGTTGCTCACGTAGTGATATAGTTGTGAAGTATGTTTTAAGTAGAGTTCTTGAACATTATAAGGTACCTCTTGCTATATTAAAGTCAGATGAAAGTGTGAAGTTATATATGATTGATGTGGCCGATAATGGTTCGAGGCCGATTTTAAGGGTTTCTTTTGTAGAAAAACCGTTGGAAGTTGGTTCAAAGGAAAGGGATAACGAGGAAGTAGGAGGAGATTTGCCTGGTTTTAATTTGAACTACGAGGGCATTGATTTGTTAGTTGAAAAATCAAGAGTAGACGGTGAATTGGGTGGTGAGGAGGACACTGTAGAAGAGGTTGGTCATGGGGGACATAATGAAAATGTTGAAGAAGAGGGCCCCATACATGTTCTCACAGATGTAGAGATTCTTTTAAATACAGATTATACAGAAGGTGTAGTTTGTGAGGAAGAGAACACTATGGTCGTTTATGCAGGTTCAGAGGGGGCAATTGTAGGTAGTAGTGAATCAACTCATGTTTTTACGGATGGATCGGAGTTGCTCATAGGGTATTTATTTGACAACAAAGAGGAAGTGGTGAGGAAGCTAAAACTTGTTGCCGTGAGAGGTAATTTTGAGTTCATCACCAAAAAGTCAAATTCATTGGTTGTGACGGTTGCATATCATGACCGAAAGTGCAAGTGGCGAGTTTATTGTAGAAGGTTGGCGGAGTCGGAAAAATTTATTCTTAGCACATATACTCGTGAGCACACATGTAATTTGGGACATATTTCAAGTGAGCATCGACAAGCCTCTGCTGATGTTATTGAACAATTTGTCAAAAGTCAGTTCGTTGAAGGGAAAGGTCCATCTCCTAAAGACATTCAGAGACTTGTGCGCACAGAGTTGAGATGTGTTGTTAGTTACTAGAAATGCTGGAAAGGGAGACAACATGCACAAGATTTTGTGAGGGGCACGCCGTAGCACGGGTACGCAGTATTATAAGCGTACCGTTATATGCTTGAGTTGACAAACCAAGGTAGCAAGACGTCTTTGAAGTTGGACATGAATATGTTGTTTAAATATTTTTTTGTTGCTTATTGTTCTGCTATAAAGGGTTTTGTAAACATGAGAAAGGTGTTGGCTGTTGATGGTTGCTTTCTGATGGGAAAGTATGGAGGCACATTGTTGGTGGCCACTGCATAAGACAACGAGAATCACACATATCCTATTGCATGATGTGTAGTTGACTCTGAGAATGACAAGTCGTGGACTTGGTTTTTTCATCAATTACATACGATAGTGCCTGATAAAGACGAGGTGTGCATAGTATTCGATAGGCATAACTCTATAAAGAAGGGGATTGCCACTATTTACCATCAAACACATCACGGATTTTGTATGAGGCACCTTGTGAGAACCTAAAACAAAAGTTTAAGTGTGTTGGCCTCCTTCAAACATACTAAATGGTAGTAAAAGCTTATCAGGTTGATGAGTTCGAGGAGCACTTCCAGCAAATCCGAATAAAGGATGATAGAGTTGCTAAGTATCTTGAGCATGATGTTGGTTTCGAGCAATGGAGTAGAGCTTACTTTCCTGGAAGAAGGTTTGATGTCATGACCACGAACATAGCCGAGTCCGTAAATTCGAAGTTGTTAATAGAAAGAGAGTTTCCAATAGTTGCACTTTTTGATGCAATCCAGAGGACATTGCCACGGTGGTTCTATGAGTGTCGTACGGAGTCAGATAATTTTACTACAACCCTTGTTCCATCAGCTGAAAAATTATTGCGAGAACGTATGGAACTGTCAAATGCACTGTTTGCCTATCCTTTTAATGCTCAAGAGTTCACTATGCGTGGCTATGGTCCGGATGCCCTAGTTAACCTTATTAGTAAAATTTACAGCTGTAAAGTGCTTGATATTCAACGTTTACCTTGTCCTCATGCACTAGCAGCACTGAAACACCAACGGAAGCCGGATTTTGGTTCAAGAATTTACATGGAACTTTGCTCCCCTCTCTATATGGCAAATCACTACATGCTAAGTTTATTCAGAAACGATATATCCAGTGCCTCCAGAAGAGCAGTGGGTAATGCCGCCAGAGTTGGCTGACATTATCATCCATCCGCCATTCAAGAAGACAACAAAGGGGAGAAAAAGAGTTAAGCGTATTCCATCAGCCTCTGAGGTTCCCCGAAAGATGAATAAGTGCTCAATTTGCAAGCAACCTGGCCACAAGAGAAGCAGTTGCCAGAAGTAATCACATAGGGATCCAGAAAATTAGGTTCAAAGAAGGATGAAATTCAGGGAGTTGCCAAGGCCAACTGTTGATGAGTTATTGTTTTCAATCATTCTTTATATTTAGTATTCTTGTTACATGGCCTAAATATGTGGAGGTGATTTTAGTTTGGCATTAGGTTGTCAAATTGAGGAGAAAGTATGGAATTAATATGTGCTAGTAATTTTAGTTTATCAAAATTCAGGAGAACATATGGAAAAGTATGTTTTGCCCATGATCGTTTAAGTGACTAAGTATATCGCTTAAGCGACAAAGGGTTTTTCATAAAGGATCGCTTAAGCGATATCATGGATCGTTTAGGCGATCGTGCACCTGGGCATATATTGATTCTGCCCATCACATAATCGCTTAATCGACCAAGTGAAAAAGAGAAGAATCGCTTAAGCGATATCACGGATCGCTTAGGCGATCATGCACCTGGGCAGATATTGATTCTGCCTCGGACTTGATCGTTTAAGCGACAAAGGGTTTTTCATAAAGGATCACTTAAGTGATATCATGGATCGTTTAGGCGATCGTGCACCTGGGCAGATATTGATTCTGCCCATCATATGATCGGTTAAGCGATCTACGATCGCTTAATTGACCAAGTGAAAAAGAGAAGAATTGCTTAAGCGATATCACGGATCACTTAGGCGATCATGCACCTGGACAGTTATTGATTTTGCCTCGGACTTGATCGCTTAAGCGACACTTTGTAAAAGCAAAGAATCAGTTAAGCGAGACCCTAAATCACTTAGGCGATCGTGCATTTGACAGATTGATTCTGCATTGGACTTGATCGCTTAAGTTTGAATGACTAATCAACATATTGTTTGTGCAAATGGTTCTGCAAAGTTACAACTCCGTACATAAAATTAAATTATCTACACTTATAATATTACTATTGGCAATAAAGTATTATTTATTGAACGAATCGTACGGAGCTGTAACTTTGCAAAACCATTTGCACAAACAATCTATTGATTAGTCATTCAAACTTCGTTTACTCTTTAAAATAACAACTCTTTTAAAATCAGACTGAGAAGAATCTCAAAAGAGTGTAATATTTATCAATACTCTACAAATTTCACCGTCTTCTTCTTTATCCATATCTCAACTCTGAAGCCATTTTCTTGCTCGAACTCTTAAGATATAGGGTGTACGATTCGTTAAGTTGACCATGACCGTTATTATATTTTAATTAAACTTATAGTTCTTTTACGTCTATATTAAACATATATGGTATAGAATGTTTACGTCTCTATTAAACATATGTCCATACACTTGGAAAAGAAATATTTAAGTAAATTACCCTTATCACTTAAGCAATCCCGTCTATTTAGCCTTGGTCACTTAAGAAGGTTACAACAGTTGTGCTGAAAACCTTATTGTGATAACATGAGCCATTGTTCATAGTCAAAAATTTTTTGAAAAATTCTGGCACTCTCTTGGTCTACAGAGTGCAGAGCATATGGTTACACAGTTCAATTTTATACGATTATTATATTTTTTATATATTACTTTCTTGTCAAGAACTAACAAAAATTATAGAATAACAATACATGTTTCAGAGTGATATCTCGCATCGCTTAAGCGATCATGCCTAATTTCCTTTGTACTGTACAATAATCATTCTCAAATTTAAGGCTAGAGATTTGGGTGGAAGAGAACTAGATAACCATGGAAGCTTTGTGAACATATCTTCTTCTTCTTTCTTTAGAACATAAAGGGTGCGTTTGGTTGAATATTCTTATTCATATTCCCAAAATATTTGTTTGTTTAATTATTTAAGAAATATTAGTATTTTTTAATTAATTTTAGAACCCTTAAGTTAATTTAAATACCCCTTGAAAAAAGTTTAAAAATTAACAAAAATACCCCCACCTACCCAAACTTGCTAGATTGTAGCCGGAATCTGTCACAACGGCCTACAAACGACTGAAACTGGCCGGTAATTCATCCATGTGGCCTTTTCCGGCCAGATCCACAGTGGATCTGGCCGTCATTGACGGTCAAAGAAATGATCGTTGTTGACGGTCAACAACAGCCAAATCTGGGCTTTTGCGACCGTCGACGGCTAGATCTAGTCGGATCTGGCCTTTTCGGGCCAAATCCATGGTCGATCTAGCCGGAAAAGGCCATATCGATGCCCTACCCGCCAGATCTGACCGGTCTGCATCGTAACACTCTTTTCTGGCAAGATTCCGGCGGTGGTGGCCAGAATCTGGCACTGTGGGTAGTAGGGGTATTTTTGTTAATTTTTAAACTTTTTTTCTAGGGGTATTTAATGAAATTAATAAACTTAAGGGGGTCTAAAATTAATTAAAAAAATATACTAATATTTCATAAATAATTAAACAAAGAAATATTTTGGGAATATGGATAGGAATATTCAACCAAACGCGCCCTTTATGTTATGAAGAAAGAAGAAGAAGATATGTTCACTAAGCTTCCATGGTTATCTAGTTCACTAAGCATGATCGCTTAAGCGATGCGAGATATCACTTAAGCAAATCATGGCTTATGTATATAGGATCGCTTAACCGATATATAACATCGCTTAAGCGATCCTGTATTTGACAATGATTATTCTACAAAAGGAAATTCGCTTGATCGCTTAAACGATTTAATGTCTCACTTAACATTGAAAGATCTATTGTTACTCTAATTTTTTTTTTATTAGTTCTTGGCAAGAAAGTAATATATAAAAAATATAATAATAATATAAAATTGAACCGGTAACCATATGCTCTGCACTCTGTAGACCAAGAGAGTGCCAGAATTTTTCAAAAACTTTTTGATTATGAACAATAGCTCCTGTTATCACAATAAGGTTTTCAGCACAACTGTTGTAACCTTCTTAAGTGACCAAGGTTAAATAGACGGGATTGCTTAAGTGATTAAGGGTAATTTACTTAAATATTTCTTTTCCAAGTGTATGGACATATGTTTAATATAGACGTAAACATTCTACACCATATATGTTTAATATAGACGTAAAAAAACTATATGTTTAACTAAAATATAATAATGGTCATGTTCTACTGAACGAATCATACACCCAATCTGTTTAATATAGACGTAAACATTCTACACCATATATGTTTAATATAGACGTAAAAGAACCATAAGTTTAATTAAAATATAATAACGGTCATGGTCAACTAAACGAATCGTACACCCTCTATCTTAAGAGTTCGAACAAGAAAATGGCTTCAGAGTTGAGATATGGATAAAGAAGAAGATGGTGAAATTTGTAGAGCATTGATAAATATTACACTCTTTTGAGATTCTTCTCAGTCTGATTTTAAAAGAGTTGTTATTTTAAAGAGTAAACGAAGTTTGAATGACTAATCAACAGATTGTTTGTGCAAATGGTTTTGCAAAGTTATAGCTCCGTATGATTCGTTCAATAAATAATACACCCTATATGTTTAATATAGACATAAACATTCTACACCATATATGTTTGATATAGACGTACAAGAACTATATATTTAATTAAAATATAATAAAGGTCATGGTTAACTGAACGAATCGTACACCCTATATGTTTAATACAGACGTAAACATTCTACACCATATATGTTTAATATACACGTAAAAGAACTATATGTTTAATTAAAATATAATAACGGTCATATTCCACTGAAAACGAATAGTACACATTATATGTTTAAGATAACGTTAATCGCTTAACCGATCTTGTCAAATACAATCAAAAAAATTCGAAAACACAGGATCGCTTAAGCGATTTCTTTTATCGCTTAAGCAATCATGTGTATTTAGACTTAGTCGCTTAAGAGATTTGGTGGTATTTATGATATCTCTTAACTGATTCTAACATTTTACTCTTGGTCGCTTAAGTGATTTAGGATCCTTTAAGAGATCATGCCAAGGTAGAATCAACATCTGCCCAGATCTAAGATCACTTAAGCGATCATTTGTATCGCTTAAATGATTCATTACTTTTACTCTTGGTCACTTAAGCAATTTAGGATCGCTTAAGCGATCATGTCCGAGGCAGAATCAACATCTGCCCAGATCTAAGATCGCTTAAGCGATAAAATTTATCGTTTAAGCGTTTCATTGCTTTTACTCTTGGTCGCATAAACGATTTACGATCACTTAAGCGATCATGTCCGAGGCAGAATCAACATCTGCCCAGATCTAAGATCGTTTAAGCGATAATTTATATCTCTTAAGCGATTCATTGCTTTTACTCTTGATTGCTTAAGCGATTTACGATCGCTTAAGCGATCATGTCCAAGGCAGAATCAACATTTGCCTAGATCTAAGAGCTTAAACAATTCATTGCTTTTACTCTTGGTTGCTTAAGCAATTTGCGCGCTTAAGTAATCATGTCCAAGGCAGAATCAACATTTGCCCAGATCTAAGTTCACTTAAGTGATCATTTGTATCTCTTAAGCGATTCAATTCTTTTACTCTTGGTTGCTTAAGTGATTGTAAATCGCTTAAGCGATCTTGTCCGAGGTAGAATCAGCATCTGCCCAGATCTATGATCACTTAAGTGATCGTTTGTATCGCTTAAGCGATTATTCACTGTTACTCATGATCGCTTAAGCGATTACTAGAAAACTCTGGTCGCTTAAGCGATCATAGACAAAACAGATTTTTCTGACTTTTCTCCTCAATTATGTAATAATCTCTCTTTCTAGGGCTAATTTGTAAATTACTGTGATTGTGATACATTTCGACCTCACTCATTTTCCTCCAAAATCCGAAAAGAATAAGCAGCAAAATTAAGTAATTTATATTAAGCTAATTCATCACAAATCAAAATATAAGAGACATCAATGTAATTGAAATTTTAAACTTAAAATCATCCATAATAGTGCCAAAACACAATAAATCATAAGACATTTAACTCCAATTCTGATTGTAATAAAATTTCCTCCACCTAGACAATTGCAAAGAAAAACCCAATTCCAAGTACCATTTTTCCTCTCATTTCCCTTCCATACATTCTCATTTCCCTCCTGTGACAGCCCAAGCCACTTTGAGAAGTTTTCGAATTCTGTATAATCACTGTCTAAGATCATTGTTTGGTACCATGCCTTGCCAGCAGCCTTGATTGCAGATGCCGCCACTTTGAGAAGTTTTCGAATTATGTATAATCACTGTCTGAGATCATTGTTTGGTACCATGCCTTGCCAACAGCCTTGATTGTAGATGCCTCATCCTGGCCACCAGCCTTGATTGCAGATGCCTTGCCGGTAACCTACTCTGACAGCCCAAGCCAGTTTGAGAAGTTCCATCTCATTGTTTGCCAGCAACCTGCAAAATTATCCGGCACGCCTACAGCCACGTCAACTTTTCTAAATAAAAAAAAAATCAAAAAAGTTTTCAAGGCCAATTTGTTAAATGGAAACTTGGGATGTCCGGGGAGTAAAATTCTCTCTCTTCACGAACCCAAGTTATGGAGTGCAAGATTGAAAAGTTCACTGAGTTCGTCCATCTATTTCGGTAAAGCTCTGTATAAGCATGACACCTGTAGCATCAGCACCACAACCCAAGTATCAACATCAACATCACATAAACTACAAAATTCAAAGTCCAAGTTCCATACCTTTTGATTGGGTTGTGGTCACTCAAAACGGATCCATTTCCCCATGGAAGCACTCAACAGCCCAGCGCTCCCGACAGTTGCTCATTGTTTCGTCATTCAAGCCGTCCATCAGGGTGTTGGTCATGTCGAACTGAAATTTCAGGGCATATACCCTATAATCAGTACTACAATAGGAAAAAGACATTAGCATTCGAATCAGCTTATAGAACAATTGAATTATGTAAGTTAGTTTTATACAAAATTTATATATCTTGACTCATTTATTGGGATGAGAGAGCGGTTGAGTGGCCACTTTTCGGTCAGTACTTGATCATCGAAGTGCTTAAACATCCTACTGTCGAGTAACAGCTGCGGGAACAATATGGACAGTGGCTCCAACTCGATCTCCAACTGCTTGTCTCGACAAATAATTGGGTTGCAGTCAAGGATCTTTAGCAACCCCTCCTCTAGAAGCGCGATGATTGCTATCCAGTGCATATCCTTGATGTTCATGATATGGTAGACTCTTTTAACCTTTGCCCAACTGTGGCCATATTTGGGCCTTTCCCCCCGTACATACTGCATCATCCTGTCATCAAACTTAAAATCATCAGGGATGAAGTCCAAGTCTTTTGTGTCCAATCTTTTTCGCTTGGCTCCTTTTGCTACACCTTTATCAATGACCTTTTTCATTAAACTACGATATGTCATTACTAGTGTTTGGCCAAAGGCCACATCGGTGATGGCACAATCGAGATACAATAGATCACTATTACTGGTCTGTCGTAGCCTCATTAGTGTTAATACCTCATCGATGTGCTGCATCAAATAAAAACATGATAAATATACAATAGCTCATGGAAAACATAAACAAAAATAAGGAAAATTAAGCGAAAATAACTCACCGAGTCGTCAAGCCACCTGCCTATCGTCAAAATCTGTTCAAACTAGTCCCAAGGATAATCCCCGATCTTACAGTTTACATGAGCATCACTTCCAAATTCATTGTAATAGACATAGAAGATTTTTTTCTTTTCCTCCTCTATTGGCCTATACAAATCGACCTTTGACTCCATTTTCGCTTGCACATTTCTTTCCCCTTCCTCCATTTGTATATCCCCGCTTCCTTTGCCTTTTGCCTCACCCTCCTCCATTATCACTGCCCCACTTCCTCCAGCAACCTCCTTAACGTCCTCCATTTTTGCTTCTTCCTCAATTTGTTTCTTCATTTTCATCTTCTTTCCATGTGTTACTACGGTGGAAGGCGATTTGACAAACTTGCTCTTTCGGCTCTTTCTTTTCAGCCCAGGTTGCACTTCAACTGCCTTCAATACTCCACCAACTTCCTCCTCCACCCTACCGACTTTCTCTGCCACCTTATCCACTTTCTCCTCCACCATTTTTATCCGCTCTTCCATCTTGTCAAACCTCTCATAAACGGCTGTTGTAAAACTCTCAAACAGACCGTTTATAAGGTCAACCACCTCATTCTCCCGACCCCAACGCCTCGACAAAGCGAAACTTGTTGTACCAGTTTGCTGAGGTATATGAACCTCTTCCTTCCTCTCCTCCTCCTCCTCCCTCCCGCCGATTGGAGCTTCATCATCCTCGGCGTCAATCACATTCTTAAGTAGTGGCCCTACAACTGCCCTCACATGCGTGACCCCTTCTGGGTCCCGCATTAGACAGTCTATCCCTTCATCGCTTTCGTCCTCCAATGGTTGGAAAGATTTGACATAATGCTTTTCCGCTTCACCCCTAGTAGCTGTGAGAAAGGGACGGACGACTCCTTGCAATAATAAACAAAATCAATCAGATTTAAGCGGCATTTTAAAGCAACTGCATATTCAAAAGCTTAATCCTTTAATCTTACCCGAGATGCTTCAATTTCAATGTCTATTTAGTCGTAATCCCAATGGGTACACTTCTCGACGTGCCACCGCAACATCCTAGGAAATTTCCATCACACATCTGAAGTCTTTATCCCCCTCGCCTTAGCGAAGACAGGGACGGCCTCATTCATCCAAGCCTATATTGTAAAAAAAAGTCCATATCATAATTTAAACACATATATTACAAAAAATATGACAAAAAGCTATTAATATTTACTTGTAGTGCCCATGAGAAGCCAACCAAATTGTATGTGCTAAGTCTATTCTTCCCAGCCCATTGGGAGTGCTTAAAGGCCATGTCTTTTACTTGTAGGGAGTCCATGGTTCGCTTAAAATGATACCTATCCCCACGGATAAGCATTAAAGAAGTTCAAATTGCTTGCAAACATCGCCCAATCAATATCAACGGCTTTTGTTAAGTCACCAGCCATTAGGATCGAATGTAAGAACAATACCAAACACAGTTTGAACTTCTCTGAATCGGTTAACTGAACTGCTTCTATCCTCTGCTCTAAATCGTGTCCCGTAATAGATGCTTGCCCCTGCAAAACCTTGTTAGCCCACCTTATGGCTGCCTTACTCTCTTTTATTCTTTTTTCCTCATTCGCATCTGGCAATTCCCCACATCTTAAGCTTATCACCAAGGCATATTCTATCATCCCAAAACGTAGTGGCTTTCAATCCACCATGAACTACATTTCTTGTTTTTTTTTTGCTTTTTACTGAGTGCAGCAACATATAATGCACTCCTTGCCCCTAGAACGCCTTTTTCCTATATAAAAAAAATGGCCGAAACAAGTCTCTTTGAATCGGTATCACCATTCCTCACTCCATTTAAAATCCCCTTTATTCTCTTAAAAACTTCCCAACTCGACCTGATTGTCACCCTTACAGGGAAGTACTGTACCTTATTGCTTACAATGTCCAACCCATAGTCTTTACAGTTTACGGTCCGCAAACTCTGAACAATCGATATAAACAAAATATCAGTAAAAAAAAAAAAAAAAAAAAAAAGAAACCAAAACAACTAATAGGCTGCCAACATACTTTGTTAACAAAGAAAAAGTATCATACAATCAATTTAGAAATTACCTTTGTAAAGAGAGATTATTACATAATTCATGAGAAATTACCTTTGTGGTCGTTTAAGCGATTTCGGATCCCTTAAGAGATCTTGATTCTGCCTCGTACAAGATCTCTTAAGCGATCTGAAATCGCTTAAGCGACCAAGAGTAAAAGCGATGAATCGCTTAAGTGATCTTAGATCTGGGCAGATGATTCTACCTCGGACAAGATCGCTTAAGCAATCTGGAATCGCTTAAGCGACCAAGAGTAAAGATGAATCGCTTAAGCGATACAAAAGATCGCTTAAGCAATCTTAGATCTGGGCAGATGATTCTGCCTCGGAAAAGATCGCTCAAGTGACCAAGAGTAAAAGCGATGAATCACTTAAGCGATCTTAGATCTGGGCAGATGTTGATTTTGCCTCGGACAGGATCGCTTAAACGACCATGAGTAAAAGCCATGAATCACTTAAGTGATACAAAAGATCGCTTAAGCAACAGTACAGAGCAAAGGGATGTTATTACGACTTGCATATATTTCTTCCTACCGATATATGAATTTACTGAATTCAAAAACTTAATTGCACTGTCTTATTTCATCACAGGATCAAAATGACCTCTGATTAATCCACCTATCAATAGTTCAATACACAATGAAAAGCTTTTAATCATTCAAATTCCACAAGTGGTTTTTCATCCATAAGCAGTACACGAGAAGTACACCATCACATATCTAAACTAGTAGCATCACTGACATGAAGCATGTCGACACCATAGCCATGCACCAAACAAAGGCTAAGCAATATAGAATTGGTATGGCGAACTAAAATACAATACAGTACCAGAACTCCCAAAACAAATGCATACCCTTTCTTCGCCGGCCTCCTCCTCGCCTGAATTCTCACCGGCCTCCTCCTCGCCTGAATTCTCGCCAGCCTCCTCCTCTTCAGAACCGTTTTGCGATTCTTCTCTCTGTTGTTGTGTCGCCGTCGTCTTCTCTGCCTGTGGACCACCTTCACTGATCGGATGATCCACCAGAGTAGCCATTGAACTGCTTGCGCCACCAGAATCTAGGATTCGAAGTGACATTGGGTTTTTCCTCCTCATTGTGAATGTCAGCCATGGTTTTAAGAAAGGAAGCTTTAGGATTGAATTTGGTGTGAAAAATTGCAGTTTCGATTGTGAATGTGGACTGTATCGCCGGAAATCGCAGAGATTCCGTTTAGGGTTCAAGAAATCGATTTTATGATTGAATATGGTGTGAAAATTTGCAGTTTTGATTGTGAATGTGAACTGCATAGCTGGAAATCGCAGAGATTCCGTTTAGGGTTCAGGAAATCGATTTTTGCCTAATCAGTTTCAATTAAGCGATTTGAATGGGTGGGGCTCATTTTTAAATTTCAAATTTTAAAAAACTTTCATTAATTATGATTTTTCCCACATATGTTTTAATCTTTTCATTTTAACCAATTTTACATATTTAATGAATCCTAACTATGCCACGTCAGCTTTTCTAAATTAAAAAAAATAAAAAAATGAAAAAAATTTTCAAGGCCATTTTGTTAAATGGAAACTTGGGATATCCGGAGGGTTAAATTTTCTCAAAAACAATTGATGCGGTAAATAAGAAGGGGATGAAGCATATGCTCGATCAGAAGCACGTTGCGGCGGCCGCTGGCTGCCTGTGCATGTGCATGACAGGATTTTATAGATAAAGTTATCACGACGACAGCGAGAACCACTTCATCTCTTTGCATTACTATTTTATTTAAATTTGATGATGGCCCCCATGATTTTCAATGCCCACTTGACCCATTATATGTTGAAATATAATGTTATAAATTAGTCACTATTTTGACTGTGATTTAATTGGTCTTTCTTCCGACTACATCAAAAATATTTCTTTATGCAAGAAAATACCATTTGGATAAAATTAAGGGTTCACTTTACCCGAGGTTTAATTAAATAATAAAAGCTTCTTTGAGATTTTATAAATAACAAAAATCTTTCTTCTCTTAATAATTATTAGTGCAAAGTTAGAATTTATAATATGATAGGTTTATGAAAATTTATCTAATTGCTCTTTTACCATTTATTTTAACACAAAAAATTAATAATAAAAAGATTTATGTTATTTTTGTAACTACTATATACAGTAGCAGATCCAATAATTTCTTTTAGGGTAGGCCAAAATAAAAATTTATTATACATTACTATTTTTGTCCATTAATATTTTTGTTAGGGTGGGCCAAAATATATAAATTATACATATTAATATAAAAAAAAAAAATTGAGGGTGGGCCATGTGGCTAGATCCGCCACTGACTATATAGTAAGGTTTTAAAACCTTGCTCTGGGTGAAATCTGACAAAATGGTCGAGTCTCGGGTTGATTAGTTGAACCGGTTTAACTTGTCTGTTAAAACTGGTGACATCAGCATGTAAAAAAAGTTTGAAATCTAATAAAAACACCCCTAAAAATTACATATTGGTCTCTATATATTTAAAATCTTGTAAAAACACCCCAATGCAAATCGACGATCGACAACCCATACCAAATATGGCTTGTTTCCGACGTCAACAACACTTCCCATCATCACAAAAACACTCCCCTCAATCTCTTGACCAAAACTCATCTCACCCCACCCCCATTCGCCTCGCCAATTGTTGAAAACAACCAGTTGCTCGTCGATTGTTGTCCTCATTCGCTAGCAAGTTGCTGCGCATTTTTGTGATTTCCGATTGTTTCACCCACCGGAAATTGTCTTCATCGTTACCTTTAGACTCATCGACCTCTCCTCTTCAAAACCCCCAACATCCTACCCACTAATTTTTCATTGGTCTTCATTCTTCTCTCTAGGGTTTTCCATGAATAGTGAAAATTGGCAACCTGACCAGATAAAAGCCCCAGGTCTTGGTTGAATCGGACGGACGAGTCGGGTGAGGTTTTAAAACCTTGCTATATAGTTATACCTAAAAGGATATTATTGTTATTAATCCAAATTAATTCTCCACGCGGCATAGCACCGTACGATAGTAACTGGACGGGAAGCTAAACTGCCGTGCCGGCAATTTTGTAGGTTTGTGATTTTGCGTGGTTTGGTACGCGTATTTACCACGAAGTAGCCGACTTGGATTTTACGACGGCAGCTAAATCCCACGCCCTCCTATAAACGCGTGAATAATATATACATCTAGAAAGCAACGCGCATTCATGATTCTTCCTTTTTTTTGACTTCAAAACAAAGTACCGCCAATGGGCAATATTCCATTCATCGAGCTGTTCCTCTATTAAATAATCAAAAGAATTTACGAAATTTAAATTAAATTAATTTCACCAATATAACGTCCCTCTAGCTCTGCTCTGTTCTCATTCATTTCATAGCGTCAAGGGTTTATTTTCACTTCAGATTGTTAATTCAGTGATGGCTTCTAATGAACCGAAGCAAGGTGGTGGTTTCTTCGCGTCCATCGCCTCCGGTTTGTCGACTTTTGGTTCTGCCATGACCAAATCGGTCAACGGGTACTTTGACTTCAACTTTTTGTGATGTTGTATTTGCTGATTTGATTTAATTATTAAGTATTTTGCCTTATTTATCTTAAAATTTATGTCTTCTGCTTTATGAGATCTGTTTTGTTTTTTTCTTCTTGAATTGCCTGAAGTGTTCTGATCTCGTAATTCCTTCATAATTATGACAGTAATACTAAATTTAACTGATAGATTTATTTTTATAGATCATCTTTTAGTAGTTTGAATTAAACAAGCTCTTTGATTTGGAGCATCTATTGCTAAAATAGGCAGTTGTGTCATGTATAGTCTGTAAATTATCAGTTTTTTCCGGATCTTAGTTTCCTGGTTTCACAGGAGTTGATTAATGCTTTTATAAGGTTTAGCTAGGTTACTGGGATTAGCAGATATACGATAAAATCATGTCACATATATTAATATTAAAATTAACTAAGCATGGTGGAAGTTGAAAAGATGGAAAAGAAAATAAATCTATGAATGACATGATTTTATTGGAGGATCATATGGATGCTTTGGTACGCTGTCCCATCTAATCTTTGAATTCTCTGTTTGTTGAAAGTCAATGCAGTTTTGTGTTAAATTATACTGGTATATGACATTTAGCGTCAAACTGGTTAGATAATTAAACAATAACACAACGTACAGACTTGGATTACTGTGCAGTATCATGACCCTTTTGTGACTTATTCTGACATGCTCACATTTTGGTGGTTTTGTTATTCAGTTTATTGGGTTATGAAGGGCTGGAAGTTATTAATCCAGAAGGAGGCACAGAAGATGCTGAAGAGGAAGCAAAGAAAGGAAGATGGAAGCAAGAGGTGAGAAGTAGATTACATTCTCTTCCTGTTCTATATATATATGTAAAGGGTAAATTTCATTAAGCTTCTCCTCGCGTTGGCCTTATAATAGATTGACTCCTGGTTTAGAAAAATGCTAGAGGCCTCCTTAGTAGGGAATGTTTTAACATATTATGTATTAGAGCTTAGGATCATGGTTTTTTGGATATTGTTTTGAATCAGTACTGTAATCCTTTAGTAATGAAGTTTAGTCTAGTGTGCCATTGTCCGAAGTCAAGCCTCTTGGAATGGATTTGTGATGTGAGCATATTTTACATCAATTGAGATGACAGTATCTTTATGGGACAGGGAAGGGTCAAATGTTGCAAAACTGAATACCATCAAAGAACATTTGTCTGCCCACCAACTAGTACATTTAAGTTTGAGAGTGCTCTATTGTATGTTCAGTTGTTGGTGTTGTAGTATAGTATAATTAATCAAAGAGATGCTTATTCACTTCTTGATGTTTTTGGTTTTCCAGGATCGGGATGGTTACTGGAAGATGATGCAGAACTATATAGGATCTGATGTTCAATCGATGGTGACACTTCCGGTACTTATTTGTGAGCCAAGTACGAACCTTCAGAGAATGGCAGAGGTTTGTGATTTTTGTATTTGGTTTTCATGGCATCTAAGTTCTTATTCTATTTGATGTTTTTCTGCTATGGGATTTTACATATCGTTTGTTGTTTTCTGACAGTTGATGGAGTACTCCAACCTGCTAGATCTGGCTGATAAATGCGAGGATCCTTACATGAGATTGGTGTATTCTTGTAAGAACTGTTTACAATCCCCCTCTATTTCTGTCTCTTTGCATTTCTATTTTTTGTTGTGGGGACTTACAGTTGCTGATTGCAGCATCATGGGCTATATCTATCTACTATGCATACAAACGAGCCTGGAAGCCCTTTAATCCTATTCTTGGTGAAACTTATGAATTGGTTAATCATGGTGGCATTACGTTTATAGCCGAACAAGTGAGTTTAGCAGTCCTATCCTCCCTCTCTCTCTTTCTTTTTGTGTTAATATCTTTGATGGAAACAAGCAATCATTCATTTTTGAGATATATCTTAGGTTTTTAGTGGGAAAACTCATAAAATTTTGAAGAAGCTAGTATTTATGCTCTATCTTTTCATTACTTGCCTGTTTCGACGTTCTTTAATTCATATTTTTCGTTCAGGTTAGTCATCACCCTCCAATGTGTGCTGGACATGCTGAAAATGAGCACTTCACTTATGATGTGACTTCGAAGTTGAGAACTAAATTTTTGGGAAACTCGATTGATATTTATCCAGTTGGAAGGTAAACTGTGAATGCTTTCTCTTGTCTCCGGGGCTTGACTCTTGTTGATATCTTGCACTGTCTCGTAAAAGAAAAGAATTTCTTGATGTTGAAATATCTAATATTGGTATTACAACATGTGAGCTTGATTTTTACTTTTATAAAAGCAAAGTTATAAGTATCTTCTTTGCAAGTACCTTATATTTGATTAAAGGTAGCGCTTAGAACTCTTACAGCATGCCAGCATAACAATTCTTGGATATGGTTGTGAATAATCATTTCCTGCCTCCCTTCTCTAAATTATGGATTTAGGTTTTAAGGTTCTTTAAGTGTCAGCAATTCAGCATATTCTTGAAGAGCTTGCAGAAGTTAAATTCCTATGCATTAGTTTGTGGAAATATAAAACTAAGATCATAATTGCTTTGATGGTTATAAAAGGTTTTGTAATTTTACTCGTAGATTTATCAAATATAGTTTGCGTTAAGGAGGATCTGAGTGGAATTTTTATGAGGTTCTTGTCCTTTTTTGCTTTGCTTTGTATCCTCTGACAGAACCAGAGGGAAGAAGTTTTTCTGTGCAATTGAAACTATCATTAATCAGGATATGCATTTCAGAATTAGTTATGACTTAGAGATGGTCCCAATTTCTTTTGAAATATTTAGTTGTCCTTGTTCCTATATGTTCAATTTGCAAAAACCATTGTTTGTAATCATTGAACTCATGCTAAGCATGATTTTTGTTTACATATTATGATTGATCTGCTAAGTATTTCGGCTTGTAGGATAAGTTTGCATATTGTATATGCATAACTTTTTTTGATAAATCTATTTACAGGACACGTGTAACCCTCAAGAGGGATGGAGTAGTTCTCGAATTGGTGCCCCCTCCCACAAAAGTTAACAACTTAATTTTTGGACGAACTTGGATTGATTCACCAGGGGAGATGATCATGACAAACTTGAACACAGGAGACAAAGCCGTGCTATATTTTCAACCATGTGGCTGGTTTGGGTATTACTTCTTTTCCTCACTTATTTTGTAGTGCATGTTGGTGATTTTAATGATTACTCTGTCTCGGAGACAATCTTTATTTTTTTGGGGGCCATAAGGTAGTATGCAAAATTACAGTAATGCTAGACGTACAAAGAAATCTTTGTGAGATTTCTATACAAAGTGATGTGGTAGAAAATGAATAGAAGAGTGCATACAAAAAGTCAAACTCATCATATTCACTCTTTTATTCATTTTTTGCCACGTCACTATGTATAGGAATCTTTGTAAGATTTCTTTGTACGTGTAATATTACTCGCATAATTAACTAGACACTCTTTTCATCATTGCATGTAGCTTATCAAGCTTGAGTGTATCTTTTCTTAGTTATGTTGCTTCTAAGAATTGTCTTGATGATTTTTTTCCTTACAAGTAGCCATATGTATTTTTTATGGCTGAAATGCTTGACCAGATCATGCAGGTCTTCACATGGAAAGAAAGGACCAATATAAAAGCTCAAATCTTTTTTGTGTTCCCTATATGGTTCAGGGAGAACAGTAGCTGGTTGATACATACAAATGTGTGTTTGAATTGTTATACTTAATTTAACTTGTCATTTGCAGATCTGGTCGTTATGAAGTGGATGGATATGTATATAATGCTGATGAGGAACCCAAGATACTGATGACTGGGAAATGGAATGAGTCAATGAACTACCAACCCTGTGACTTGGACGGGGAACCGCTTCCAGGCACTGAACTAAAGGAGGTTAGTTTTGTTTTTCAAGTTTCTTAGTTTTCTGTACCTTTTTTAGCCATGTAATTGCAAATCACTCAGTTGGAAAAACTTCTGTATGCTTCAATTAATACTAATCTCCAATTTGTTTTTTGGTTGAACCTCCTGATAAAAAGAGCGTGAAGTTTTGAAAATTTTCAACAAACCTTTAAAACCCTCCATACATTCTGTTATTAATTAGTTTGTTGTCTTCTTGTAGGTTTGGAGAGTTGCTGATGCACCAAAAAATGACAAACATCAGTATACATATTTTGCTCACAAGTTAAACAGCTTTGATACTGCTCCTAAGAAGTTGTTGTCGTCGGATTCTCGTTTACGTCCTGATAGGTGTGCACTAGAAACCGGTGACCTCTCAAAAGCTGGTTCAGAAAAGACCAGGTCCTCTCTCTCTCTCTCTCACACACACACACACACACACACACTGACACACTCACTCAGGGGCATGCATGCCTGGTACTGTTCACATATCTTAATTCTTATTTGAAGTTTATTGAGCAAAGAGAGAGCCTAATCTCCTAATATGGCGTTAAAGCTTGTTGTTGATTTGATTTACGACAATGGAGTGCTATTCTGTTTCTAAATACTCAACTAGGCAATGTCTCAACTAAAATATAATCATTTTTTTTTTCTGTGTTTTAGATTGGAAGAGAGGCAGAGAACTGAAAAGAGAACTCGGGAGGCCAAGGGTGATAAGTTTACTCCAAAATGGTTTGACTTTACTGATGAAGTGGCCCCTACGCCTTGGGGTGAATTGGAAGTATACAAGTACAATGGCAAGTATGCTGAACACCGGGCGGCTTTAGATAGTTCAAATAGCGATGAAGAGAGTAGTAACGCCAAGTCAACCGAGTTCAACCCCTGGCAGTATGGAGATTTGGCTGCCGAATGAACAAGTATCTTATAGATTTTCCTGTATGCTATATGTATTTGTTAATTCTTTATCCACTCTTGTTGTGTTAGCTAGTACCAAATTATGACTGATCATTTTAAAGCCTTTTATGCAGTCATGTTTTTGTTCATATTGCATTAAAATGAAGAAGACCCCTCCATTAAGGGGATTCGGCCATTTTTTACAGAAAATAACTCTCTCTCTCTTACAAAAGAAAACACTTTTCTTAAACTTCTTGTACGTCAGTCCGCTTCGCGACCTGACCCACACTAATATCAATACAACTCAGTGGACGTAGGACTTACTACCTTAGCATCCGAACCACTTTAAAAGTCCTCTTTGCATTCATTTCATGGGAGATATCCATTATCACGTGCATTAATTCATCAAAGAGCAAAAACCACGAGACAATTGGTTGGTGCCGAAAACCACCATCAACACAATTTGTCTGCAAACACAAAACAAAACAAAGACAACCGACCAAAAAAAAAAAAAGGTTTACGTTGTGAATTAAATATTTAACGTTGCCAATATATTTTGAAATAAGATTCTCAAGAACAACAAACTGCAACTGAAAAAAAAAATAGTGAAAGAGATGTTAAAAAGTTTAGAGTTATGTAGTTGACATTGCAAAGAACAAATGTAATGTGGAAGTCAAAAACGGATACACGATGACCTAAATTCAAACTTTTATTTTAAACACACATGATTAACGAGAAAATTTAGCTGACCGGCCATCCCAAGTTTGGATTTAAAAAAATGGCCTTGAAACTGTTTACCCTTTTTTTTTTTTTATTTATTTAGAGAAGCTGACGTGGCACAGTTAGGATCCATTAAACATGTAAAATGGGTTAAAATGAAAAGATTAAAACATATAAGGACAAAAAAATTAATGAAAGTTTTTAAAATTTGAAATTTACAAAAGAGCCCCAAATATTCAAATCGCTTAATCGAAACCAATTAAGGCAAAAATCGATATCTTCAATCCCTAAACGCATCTTAGCAATTTTCGGCGATAACAGTCCACATTCCGGCAATAACAGTCCACATTCTGGCGAATTTTCACACCCAAATTCAATCCTAAAGCTTCTTCCTTTCTTAAAACTATGGCTGACTTTAACAATGAGGAGGAAAACCCAACGCCTCTTCGAATCGTAGAGTCTGGCCGCGCAAGCAGTTCAATGGCTGCTCCGGTGGATCCTCCAGCGGAGACGACGGCGGCATAACAAGAGAGAGAACAGGAGCAAAACGGTTCTGAAGGGAAAGAGGAGGCCGGGCAGAATTCAGGCTAGGAAGAAGAGTCCGGCAAGAGTTCAGAGGAGGAGGAGGAGGCCACGGAGGAGGAGGTCGCCAAAGAGGAGGAGGCAGCCGAAGAAAAGGTATTTGTACTTGCTGAGACCTAAGATCGCTTAAGTTATCCTTTATATCGCTTAAGTGATTGATGGCTTTTACTCTTGGTCGTTTAAGCTATTTTGGATTGCTTAAGAGTAAAATCGATGAATCGCTTAAGCAATATAAAAGATCGCTTAAGCGATCTTAGATCTGGCGGATGTTGATTCTGTCTCGTACAAGATCTCTTAAGTGATCTCTTCTGAGGCAGAACCAAATTTGCCCAGATCTATAATCTCTTAAGCGATCATTTGTATCGCTTAAGCGATTTCAGATCGCTTAAGAGATCTTGTATGAGGCAGAATCATTTGCCCATCGTAATTTTGTCACAAAATGATTAGCACTCAACTTTTGCCCCGCGCCAACAGTGCCATTTGGAGGGAAGGATGAAATAGTATGGAGGGAAATTATTCTGAGGCGAAATTTATTATTTTTGGACGAAAAGTTTTGTAGATAAAAACCTTCTTTTTTTGGGATGAAATATTTTGTCTCTAATTGTGCAAAATTTGGAAAACTACTTATTAGGGACAAAATATGTTTTGTTCTTGATTGTAAAAATACATTTTTAGGGACGAAATGTATCATTTTTGGACGAAACATTTTGTAGCTAAAAACCTTTTTCTTCTCGGACGAATTGTAAACCTAATACAAATTAACCCAAAATTATCTTCCCAAAATGTCCCAAAGTTTTCGTCCCCAGAAACCTAATATCCATTAACCCGAAATTTTTGCCCCAAAATGTCATCTTCTTCAAATCTTCTTCTCTCAATTAAGATTTTCGCAATCTTCACTCAAATTTCCTCCAAAACCGATGGCTAGATCCCTCTTTCTCTCTCTAAACAAATCCATCTCCACCCCCGCCACAAGCGTCACCTCCTTCTCCTCAGCCCATCGACTCACCTCGTATCTCTCCGCGCTCAATCCAACCAAACCGACCTCTCCGACCTTTCCACTTCTTCCGACTCCACCATGGACCCTTTGCACTCGTTTGTTTTATTAGCTGTTTGCCTACTCATTTGCTCAAGTTCTTTAGAATTTTGATGTGTTATATTTTGTATTTTTTAATGTTTCAAATGGGTTAACTGTTTTGTATGCTTGTATTGTTGGCTGCGCTACTTGGAATTGGTACCAGATGGATTTCATATCACCTACTGTAAGTACTCGCTACTCTGTGTTTATCTACTGGCTTTGTAATTATATAACATCTTCAATTCCTAAAATTACTTGGGGCTTTGTGACTTTTATTATGTTTTATTTGTAAATAGGATAGTATGATGTTGAATAAACATTCAGGTAGTATATCTGGCTTGAAATACATGATTTTAATGTTTTATGCGGTGTCATGAGTATTTTGAAACTCAAGTAGGCATTGTCGCGTGAAATGATGAAAGTTTCAAAGTGATAAACTTAAGATTAGGTTCAAATTGTAAGTATATATGAAATGTTTGGAAAACCCTCTTCGACTTGACTTTTGATGGTGCGTATTTTTGTCTTTTTCTAATTAAATTAGGTTTAGTTGTTATTTTACATTATGTGAACTTGACTCTATCAGAAACTTTAATGTTTTGTTTTCTTGTAAGTGATGTATTTTCTTCTTTGGTGCCTAGAAAGTTTGGTATGGGGTGTTGAATGAAATATACTTTTCATTTAATTTGTAAATTATTCTTGAGTACTGCATGCTCTATGTTTCAGCATCTTTCTTCAAGTTAACTTATCATAACTTACAGCATTATATTTTACTGACATTGTTGAAGGTTGAATTTGCATTCTGATCAAATCATTTAATTATAAATTTGAGGTGTCTCCGTAGAGCCACAACCTCAATGTGTAGATGGTAATGTTTAAATAATTGTAATGAAGTGATTGGATTTTGCAGAGGTTAGGGTGGAGGAGAGGAGGATTATGAGAAAATTGGGTAAGTTTTGGGATGGTAGTGGCGACGACGACGGTGGCCATGTCTTTTAGAGGGTTTCAAGCTGGTGGAGGTCCAGGTGCTTGCTTGCTGCTGGAAGAGAAGAGATCGAGAGCCAAATTGAATTGTTGGTAAATGAGTGTGAGTTCCGTTTCGTAGCCATTCGGGTTGCATTTCATTTTCGATTGTAATGGTAAGCTTAACTTTTGGAGCTTCGGCTGGAGGTGTGGTGGCTAGGTGGTGGCGCTGCTGTTGGCTTGTTATGAACAAGAGGGTCTGCTGGCATCAGTTAGGTATGTGGTGAAGAATTTTTTTTGCAAAAATGAAAATATTAAAATGTAGTAAATTAACATTTTAGCCTTTAATTGTTAAAAACAGATTGGTGTTAATTTATGTGGGACTGTGGAATTTATGAAACCTGGAAAATTACACCGAAAACCTTGGGTGGAACATGTCGTTTACTATTTCATATATGCTTGTTTTTAGATCATTAGATGAGGGTTGGTGGTTATTAAAATATTTTACTTCATTTTAATGAATTATGCTTAAATCTCTTGACACCATACAGTATCAACATCATAAAATGATTTGAACTTTGTGTTCTTAAATATTAATCTTATTAGTTGTTCTATTTTTAATAGGAGGTTGAATCTTAACAGCTTGTCAGGTTCACTTTCTCCATCTATCGGCAATCTAACTGCATTATAAACCTGTAAGCAGTTGATATAAAATTTTAATTTTGAAACTCATACTATTTTCCTTTTCTTTATTTTTTTTTAATATGCCAACTAGTTCTCATTTTGGTTAGGGACTTTGGCGTTCGGCGTTAATAGATTATCTGGGTAGCTTCCAAAAGAGCTTGGGATGCTTTCTGAATTAGCATTCCTATAAGCTCAAACTCTGTCCTCTTCTTAACTATTGATAATTTACTGTACGAACTCTTTTTTTGTAATTGCATTACAATTATATAACTGAAGAGCTAAATTATCAATTCGTGTAACTGAAAATGGAAAAGTTAGTGTCCGTCAAATACTTTCTTTCTGTCTGTTTGGTCATTTTTAACAGTCTGTATTTAAATTCTTGATATTTTTACCTTTTATATAATTCTTTAGGTGGTTGGAATACAGTTGAATCCTCAATTTATGGGCATTGATCTCAGGAATGTAATCCCTCTTCAACTTTCTGGGAAACTTTTGTTGTTCATGTGCTTGACAATATATTGGAAGCAGTAATGACCATTATTTATTTTGATTTCTGTTGCTGTATATTCTTGAAATTGGCAGGCTCTACTGCAATTAATTATTGCCCTTACAATCAAAACTCTTCTTCTGTCTTCTTCTGAGTTTTGGTTGTGTTGATCAGTCTGAGTAATGGCATCGTTGACATAAATGTGTCTAATATACATGGTAAATTTTATATAGAACACTCTGTTAACAGTGGGTAATTGAACGGACAGTAAAATGGAGGAAAAATTATTGTGAATGATGTTATTTTTCAAAGGCATTCAGAAAGCTGTTTCTGGTTAGATATCTTATAAAGAAATTTTTTTTGATAATTATGTCACTTTTTGTGTGCAGATGAGTGTGAAGAAGAAGATATGTTCACTAAGCTTGCATGGTTATCTAGTTCTCTTCTACCCAAATCTCTACCCTTGAATTTGAGAATGATTATTGTAGAGTACAAAGGAAATTAGGCATGATTACTTAAGCAATGCGAGATATCACTTAAGCAAATCATGGCTTATGTATATAGGATCGCTTAAGCGATATATAACATCGTTTAAACGATCTATTGTTATTCTATTATTTTTGTTAGTTCTTGGCAAGAAAGTAATATATAATAAATATAATATTAATATAAAATTGAACTCTGCAACCAGATGCTCTACACTCTGTAGACCAATAGAGTGTCAAAATTTTTCAGAAACTTTTTCACTATGAACAATGGCTCCTGTTATCACAATAAGTTTTTCAGCACAACTGTTGTAACCTTCTTAAGTGACCAAGGCTAAATAGACAGGATCGCTTAAGTGATTAAGGGTAATTTACTTTGTTCATATCTCAACTCTGAAGCCATTTTCTTGCTCGAACTCTTAACATCTTTATGTTCTAAAGAAAAAGTTTAAAAATTAACAAAAATACCCTCACCCACCCATATTGATCAGATTCCAGTTGCCAACTGCCAGAATATGGCCGGAATCTGGTATAATAACTCACTACCGACTACATCTTGCTGGTAGTGCGCTGATCTATAATTTTTCGGCCAGTTACGACCCAACATCTGGCCGTTGACGGCTAGATCTTTGGCCATAACTGGTCATCAACCACAGCCAAGGTATGGCCATCGTTGATAGATCTGGCCATAACTGGTCGTCAACGATAGCGCAGGTATGGCTGTCGTTGACGACCAAATATGGCCACATTTGGTCTTAGATCTGGCCCTTTCCAACCAGATGCATGGTGAATCTGGCCAGAAAGGCCTATCTCGGGGTGTTTTTGTAACTTTAATGTTTTCATTATGGCGGTGTTAGTTATTTAACAAACCTAGGGGGTGTTTTGTTAATTTTCAAATCTTGCACTGGGTCTGGCTTAAGCGATGATTTCTTTGCGCTTACACAAGGTCACTTAAGCGATCAAGTCCGATGCATAATCAATATCTACCAAATGCACGATCATTTAAGCGATTTACGATCTCGTTTAAGCGATTATTTGCTTTTACACAATTTTGCTGCCCAGGTGCATGATCGCCTAAACGATCCATGATATCGCTTAAGCGATCCTTTATAAAAAAACCCTTTGTCGCTTAAGCGATCATGGGCAATACATACTCTTCCATCTTTTCTCCTGAATTTTGACAAACTAAAATTACCAACACATATTAATTCCATACTTTCTCCTCAATTTAACAACGTAATTCCAAACTAAAATCACCAATATATATTTAGGCCATGTAACAAGAATACTAAATATAAAGATTGATTTATTCAAGGTAACAATAAAATTTAAAACATCAATAATTGAAAACAATAACTCATCAACGGTTGGCCTTGGCAACTCCCTCAATTTCATCCTTCTTCGAACCTAATTTTCTGTATCTGCATGTTATTCCTTCTGGCAACTGCTTCTCTTATGGCCAGGTTGCTTCAAATTGAGCACTTATTCATATTCCGGGGAACCTCAGAGGCTGATGGAATACACTTAACTCTTTTTCTCCCATTTATTGTCTTCTTGAATGGCGAATGGATGATAATGTCAGCCAAATCTTGTGGCACTACCCACTGCTCTTTTGGAGGCATTGGATATATCATTTCTGAATAAGCTAGCATGTAGTGATTTGCCATATAGAGAGGGCAGCAAAGTTCCATGTAAATTCTTGAACCAAAATCCGGCTTCCATTGGTTTTTCAGTGCTGTTAGTGCATGAGGACAAGGTAAACGTTGAATGTCAAGCACTTTACAGTTGCAAGTTTTACTAACAAGGTTAACTAGGGCATCCGAACCATAGCCATGCATAGTGAACTCTTGAGCATTAAGAGGATAGGAAAACAATGCATTTGATATTTCCATACATTCTTGCAATAATTTTTTAGCTGACGGAACAAGGGTTGTAGTAAAATTATCTGACTTTGTACGACGCTCATGGA
Organism: Pistacia vera; assembly: GCF_008641045.1. Taxonomy (NCBI): domain Eukaryota; kingdom Viridiplantae; phylum Streptophyta; class Magnoliopsida; order Sapindales; family Anacardiaceae; genus Pistacia; species Pistacia vera. Next base: position 872,852 of record NW_022196695.1, on the reverse strand, counting down.
ACCACCGTGACAATGTCCTCTGGATTGCATCAAAAAGTGCAACTATTGGAAACTCTCTTTCTATTAACAACTTCGAAGTTATGGACTCGACTATGTTCGTGGTCATGACATCAAACCTTCTTCCAGGAAAGTAAGCTCTACTCCATCACTCGAAACCAACATCATGCTCAAGATACTTAGCAACTCTATCATCCTTAATTTGGATTTGTTGGAAGTGCTCCTCGAACTCATCAACTCGATAAGCTTTTGCTGCCATGTAGTATGTCTGAAGAAGGCCAGTACACTTAAAATTTTGTTTTATGTTCTCACCAAGGTGCCTCATACAGAATATGTGATGTGCTTGAGGGTAAATAGTGGTAATCCCCTTCTTTATAGAGTTATGCCTATCGGATATTATGCACAACTTGTCACTGTCAGGCACTATTATACGTAATTGCTGAAAAAATCAAGTCCACGACTTGTCATTCTCAGAGTCAACCACACAACATGCAATAGGATATGTGTGATTCTCGTTGTCCTGTGCAGTGGCTACCAACAATGTACCTCCATACGTTCCCGTCAAAAAGCAACCATCAACAGCCAACACCTTTCTCATGTTTACAAAAACCCTTATAACAGAACTGTAAGCAACAAAAAAATATTTAAACATCATATTCCTATCCCACTTCAAAGTCGTCTTGCTACCTTGGTTTGTCAACTAGAGCATATAATGGTACGCTTCTAATATTGCGTACCCGTGCTCTAATGTGCCCCTCACAAAATCTTATGCATGTTGTCTCCCTTTCCAGCATTTCCAATAACTAACAGCACATCCCAACTCTGTGTGCACAAGTCTTCAACGAACTGACTTTTGACAAATTATCCAATAACATCAGCGGAGGCTTGTCGATACTCACCTGAAATATGTCTCAAACCACATGTGTGCTCATGGATATGTGTGCTAAGAATAAATTTTTCAGACTCCTCCAACCTTCTACAATAAACCTGCCACTTGCACTTTCGGTCATGACATACAACCGTCACAACCAATGAATTTGACTTTTTAGTGATGAACTCACAATTACCTCTCACAGCAACAAGTTTTAGCTTCCTCGCCACTTCCTCTTTGTTGTCAAATAAATACCCTATGCGCAACTCCGATCCATCCATAAAAACATGAGCTGATTCACTAATACCTGCAATTGCCCCCTCTGAACCTGTATAAATGACCATAGTGTTCTCTTTCTCACAAACTACACCTTCTGCATAATCTGTATTTAAAGGAATCTCTACATCTGTGCGTGGGAACATGTATAGGGTCCTCCTCAATATTTTCATTCTGCCGCCCAAGACCTACCTCTTCTATAGTGTCCTCCTCACCACCCAATTCACCATCTACTCTTGATTTTTCAACTAACAAATCAATGCCCTCGTAGTTCAAATTAAAACCAGGCAAATCTCCGCCAACTTCCTTGTTATCCCCTTCCTTTGAACCAACTTCCAATGGTTTTTCTACAAAAGAAACCCTTAAAATCGGCCTCGAACCATTATCGGTCACATCAATCATATATAACTTCACACTTTCATCTGACTTTAATATAGCAGGAGGTACCTTATAATGTTCAGGAACTCTGCTTAAAACATACTTCACAACTATATCACTATGTGAGCAACTCAAATCACCTCTTCTAATTATTTCATCAATCAACTCATCAAAACTAACCTCTGTGCTCACAGCAATTAGTATAACTTCTTTGCTCTTCCCAATCCACTTCCAGCTACTTTCTTCCTCCACCCACTCACCAAAATATTCAACACCCAAAACAACGTGTCCCATGTCTAATAATAGCCAAGTGCCTATAATGCAAGAAAAAAATATTCTTAACTGATGTACTAAGGGTTGAAATATTTTAAAAAGCATCTGCACAGTCGCTTGACAGATCTGGTGTATCGCTTAAGTGATCTGGTATATCGTTTACTAGATCACTTAAGCGATCCAGTATAAATAAGCATGATCGCTTAAACGATCTTATGTCATTTACTGATCGTTTAAGCGATCTGCTGCTATACACCAGACTTTTAGCAGATCGCTCAAGCGATCTTATGCCACATACCTAATCGCTTAAGTGATCTATCTGCTGCATTACCAGATGTACCAGATCGCTTAAGCGATACACCATATCTAGAACACATTTTCAGTCATCTCCAATAACAATCGGTGCTACCACCCCGGCTACCCACAATACAAGCAAATTTTCAACAAATTTTACTCCTTTCAACTTCCATTACATCAAACACAACCCAACAACCTAAACAACTAAATCAAAATCATAACCCAAACCCAATCCATCATTAAATCTTTGTAAATCGAAAGGGGAGATACATATACCTGGACGAAATGTCAGGAGGAGGAGGATCTGTGTTGGAGAAGATGTTAATGGTGGAGGAATGCGTTAATGTGGCGGGAGGAAGAAGAAGAAGGTGTTTGGGTTTGTTTGCAAGAATTTCGACTCTTTGGGGACATATTATAATTTTTAAAAGATTACACAATTATTCATTAATCCTAATTAACCCCTAATCATGTTTAATTAAGCTTAATCAAAGACAAGGCTATTTAGTTAACATTTACAAACAATATAGCCTTTTAATTAAATTTTAACTTCAAATGGCCTTTTAATAAAATCTCCCAATTTTATACACATGTTCTTTTAAAAAGAAAAAATAATAATAATTAAACACACACACACACATATATATAAATATGTAATTGCCATATTAATTGTTGAATCTATATTATTGATAATTCAAAAGTCATATTCATATTAAATATTTGAATTCAATTGCACATTATCCGAACAGCTGCTTTAATCATCAAAACAATTATATTCTTTAATGAACAGTTGCCTGTTCGCATTATATCTGTCCGCATTCTTTGTTTATAAAACATCATTCAATGATATTTATATCTATATAAGAATAATCAAATAGACTCTGTAATCCATCCAACAAGTCATACACTTTTAACAAATGGCAGATAGGAGACCAACAATTGACAACCTAGAGGCAAAGAAAGCAAGATCACACGGTAAATAATGTTGAATAAGTTCTCTTATATTTTTCCTATACATCTACTCTCGTATCTTTATATATAAACTTTAATAAATTAATACGATTTCATTGTTTCATCTTATTAGTTGAAGCAGTCATATCAAACAGATAGGTTGAACTAAGAGATATTTTGCAAAAAGTTAAAGCCAACTTGGAAAAGCTGAACAATACTAAAGAAAGAAACATAGATATTATGAATGGTCTATTAAAAGTAACAGGCTCAACCATGAATATTCTCTCAGATTTGAATCGACGTGATTCCTTGCTTGCAACCAAGGAAACGGAGCTTGATATTCATCTGGGAAAAAAATAAACATCATCTATGTACACATTTTGTTATCAATAAAATATATAGAATATTGAGAGTATATTGCTTTCCATGAATTATAATACGATACCTAAAACACGATCAATAAAAAGATAAAAGAAAAAGTTAATACAACAACAAGAATTAAAAAATTATATCTTTATTCTATAAAAATTGATTTCAACAATAAATGATTTCAAAAGTTAGAACACAAACATGATATATTAAACAATAAAAGCCATTTTTTTCGACTGTAACTTATCATAATTCCCTAATGTTTGAAATATTTGTTTTAATTGTAACACCAATATAAAAAGCACACCTTACTAATATTATATATTAATAATTTACAAATGACACAAAATCTTTAAAAATTAAAAAAAAAAAATTTTAACTCAAATATTATTTCGTAAACTTCAAGGGGATGTTTGTTATTATATAATACTTGCGGGTCGTATTGATATAATCTTAACGTTCCACCTCCCAGGAACTTTTGATTAAATGAATCTTAAATTATTTGAAGTCATCAATTTTCACTCCTATTGTAAATTTAAGGGGCATTATGTGAGAGATATTGAGCATTTTGTCATCATATGTTACTAAAGTTATAAAAGAAGAACAAATATTAGAAAAATTAAAAGACGTATAATTACCCATTTGTTATTGTTTAATATTTGAGAAGAGGGTTTGATAAAGGAGTTGAAATCCAATTCATTCAAAAAGCAAGTCCAACTATGTTTACTTGAAATAAACAAAATTCACAAACCAAAAACTTTAATAAAATTATATACATTTTTTAACAAATTAAAAAAAAAAAATGAAATATATTTTTTAAACTTTTATATTAAAAAAAAAAAACTATTCAGTTTATCCTGCACATTGTAATATTAATTATTATTTTACAATACTGAAAACCCAAAAGTTTCTTCAACCTTTCACTATCCGCCGCTCATTCACTATAAGAAATTTAACATTTAGGGACGGATTTAATTTCGTCCTAGAATGGTCATTTTAGGGGATGAAATTGTAATTTCATCACAAAATGATTAGCACTCAACTTTTGCCCTGCGCCAACAATGCCATATGGAGGGAAAAATGAAATAGTATAGAGGGAAATTATTTTGGGACGAAATTTATTATTTTTGGACGAAAAGTTTTATAGATAAAAACCTTCTTTTCTAAGACGAAATTTTTTGTCTCTAATTATGCAAAATTTGGAACACTTATTAGGGACGAAATATGATTTTGTTTTTTATTGTAAAAATACATTTTTGGTAACTAAAGGTATTATATTTGGACAAAACATTTTGTAGCTAAAAACCTTTTTCTTCTATGATGAATTGTTTTGTCTCCAAAAACCTAATACCAATTAACCCAAAATTATCTTCCCAAAATGTCCCAAAGTTTTCGTCCCCAGAAACCTGATATCCATTAACCCGAAATTTTTGCCCCAAAATGTCATATTCTTCAAATCTTCTTCTCTCAATCAAGATTTTCGCAATCTTCACTCAAATTTCCTCCAAAACCGATGGCTAGATCCCTCTTTCTCTCTCTAAACAAATCCATCTCCACCCCCGCCACAAGCGTCACCTCCTTCTCCTCAGCCCATCGACTCACCTCGTATCTCTCCGCGCTCAATCCAACCAAACCGACCTCTCCGACCTTTCCACTTCTTCCGACTCCACCATTGACCCTTTGCACTCGATTTGTTTTAATTAGCTGTTTGCTTACTCATTTGCTCAAGTTCTTTAGAATTTTGATGTGTTATAGTTTGTATTTTTTAATGTTTCAAATGGGTTAACTGTTTTGTATGCTTGTATTGTTGGTTGCGCTACTTGGAATTGGTACCCAGATGGATTTCATATCACCTACTGTAAGTACTCGCTACTCCGTGTTTATCTACTGGCTTGTAATTATATAATCATCTTCAATTCCTAAAATTACTTGGGGCTTTGTGACTTTTATTATGTTATTATTTGTAAATAGGATAGTATGATGTTGAATAAACATTCAGGTAGTATATCTGGCTTGAAATACAGATTTTTTAATGTTTTATGCTGTGTCATGAGTATTTTGAAACTCAGAGTAGGCATTGTCACGTGAAATGATGAAAGTTTCAAAGTGATAAACTTAAGATTATAGGTTCAAATTGTAAGTATATATGAAATGTTTGGACAACCCTCATTCGACTTGACTTTTGATGGTGCGTATTTTTGTCTTTTTTCTAATTAAATTAGGTTTAGTGTGTTATTTGACATTTATGTGAACTTGAGCTGCTATCAGAAACTTTAATGTTTTGTTTTCTTGTAATTGATGTAGTTTCTTCTTTGGTGCCTAGAAAGTTTGGTACGTGGTTGTTGAATGAAATATACTTATTCATTTAATTTGTAAACATTATTCTTGAGTACATGCATGCTCTTATGTGTCAGCATCTTTCTTCAAGTTAACTTATCATAACTTACAGCATTATATTTTACTGACATTGTTGAAGGTTGAATTTGCATTCTGACTCAAATCATTTAATTATAAATTTGAGGTGTCTCCGTAGAGCCACAACCTCAATGTGTAGATTGTAAATGTTTAAATAATTGTAATGAAGTGATTGGATTTTGCAGAGGTTAGGGTGGAGGAGAGGAGGATTATGAGAAGAATTGGGATAAGTTTTGGGATGGTAGTGGCGACGACGACGGTGGCCATGTCTTTTAGAGGGTTTCAAGCTGGTGGAGGTCCAGGTGCTTGCTTGCTGCTGGAAGAGAAGAGATCGAGAGCCAAATTGAATTGTTGGTAAATGAGTGTGAGTTCCGTTTCGTAGCCATTCGGGTTGCATTTCATTTTCGATTGTAGTAATGGTAAGCTTAACTTGTTGGAGCTTCGGCTGGAGGGTGTGGTGGCTAGGTGGTGGCGCTGCTGTTGGCTTGTTATGAACAAGAGGGTCTGCTGGCATCAGTTAGGTAGTGGGTGAGAGAATGTTTTTGCAAAAATGAAAATATTAAAATGTAGTAAATTAACATTTTAGCCTTTAATTGTTAAAAGACAAGAAGTGGTGTTAATTTATGGGTGGGACTGTGGAATTTATAAAACCTGGAAAATTACCACGCTAAACCTTGGGTGGGAACATGTCGTTTACTATTTCATATATGCTTATTTTTAGATCATTAGATGAGGGTTGGTGGTTATTAAAATATTTTACTTCATTTTAATGAATTATGCTTAAATCTCTTGACACCATACAGTATCAACATCATAAAATGATTTGAACTTTGTGTTCTTAAATATTAATCTTATTAGTTGTTCTGTTTTTAATAGGAGGTTGAATCTTAACAGCTTGTCAGGTTCACTTTCTCCATCTATCGGCAATCTAACTGCATTAATAAACCTGTAAGCAGTTAATATAAAATTTTAATTTTGAAACTCATATTATTTTCCTTTTCCTTTCTTTTCTTTTTTTTGTTATGCCAACTAGTTCTCATTTTGCTTAGGGACTTCGGCGTTCGACGTTAATAGATTATCTGGGTAACTTCCAAAAGAGCTTGGGATGCTTTCTGAATTAGCATTCCTGTAAGCTCAAACTCTGTCCTCTTCTTAACTACTGATAATTTACTGTACGAACTCTTTTTTTGTAATTGCATTACAATATAACTGAAGAGCTAAATTATCAATTCGTGTAACTGAAAATGGAAAAGTTAGTGTCCGTCAAATACTTTCTTTCTGTCTGTTTGGTCATTTTTAACAGTCTATATTTAAATTCTTGATATTTTTACCTTGTATATAATTCTTTAGGTGGTTGGAATACAGTTGAATCCTCAGTTTATGGGCATTGATCTCAAGTATGTAATCCCTCTTCAACTTTCTGGGAAACTTTTCTTGTTCATGTGCTTGACAATATATTGGAAGCAGTAATGACCATTATTTATTTTGATTTCTGTTGCTGTATATTCTTGAAATTGGCAGGCTCTACTGCAATTAATTATTGCCCTTACAATCAAAACTCTTCTTCTGTCTTCTTCTGAGTTTTGGTTGTGTTGATTAGTCTGAGTAATGGCATCGTTGACATAAATGTGTCTAATATACATGGTAAATTTTATATAGAACACTCTGTTAACAGTGGGTAATTGCACGGACGGTAAAATGGAGGAAAATTTTTTGTGAATGATGTCATTTTTCAAAGGCATTCAGAAAGCTGTTTCTGGTTAGATATCTTATAAAGAAATTTTTTTGATAATTATGTCACTTTTTGTGTGCAGATGAGTGTGGCAGGAGCCAGAAAAGCTGGTCAAAGTCAATATGGGTGGTTCAAGGAAGCATTAGATAGATTAGTAGAGGAACTAACGTCGCAACGACAACAACTTGATGAGGAATAACTGGTAAATCATTCTTTGAAGCTAATCAAGAAAATCTGAATTGTAAATAAAATGTTGTTGAAGACAAAGAGATTGCATTTAGGGCAGATAAACTTGAGCTCGAAGTAGTAGGGATGGAAGCAAAGAAGAAACTATGACAGCATTGAAGATTTTGGGCTATAGGAAAGAACAAAGATGTTTGCAATTTTGTTTCTTATTTCACTCTTTTGGGATTGGAATCCTGAAACTTACTTAGAAGATTCTGTGATAGTGGGTAAGTAGGAATTGTAATGTTGACAGCTTTTGTTAATAAAGAAGTGCAATTTGATTTGGGAAACTCAGCTTTTGTTGTTTTGTTTGTTTATATAGTGAAGTGAAAATGAATCTGGGTATTATCATGAAGGAAAATTAGTAGGGTTGATTCATAAATTGGGATTACGATTAATAATCATATTATCAACCCGATCAAGGACAAAATTTTTCGTCCCCAATTCACCACAACATGAGGCCTGAGGGACGAAAATTTTTGTCCCTAGTTCACCACATAATTAAGGACGAAAATTTTTGTTCCCAATGATTGATCCAGTTAGGGACGAAATTTTTTTCGTCCCTAATTGTGCTTTTTTGGGGACGAAACAGTCTCATTTGGGACGAATAATTATTCTTTTGTGGACAAAAAATTTCGTCACAAAATAAATAATTTTTAATGACGAAACTGTATTTCTTCCCCAATGGCATGGCTTTGGGGACGAAATATTTTTCCATAAGCATTACCCTTTGGCGACGCGACTTTGGGGACGATTAGGTCTGTTGTCCCACATTACTTTTTAGGACAAATTTTGCACTTTATGTGATGAAAATTTTTGTCCCTAAATGTTAAATTTCTTGTAGTGATTATCTCGATATCTTCTAAAAGTGTGCCTATTTGTGAAAAGTTGGTTGTTGGTATTTTGACTATTTACATTTATCCTACACATTATAATATTAATTATTATTGCACATTATTAAGTTAACATAAAAGTTTCTTGAACCTTTTGGATCCCACAACTGATTACTTGAAACGTCATTTACACATATCATCAATAAGTGTGTCTATTTATGATAAGTTGTCTATTAATATTCTATCGTTTCACATTCTATTGTTTCTATATAAAGATAAGAAAATACAATTTCAATCATCATACAATTACAAACATTGTTCTTGTTTCAAAATTTTATTTCAAATGGCAAAGCATCACAAGCAACCGCAACATACAGTAATAAACATTGAACAATATCTATTATATTCATTGTTCTATATCTATTCTCATGTAAGTTTGTTGTTTACAAATGAAGCAAGACTGTCACACACACAAGCGGAGATCAAACAAATTCTCAAGAATGTTAGCACCGGCATGGGCAATCTCAATGGTGCTAGCATAAAATTGAAAGATATTATCCATGGACTGATAGAAATAATGGATTCAACCATGGTTATATCTCTTACTTAACTCGACGTGAGTTCTTGATTGCTACCAGAGAACTTGAAATCCAAATCCAACATCAAAATAATCAGACAACTGCATTGTACACAGTTTTTTTATAAGTAAAGAAATGAAAATAAAAGTATATTGCATTCTAGAAATTTCATTGCACAAATCTAACATATATATTCTTTAGTTTACGATTCATAATTTAGAAACTCATCACCATATATTATAAGAAATAACAAACAGATAATTCAAATTGAATCAACCAATGCAAAAACAACAACATGTCCATTGATAAAGAAGTTAAACAAGTCATAAGAAATAACAAAAAAACAATTCGAATTGAATCAATTGACTCCAACCATAAATAATTTCAAGAACCACTGCAAAAATAACAACATGTCTATTGATAAAAAGGTTAAAGAAGTCATCAAACATTAAAAAAAAACGAAAAAACAAAAAAACAAGATCTTACACATAAATTAACACCAAAACGAGAAGCAATGCAGAAACATCAGCATGCCCATTGATAAAAAGTTAAACAAGTCATCAAACATAAAAAAAAAATAAAAATAAAAAAATAAAAATAAAAAAAAAATTGAAAAACAAAGATCTTACACAGAAATTAACACCAAAACGAAATATATTATCATTTTGCTAAAATCTATTTTTTCGTTCTCCCTCTTTTTGATGGTTTGCCTCTACCTTTTTTTTCTTTCTCCACATTTTTTGCTGCAGATGATACATGTACTGCATTTTTATTAGACATTCTTTGATATGAACAGAAAGACATATCCTTCATTTGCTGCAATACTTTCTGAATAACACTTTTCAGCCTACAATAAAAAGAATAATTTTAAAATTATATATAAACAAATTAAAAGTTAAATAGGAATATATTACATTTAGAAACACATACTGATTCAAGTCTACCTTGCAAATTTTCTAGCTTCAAAGCCAGCTAATGCTTTTCATTTGTTAAGCTTTCTATCCGTGTTCCAATAACAAAAAACACAAAAACAATAAATAATACTTGATAAAATATGACATTTAAAATCATTAAAAAAACAAACATATTATAAAACAATTATGATACCTTCCTTCTCGAGTCAAAATACAAGCTTTTGTAGTTTGCATGACAAAGACACACATTCTCATGATGAGAATATTTTTTCTATTGACTTTGTAAAAGTTTTGTTAAGTAATCAAGTTTGTCTTCCAACTTCTTCTTTTCAGAAATTAGTACATCGTCTGCTACTTCCTCAAATACAGTAGCTTCATCATCTCTCTCACTTCCACTAAAAATAGCTGAATCAATCAAACGATCAATTTCCTGTTGCCGACTATCTAAAACCGAACCCTCAAGCCTTACAGAACGTCTACATTAGCATTAATGCCTCTCTTCTGTTTCCTTTTTGAAGAAACATCTACATCATCCAGATACTATTTTCCTTTTTCAATGCTATCAAGATTAAAAACTTATTAGAAACACAAAAAATAAATAAATAAATGAAAATAGATTAAACTAAAATATATTAACAACAAATTATAACAAAAAAAAAAAAAAAAAAAAAAGAAAAAAGAAAACACGAAAAAAGATCCTCCTACAACAACAAACTTCCCTTTATTTGGTTACAATAGAAAATATGTACTCTTACATAAAAAAAATACTCTTTACAATATGAACAGTCAACAACAGAACAAAAAAGAAATCAAAACGGAGTGCAATATAACATAAAACACTACAAAAATTAAAACAAACTAAAGCAAATTGAAGACTTAAAAAAAAAAAAAAAAGCAAAAAGACAAAAACACTTTTAATAAAGGTAAAAAACAAAGCAAAGTGGAGAAAAAACTTTTACTATTAGGGTGCGTTTGGTTCGTGGAATGATTTATTGTTGAAATGGTAGGATTACCTCCGAGATAGATTACCTTAAAGATTACGAGGGAATGTGATATCAATATGTTTGTTTAGATTAGTGGGTATAAATAATTAAGATGTTTGATTGGGAAGAATAAAATATTATCGATAAAGGCTTTTACTTAATTGCCCTTCCTTTTTCATAATAATAATAATAATAATAACAAATATTATTATTATTATCATTATTAGTATTAGTATTATTATTATTAAAATAATTTCCTTTAACACCCTATATTTGAGAATTTAGCTAAAACACCCCTAACAACAAAGTTTAAATTTTAACTAAATACCCCCAACCACCCAAGACCACCGCCGACCACCGGCCACCGGCGTTAGTCACCAAAACGACACACGACCGACAAGATTAGGCTAGTTGTGCGTCGTTTTGGCTGTTTACGGCCAGATCGAAGGCCGAAAACAACTAGATCAAAGGCCGAAAACAGCCAAATTGCCATGGATCTAGTCAAAAATAGACACAAATAGCTGATCTATTTTGGTCGTTTTCGGCCAGATCCACGGCAATCTGGAGATTTTCAGTCTTTGATCTGGCCGAAAACAGCCAGATCAAAACACGACTAGCCAGATCCCACCAGTCGTACATCAATATGGCGACTATTGCTTGTGGCTGACAGTGATGGCTGGCGGCCAGCGATGGTCTTTGGTGGCTGGGGGTATTTTGTTAACTTTTAAAATTTTTGTGGCTGAGGTGTTTTATCTAAATTCTAAAATGTAGGAGGTCTGAGTTATTGTTATTTGGTAGACATTTGAGGGTAATTGTGTCCAGAATGGTATTTAAATAATAGCAAAATGAGTATAAAATTAAGATTACCCAGGTAATCTTTAAATATCACCCCTTAAGGAGGTAATCTGATTACCCCCTATTTAACCCATAGTAATCACTATTGGTATTGAAAGATTACCACAATCTTTTATTACTTAACAACCAAACAAGGGAATGTCCGAAATTAAAGATAGATTATCGGAGTTATCTTTCTAGAGCCCTAACCAAACACACCCTTATATCATTATTCAATTAACTAATAGCCTTTTAAACAGGCAACACAGCAACGAAAAATGAACTTAAAAATAGTAACAACTTTTAACCAATAACTCATGCTCTTCACCACTACTAAAATGCCTAAATACTAGATCTAAACAATCGACTTCTAAGGACCAACATCAAAGACAACTTTGATAAATTCGTAACAAACTCTCCTTCAAACTGATGTTTTTGCTTAATTTCCTCCTACAACAATCAAACTTCCCTTAATTTCCTTACAATAGAAAACCCTAACTCACTATTCTCCTAATAACAGGAAAAAATTCAACATGAAAAACAAAATAATGATTCCATTATTTGGCATTCTGTGGAAATAGACTGTTTAACAAATTCAAAACTTCGAATTCACAATCAAACTACTCTCTATAATCTAAACAGTCAACAACAATAACAAAAAAACAAACGAAACAAAACACAACAAAAAAATAGGACAAATAGTGTAATCATCTTCAAAGTAAATTGCAACAACAGCACCAAACGCAGCCAACACAATCTTCAAAGAGAGAACAAAATTAACAATGATAGTGAACAAATGAAAAACGAAAAAGGGAAACATAAAAAGTAAAAACCTAGACAAACTAATAAACCAGTTAAAGAGCCGGTAAAAAGAAGCCAGTTTAACACTTATAAATAAGTTTAAAAAAAAAAAATTGGTTCACACTTACAAATAATTTGAATAAATTTAATTGTCAGTAATAATAAATTAAAATATTAATTTTTAACAACAAAAACTAACTAAAATATATTTCTACTCAATTACTAAAACATGTTGCTATTTTAACTAACAATTTCCGAGTTCTGTCAAATTAATTAAGATATGGGTAGATTACTTTCAACAAACTATTAAAAAAATAGGAAAAAAAATTAAACCAAATTCCAAGAACAAAATATTATATTCTAATTCATAAATGTTGAAAACATAACTTTTATTTATAAAATATGATAAAATCAATATTAATTCTTTTGTACATAATATTTCTTTATACCAACAATAAATATATAATATTTTATTTATTGATTTCTTTAAATATCAATTTAATATAAAATGAACTCCAATACAAAAAATATATATTAAAACACAAAAAAGCCAATAATAATGTTAAAAAAATATAATAAACATAGGCTTTCCATCTAGTTGTAAAATAAATAGTGTTAGCACTATGTTTAACATGTAATGGTTTAAAACCTATTAGTTTTTGTTGTAAAGCCCAATTATGATCTAGGTAATGTATTTGAAACTCAAGAAATCTATTTTTGATCTAGCAGCCTGTATTTCGAAAGTAAGTGCAATAGAAATATTATGTAAATTTTCAAATTCTTTTTTAAGTTTATCACTTATTTTAGTATAAAGTATTTCTCTGTCCCTTCTGGTTGTACCTCTACTAACAGGCCTATATTATGGACAAAAAACATTTTAATCATATTGACAAAAAATACATTTTTAGGTAAAGAAATGGGAGAGTCTGTAGCAACTATGTATTTTGCTACTTCCTCTCATGCAGTTGGTGCATTGAATTGCCAGTTTGACAGAGTTGATGTTTGTGGATTAAAATTAAGTTGAGTTTGTATTTTCTTATAGGTTCCAGTTGAAGTTGAACCTTGCTGCATTAATTGGGGGTGCTTATTCTCCAGGTGTCGCCTCATCGTAGAAGTCTCGTTCTCAGCGCTAATCCTGATCGGACAAAAATTGCATACCCCACGTCTCTTCCCCCAACCCATTTGGCTTTGCCCGTTTTGATTTCTTCAAAAATTGCCATACCCAGGACACTGCCCTCTTCATCGATCTTGTCGTAGTGTCGCAGCTCGCTTGTGTTCAGCTGGATGCAGTCTCAGTAGCCTTTGGATTTGGAATTGTTGTGTCTGGAAAGGGTGAAAATGGATCTAACCCTTCCATTTCTTGTGTAAAACTCCATTCTAATTATATATATATTCTCTTTGGTTTTGTTTATAAAAAGGGACTTTTCTGTCAAATTTTAAAGTTTGGTTGGGGATGAAAACGAAGAAATGGAAACTGTTGGGTTTGCATGTAGCAAGGGCAAAAAATCTGGAGGTTTTTGGAAGGAAAAGATGATGTGGCAGGGTTATCTAGAGTTAAGAGAATTTGGGGGCTGTTGTGTAAAAAAAAAAAAAAATTGTTTTATATAAATTTGGGCTACTCCCCCAAATGAAGAAGAAGAAAGTTGAGTGAAGGAAAAGAAGAGAGAGAGAAGTAAGGAAATGAGGGAGAGAAAGGGAGGTAAGTATCGGCCAAGTAAACATGAAGGGAGATCACACGAATTTTTGCAGAAATTGTATCATGCATGTAGTTTTTAGAGTGAGTCATCTCACCATTTTCTTCGATTTGTGTAATTCTAATTCAATTTTGTCAAATTGGGTTGTTAGGTGGAGAAGAGAGGGGTGATGCTTGAGGTAGCTGGGCATTTTGGGTTGAGCTGAAATTTTTGTGAGTGGATTTCCAAATACTTGTTTTAAAAACTCAATTTCATTTGCATGTCAAGTGATGAATTTCAATTAAAATGTTTGGTGCAAAAATTGTTAGTTAATTGTGATATTTGCTAAATCCCACTTTGCATGTTTCGGCTGAATTAATTGTTGGATGCTTTTGCACTAGATTTGGTTCTAAAGTATGTGATTATATGCTGCATGTTACATGTATATTTATATACTGTTCACATGGAATTAAATGATGGTGAAAATGCTTGTAAGAGGTGTTGGTTGTGTTTGGCTGCTGGAATCTTTTTGTAAGCATGAAATTTTGCTAGTTTATGTTGAATTTGAGTTTAAAATTTGCTATATGGTGTTTGGCTGGGTATATTTCTTTGTTTGATTGTGCTATGTTTTGAAATTTGGTTGTTTATGTGAAAATTTATGGTTATGGGGTTGCTTTACTATGNGATTTCCAGGGTATTTTTTTTAGATACTTGCATACAAGTTTTTATTAAGAAAGAAGTTTAATTGCATACATGAGTCTTGTTGTTTTAAAAAAAGAAAATATTTGTTACATTTTGTAGATATCAGCATGAGTCAACGTGCCAACCTCGCATGAGACCCCTGAGGGAATTTTTAGTTCCTAGAATGCTTAGGGGGTTGAGTGAGCCTAAGGAAGAGGAAATAGAAGGGTCGGGTACCCACAAATCAGGACCTCAGGAAGAATCAGATGCCGATGATCAAAATGTTGGGGAAGGACCAGTGGGTGAACCAAATGTAGGGTTCCAAGGTGATAAGGGTAACATGGAGCAGACTATGGATAGGCTAACTCAATTGATGACTAGAGTAGTACAAAATGGAATGCCTGGGCGTCAAGGAGAAGGAAAAACTATAGGGAGAGCAAGAAAGTTAGGGGCAACAAACTTTGAGGGGTTGGGAGATCCCACAGATGTCAATTCACGGATGGATCAATTAGAGCAAGTGTTTGGGATGATAGAGTGCACCAATGACCAGAAACTACGGTTTGCTATCTTCCTACTAAAAGGTAGGGCTCGTCATTGGTAGAGATCAGTGCAACCTAGATATGGGGATCCAACAACAATTACTTGGGCTAATTTTCGTCAGGAGTTCTTTGATCATTATTTTCCCAATGTATCAATATACTAAGCAAAGTAAGTTTATCAGATTAACATAGGGAAATATGTCAGTAGAGGAATATTTGATTAAGTTTACTGAGTTATCCTGTTTTGCCTGGTTTATAGTTGAAGATGAGAGAGCAAAATGTAGGAGATTTGAGGAGGGCCTTAGGGGTAGCATCAGAACAGTGGTGGCCTCACACTACCACTCAGAGTTTGGGAAATTGACAGAGGCAGCTATGAGAGTTGAGAGTACTTTGGGAGAGTTTGATAAGAGAGAAACACAAAGACAGGAGCGTAATGACCGTGAGTTGGATGATGCTTGAGGCAACTGGGCATTTTGGGTTGAGCTAAAATTTTTGTGAGTGGATTTCCAAATACTTGTATTTAAAAACTCAATTTCATTTGCATGTCAAGTGATGAATTTCTATTAAAATGTTTGGTGTAAAAATTGTTAGTTAATTGTGATATTTGCTAAATCCCACTTTGCATGTTTTGGCTAAATTAATTGTTGGATGATTTTGCACTAGATTTGGTTCTAAAGTATGTGTTACATGCTACATGTTACATGTATATTTATGTATTGTTCACATGGAATTAAATGATGGTGAAAATGCTTGTAAGAGGTGTTGGTTGTGTTTGGCTACTGGAATCTTTTGTAAACATGAAATTTTGCTAGTTTATGCTGCTGCATGTTGAATTTGAGTTTAAAATTTGCTATATGGTGTTTGGCTGAGTATATTTCTTTGTCTGATTGTGCTATGTTTTGAAATTTGGTTGTTTATGTGAAAATTTATGATTATGGGGTTGCTTTACTATGACTGAATGCATAAAAAGAAGTAGACGAAGTGAACATGAAATGGAGGTGATTTATTTTGCTGCATGTGGCTTCTATTCATGATTTATTTGTGTTTTCAATTGTGATGTTTGCTGGCTGCATTTTTGGCCGATTAAAGCAAATGGAGGCTGGGATTATATGCGTATTGAGATATTTAGTGCTCTACCTAGGCGTTGAGTTTGTCCGCCAGGTATTGATGAGATGGTTTTCTTCAGGCTATGCCCACACGATGATAGATCTTGTCGGGTATTGAGATGTTTTTTCCGAGCTCTACCTGTGTGTGGAACGCCCACTAGGTATCGAGATTTTTCCCCAGGGTACTAGTCATGGTAAGAACCTTCAGTATTAGTTTCTGTTTCGGAGCAGGACATCAGTTTATAGTTTTTAGATACTAGCCTATAGTTTTTTGTATCAGTTAATAGTTTCAGTAATAGTATCAGAATCAACTTTCAATTTTAGAATGTTCAACATTAGATTCAGTTTTCAATATCAGAATAGTTATGGATAATTTGCGTTAGTTATATGAAACATTCGATGTTTGTAGCATGATTTATAGAAAAACATTGTTTTCAAAAGCATAAGCATTTACAGCTATACTTTTAAGTTTTCATAAAAAAGTTTTTAGCATTTAGTGATAAGCTGGGATTTAGAAATTGTTCTCAGTTTAAATGATCAGATTACAGTACTTAGAACAATTAGAAACAAGTTATGCATGCATACATGAATGATTAGTTGCTTTCATAACATGTTCATAGAATCATGTTGTTTTCAAAATTTCATAACAACTATTGCATGTCATAACTATTGTTGAAGATATGTTTTGCAAACTCCCTTTTTTCCCCCACTCACTGAGTATTTTAGCTCACCCCTTTTCAAAACATGTTTTCCTCCTCCCCCCAGGCTTACAGGGAGATCGTGCCGAGTAGTGAGTCACCGCTGAAGGTTGTGCCACACATCAACGTCTTCTCATGTGTGTATTATGGCTTATATTCCAAAAATGGACTTCTGTTTTCTATAATAGTCTTATGTTTTTGCAGTAATTACACAAGACTTGATATTTTGTTTCTAGATTTTTCATGGATTATGCATTTATGTTTTCCAAACTTTCCTAAATATNTTTTGAATATTATGTCATATATGCATGATTTATAAGCACTTATATAATATGCTCCTGACTTATATGTTACTTGAGATTATGAATGAGATATTTGTGGTGCTACAACCACCCTACGAAGTACCCATCCCCCAGTTTCAGGCTCTGCCCATGTGATGCAGAATTTACTGGGTATTGAGATATTCGGTCTTCAGGCTCTGCGCATGCGTATTGAGATATTTAGTGCTTTGCCTGGGCGTTGAGTTTGTCCGTCAGGTATTGAGATGGTTTTCTTCAGGCTCTGCCCGCACAATGATAGATCTTGTCGGGTATTGAGATGTTTTTCCCAGCCCTGCCTGTGTGTGGGATGCCCACCAGGTATCGAGATTTTTCCCCAGGGTACTAGTTGTGGTGAGAACCTTTAGTATCAGTTTACTGTTTTGGAACAGGATATCGGTTTAAAGTTTTTAGATACCAGCCTACAGTTTTCAGTATCAATTAATAGTTTCAGTTTTCAGTATCTGATGGTTAATTTACATTAGCTATATGAAACATTCGATGTTTGTAGCATTATTTATAGAAAACATTGTCTTTAGAAGCATAAGCATTTACAGCTATTCTTTAAGTTCTCGTAAAAGAGTTTTCAGCATTTAGTGATGAGCTAGGATTCAGAAATTGTTGTCAGTTTAATTGATCAGATTACAATACTTAGAACAATTAGAAATGAGTTATGCATGTATACATGAATGATTAGCTGCCACCATATCATGTTCATAGAATCATGTTGTTTTCAGTAATTCATAAGAACCATTGCATGCCATAACTTTTGTTTGATGAATGTTTTGCAAACTTCCCCTTTCCCCCACTCAATGAGTATTTCAGCTCACCCCTTTTCAAAAAATGTTTTCCTCCCCCCAGGTTTACAGGGAGATCGTGCCAAGCATCGACGTCTTCTCATGTGTGTATTATGGCTTATATTCCAAAAATGGACTTCTGTTTTCTATAATAGTCTTATGTTTTTGCTATAATTACACAAGACTTGATATTTTGTTTCTAGATTTTTTGTGGATTATGCATTTACGTTTTCCAAACTTCCTAAATATGTTTATGTACTTATTCATACTTGTATTTCTAATTACATTTTTGTACGGATTATTTATGCATGGTATATTCTAGAAAGCACAATTTCAGGTTTCACAGTTTTCCCACACGACACATCTCGGTCATCCAAGTCTTGTGGGAGTGCCCGGATCCTATGGGATGAGGAAGGTCGGGATGGGTCGTGTCATTAGATGATGCGAGATTGCTTTTTGATGAGATGTGTGGAGGAGGACTGGTCCCAAATGATGTTACTATATTATCTTGATTGATGGGCATTGCAAGAATGGGAGGTTGACTTGGCCATGGATATTTATCAGCAAATTTTGAGGAGAGGTTTGAAGCCTGATTTGATAATGTATAATACGCTCATCAGTGGCCTTTCCAAGAATGGGAATTTAAAGGGAGCAAAGTAAGTAATTGATGAGATGTATGCAAGGGGTTTTAAGCCTGACAAAGTTACATATGCAACGCTCAGAGTTGGTTTCTGCAAGGAGGGTGATTTAGAATCAGCCTTTGGTGTTAGGAAAGAAATGATTGAAAGAGGGATCAAGCTTGACAATGTAGCCTTCACAGCTCTTATATCAGGACTTTGTCGAGACGGGAATGTAACAGAGGCTGAAAGAACATTGAGGGAGATGCTCAAAGAAGGATTGAAACGGGATGATGCTACATATACTATGGTCATTGATGGATTTTGCAAACTGGGGAATGTTAAGATGGGTTTTAAGTTGCTGAAGGAGATGCAGTGTGATGGGCATGTACCAAGTGTGGTAACCTATAATGTGCTAATGAATGGGCTCTGCAAACAGGGGCAGCTTAAAAATGCTAATATGCTCTTGGATGCTATGCTTAATCTAGGGGTGGTTCCAGGTGACATTAAATTAACATTCTATTAGAGGGTCGTTGCAAGCATGGAAACTCAGAAGATTTTGATAAACTACGCAGTGAGAAGGGGCTTGTATTGGATTATGCTTCTTATACCTCACTTGTCAATAAAACATTGAAAGATCGGCAGAATAGATGATTGTATTGTGTCTTAAACCAGTTGTTGGTTGTGCCATTGGGAAAAAAATTTGAAAAAAATGTTGTACTAACCGGTTTTCTGTTCTGAGTTTGCAGGAACAGAAAGAGAGGATGTTAATCCGAGTATCTGTTTTGAATTTTTAGAGACCGAAGGGAAGAGGTTAGACAAGCTTTGGAGTTGTGGAAGCTGTGTTAGAACAGAATGAAGGCTTTGATATCATGTCAGAGTTTGAAGAAGAAGAGAAGGCAAGAGAATCAGGAAGATACTGCCAGGTGATTGCCAACAAAGAGAAAGAGTTTCAGAAGTATTTTCTGTGTATTTGTATTGAGTATTACACTTTGTACATAACCCTATTTATACAAAAAAAATGTAAATATAAGTAAGGAAATACAATTATGTGATTGAATGTGATAAGAAGGATTCTTAGAAGTGATTTGTGTAATTGAAGATTGGATGAGATTGAGCCTTGATTCCAGCATTTCATCATGGCTTGATTCTAGCATTCCATATTTCATCACAATTAGATAGTGATACTGGAGATATGAGCTTAACCACAAAAAATTCGTCACCTAAAACCGTGAATTCATCGCTAAATGTCTTGGCAAATCATTTTCTTGTAGTGATTGCGAATGAAGATCTACCCTGTTAATATCAAGATTTCAAACAATACTTTGACTCAACTCACAACTATGCACCAGAATTTTCAAGATCAATTTTCCAAGTAACGAGAAGTTGGAAGGCCATCAGTTGTCACATTTTCACCATCTTTCATGCTAATTTTCTCCTATTTTTTCTTTTTCCAGTCCAGACAAGACCAAAAATATTTTTCTAATATTTTTTATATTTTGAATAATTTAATTTATAATTTTCTATTTTAAATATAAGGTCTTTTGTTTTTCCCTTCTCTGAGTTAATTTTAACACCAAAAATAGATGGTAGGGGAGAAGCGGCTAATCATAGGGGGTAAATTTTTTTTTTTTTTCAATGTTAAAGGCAGTAAGTGAAAAAATCTCTATAGAACTTAACGGAAGTTAAGGAATGAGGTGTTGTATTAACCTAATAATCTTTTTTATGTATGTGAAATGTTGAAAACTCAAGGGATATCAGTGTAATTAACTCATAAATAAATAATTAAGAGATAGTGGTTATATCCAAAATCAATTCATCTCTTTTAAAAAAAAAAAAAAAAAAAATCCGGAATTTATCTTTCTGCAAATTTAAACTTTTAAACCACCCTGGTAGGAGTGAATGATGGATTGAAGAGTTAAAGACCAAGGAAGTCTTGGGTTAAGTTATAGCAAGGCAAGGGGTGGCCACAGTTACCAAACCTTGCGTTTCCCATTAAAATAAGATAAGATTTTCTATTAATTATAAATAATGAATATAACAGAATCTAGAGATCGTCATTGTCATTAGCTCACCATATATTTCTTTTAAGAAATCAATTATCAACTACAAAATGAAGCATTATATATATATATACTACACCCACTATGTTTATTGTTTGATAAATGGGAGATGTGGATTTTCGGTGGGACTCTCTATCCACATGTGTGCCGAAAGGTGAACTTCCTTAATTAGGTTTGTTTTTTATTTTAATTAAGTATATGGAATGATTTTATTTGGATAGTTGAAAATGACATATCATCCTTATGTTTTGGACTTTCTCATATTAATATTATGAAAGCAACATTTCCTTAGTTTTGAAACTTTTGTTGGCATATAGTCTAGTGATCATGGTGTTTAATTTTGTCTTTTTCAATTCATAAAATTATGCCACTTTATGGGACATTTATCTTTTCCAATACAACCAATAATTAAGATTATTTGTTTTTAAATTACTATAAATGCCATCATTTTGGGTTTTCGTATTCATGCCTCTTATGACCATAATTGATAAGGTTTTATCTTATTGTGTGATATCAAATGTCAAAATATTTAAACATTCACAAAGTTTAGTGATATCATTGATTTAAATAATTTATTTTTATTTTTAAATGAATGGTATATTACAATAATATGTTATGATGAGAACTCACCCAATATAAAAAGCAACGTAGAAGGTGATGTCTATTAAGTAAACCGCCTTTAATTCTTGATTCTAATCTCACATCTCTGCCTGTAAATTAAATGCATCACCTCTTTTGTTATCAGCTACCAGACATAAACAATAAAACACAAAAACAATCCCTCTCTCTAATAACTCGCTTCATTGTTTTCTCTTGATCAGTTTCTTTCTTCTTATACTTTTCATTTGAAAGGATACACAAGATTAACGTAGCAATAAGAACGTTGTGATAACAAACATGGCCACGGAGGTTTCGTGCTTTATTTGCTTTCAGGTTTCTCGTTGGCAGTTCTCTCTGCGTATTTCTCATCAACAAGAACTCCCGCATTATATTAACTCTCTAAAACTACTCCATTATTAAGGTTTAGAAAACTCCCGCATTATATGCTCTTTAAGACTAGCTTTTACTTCATATACAACAATATATTTCTGGGTTAAAGTTTATCACCTTTTTCTACTTTCTGCAATTAAACCAAAAAAGATGATTATATCTTCATGAAACCTTTATTTCTTGTGTGTTTTGTAAGATTGTTGATCTTTTTGGGTTAAACTCTCATGATGCGCCTCCTCCTTTTTTCTTAATATATTTTTCTTCTTCTCATATTTGCTGACAATCACGTGAAAATGTTGAAGACTAATCACATTAGTACGGCGTTTCAATATAGAGGGCCATCTATTATAACTTAAGAGCTTAAGAGCTTTTTCTCCGAAAGCGCTTTTGCTTCGAAACGTTTTTTTGTGATATAATATAAGTTTGACTGCTATGGATAATCATTTACTATTAAAGGATCTCTAAACACGATTAATTATAATTTAATGTAAATATAATATAATTAAGCTGCATATGGGTCACATGATTTTACACCATCTCCTGAGTCTGTGGCGGCGTCCCAGTCGGAAGAGACACAATCAGAGCCATCGAATACCTGAACTTTGATCTGTAGTTCAACGACGGAGCGGCTTTCTTTCGGTGTTCGGCTTGGTCAGCGCAACGAAAGAGGAGTAAAATGGGATAAGTTTGAGGAGAAAGACAACGAGAAGTAAGAGAGAAAGAAAAGAGAGAAATATTGTTCATGTTTAACCTAGGTTTGATAGTTTCTTGAGTCGTGAACGAAAGAAAGGCCGTTAAGAAGAAGAAGAAAAGTATGATTTTGAGAGTCATGGTGACAGCAGTGGTGGTGGTAGTGGTGAAGGTGGTTTTAAGAGTCGCGGTGTGGTGGTTTTGAGGGTCGTGGTGGGGTGGTTTTGAGAGCCATAGCGACAGCAATGGTGTGGAGCGTGGATGAGTTATGAAGTAATGACGACAGGAAGACAGGCTGTATTTATGGGGAATTTGGCTGATATTGTTCTTGTTTAATTAGGTTTGATAGTTTCTTGAATCCAGTACGAAAGAAAGGCGCTAAGATGAGGACGAAGAGCATGAGTTTGACAGTCGTGGTGACAGAAGTGGTGGTGATGATGGTGGCGGTGAAGGTGAAGGTGGTTTTGAGAGTGGGTGTTGGCGGTTTTGAGAGTCGTGGTGGTGGTGGTTTTGAGAGCCATGGTGACGGCTGGTTGTGAAGTGTGGATGAGTTGTGAAGTGTGAAAGACGGGCTGTATTTATAAAGGAATTGACGGATGACGCGATTCATTCCTGTCCTTACATGTGCAGGAGAGCATGGACTGAACTCTGTACGAAAACTTTTGGAAACTTGGTTCTGAAGCGGTTGGCTGATTACTTGCACCTATCCAAAGTTTGCCATTAAGACAAGTGATATTCAAAAGGTTTGGAAATGACAAACTATATTTTCTCCAAAGTGGTTCTGTTAGCCTTCTGGGTACAAATTTATCTTTACAACAAGCTTTAGGTAGGTGTGTTGTTTCCCCTACGCGGTTTGGCCGGGGCGGGGGGTGGTTAAAAACACGACAGTGCCATTTCTTTTTCTTATAATTTAAAAGGAAAATAAATTGATGTGTTGGACCAATTAATTGACTACATGAGTCCTCAATTCATAGTTAGATAAATAATGTTAACTGTTTATGGCAATCAATAAAAACATTGATTCTATTAGCTGAGGTCATACTCAAAACCCTAATTCCGAGTCTACTACTCCAGTCATTTGTCAAATTTATAAAATAAATGCACAACCTAAGAGATTAAACCTAGTTTTACAAGGATTCCTATTCCTAAACCCAACCCAAAAAGGAATTAATAACTTAAAAGAAATCTTATAGCGGGACCCCCGAGTGCATCTTCGTTACCCATTAATGCTGAAGTAGTCGACAACTCCAACAATTTTCATGTATACACAAAACAATATATCACATATTTGGTATTGCTTTTTTTTTTTTAATTTAAAAAAAAAAGAATAATATATCATCAAAACTTTTTCCATTATTTGATTCGTTGCTACTCCTTTTGTCATTTTCATGTAAAAACTACAGTGCCATTTCTTTTTCTTATAATTTAAAAAGAAAAATAAATTGATGTGTTGGACTAATACATTGACTACATGAGTCCTCATAGTTAAATAATGCTAATTGTTTATAGCAATAAATAAAACAGTGATTTTATAAATAAATACATAATCAAAGGAATGAGTGACATTTGATTTTTATTTATTTCTCATTTTCTGTGAAAAAATAAAAAAAATGTAGAAAGGTAAAGTATTTTTGGAGAGTGTGTAGACCAAGTAGTCATCAGTCAATGAGATAAAAAAAATAAAAACTCACTGACAGATGACTACCAAGTAGTCAAGAATGCCCTTCAGTACTCAAGTACTGTACCCAGTGTAGACTTGATTATTGCTAGTCTTAAGGCTAGGGAATTAGAGCTTAAAACCCTTAAAAGAAATAATAGTACACTGTTTGTAAATGTTAGAATAGAATTTGGCCAATCTAGTAAAGGAAACCAATCTATTCATGGGGATAAGAATAAGAAGAAGTGGAAAGGAAATAGTAAGGCTAAGGCAGAAACAAGAAAGTGCTTTTACTGTAATAAAATAGGTCATTTAAAGAAAAACTGTTTTGACTGGAAGAAGAAACAGAAATTAGGAAACACTGAGAACAATTTGGCTACCACTAATAACCTGATAGATGAACCGAAAGTTCTTACAGTGTCAACATCTCACACTGCTAAGGAATGGGTGTTAGATTCTTGTTGCACTTTTCATATGAGCCCAAATAGGAGCTGATTTCAAGAATTTGAAACTTCTGATCATGAGACAGTATTAATGGGAAATAATCAAGCCTGTAGAGTTAAGGGAATGGACAGCATAACACTAAGGTTAAGTGGGGGTAAACTGATTAAATTGACCAAAGTTAGGTATATCCCTGATCTTAAGAGAAACCTCATATTCTTAGGAATTCTAGATGAAGCAGGATGCTACTATAGCGCTGACAATGGTTGGTTAAATGTCTACAAAAAAGAAAAGTTGGTTTTAACAGGAGAAAAGAAAAATGGTCTCTATATTCTCTGTGGAAGTTTCTATCCTGAATGCAATAATACTACACTTGTTCTTCAAATTTATCTGTGACTGAAAAGTGGCATTTGAGGATGGGTCATATGAGTCAAAGGGGGATGGATGATCTAAATAGACAAGGGAAGTTTGGGAAAGACACTATTACTACCTTAGAATTTTGTGAGAACTGTGTCCTAGGTAAACAACATAGAAACAACTTCCCTAAAGGAACTCACTTAGCTACAAATTGCCTTGATTACTTACATTCTAACTTATGGGAACCTGAAAAAGTAAAATCACATAGAGGAAACAGTTATTTCCTCTCTATTGTAGATGATTACAGTAGGAAAGTATGGGTTTACCTACTAAAGTCAAAGGATCAAGCCTTAGCTAGGTTTAAAGATTGGAAAGTGCTAGTTGAAAACCAGGTTGGTAGAAGGGTTAAGGCTTTTAGGACTGACAATGGGCTTGAGTTCTGTAACCTGGAGTTTGATAGATTCTGTAGTGAACAGGGGATCTTGAGGCATAGAACAGTGAGAAACACACCTCAGCAAAATGGGGTAGCTGAGAAAATGAATAGAACTCTGTCAGACAAGGTTAGGTGCTTATTGATCACCTCAAATCTTCCAAAAACCTTCTGGGGAGAGGCCTTCACTATAGCTGCTTACCTAGTAAATAGGAGTCCTTTTACAACCATAGGATTAATTTGTCTAGAAGAGAGGTGGTCAGGGAGAAAACCAAAGTTAGGCCATCTCAGAGTGTTTGGGTGTATAACTTATGCACATACACAAAGAGGCAAACTAGAACCTAGATCCAATAAGTGTGTGTTCCTAGGATATCAAAAGAGCACAAAAGGGTACAAGTTGTGGGATAAAGAGTCTCCAGGGGTTAGAATCATAGTGAGCAGGGATGTCGTATTTAATGAGGGAGTCTTCCCTTGCAAAGAGACTAACCTTGATATAGGCACATCCAAGAGTACAGAAACAACAACTATTCAACCTAGTGCTACTCAAATTGAGGTGGACCCTACAACTCAGCAACCTGATCCACTTCAAGTGGAAGCATCGCAGCAACCTGGAGGTGAAGTAGAACTTGGTGAACCTGATCAAGTTGTAGATGATGAAGCTGAAGAGTTCCTAGAACCATAACAGGATGAACTAGGGAATTATTAGCTGGCCAGAGATAGAACAAGGAGAGAGGTAAGACCACCTTCAAGATATTCATATGCTAAATTGATTTATACTGCCCTCCTTGCAGGTACGAAAGTGCTAAGGTCTGAACTTGAGACTTTCCAAGAGGCCATGGAGTCCAGAGATAGGGACAAATAGAGAGCAGCCATGGAGGAGGAAATGCAATCCCTAAAGGTAAATGACACATGGTCCCTGGTTCCAAAACTAAGAGACCAGAAACTAACCTAATGTAAGTGGTTCTTTAAACTAAAAGATGGCATTTCTATAGCGATCCCCCTAGGTATAAAGCGAGACTTGTTACAAAAGGTATACCCAAAGGGAGGGAATAAACTTCAATGAAGTCTTCTCCCCTGTGGTTAAATACAAGACAATCAGAATGATGTTATTGTTGTAGCCCACCAAGACCTGGAACTTGAGCAATTGGATATCACCATTGCCTTTTTGCATGGAAACCTAGAGGAATAGATTTATATGAGGTAGCCAATGGGTTTTGTTGTCCCTAATGCTCTAGACCATGCCTGTCTCTTTAAAAAATCTCTATATGGCTTAAAACAGTCCCCTTGACAGTGGTACAAGAGGTTTGATACCTTCATAGTGAGTATAGGGTTCATTAGAAGTAAATATGATAGTTGCTTCTACTTCAAAATGACTAATGACATGCCTATATACTTACTATTATGTGTTGATGATATGTTGCTGATAAGTAAGTCTAAATCCCTAATTAGTGATCTAAAGAAGAAACTCAATTCTGAGTTTAGCATGAAAAACTTAGGGTGTGCCAAGAAAATACTAGGTATGGTGATAAATAGGGATAGAAGAAAGTGTGAACTAAGGCTGCACCAACAATCATACTTGTTGAAGTTAGTTTCAAAGTTTGGCATGGCCGGTGCCAAACTGGTCTCAATGCCCTTGGCAAGTCATTTTGTACTCAGTAAATCCCAATGCCCCAAGACTGAGGCAGACTTGTTGAAAATGGAGTCTGTCCCTTATGCAAATGTTGTAGGGTCCTTAATGTATGCAATGATAAGTACTAGGCCTGATTTAGCATTTGTCATTTCTAAGTAGGCACATGTCTAACCATGGTATGGAGCACTAGACAACCTTGAAATGGATGTTAAAAATACATAAATAGTTCATTGTGTGTTGGACTTGAATATTGTAAAAGGAATTCTTCACTTGATCTTGTTGGTTTTGTAGATGTTGATTTTGCAGGGGACAAAGATACTAGAAAATCAACCACAACCTACTTCTTCACATTGGGTGGAAACATTATAAGTTGGAAGTCCCAATTGCAGCCAATTGTGGCCCTTTCCTCAACTGAATCCGAGTATATTGCAGTGACTGATGTGTTTAAAAAAGCTTTGTGGCTAAAGGGAATTTTGACAGAAGCCAACATAATCAGTGGGAAGGTAACAGTTTACTCTGATAGCCAGAGTGCTGTACATCTGAGTAAAAACCCAGTGTACCATGAAAGTACTAAGCATGTGGATGTCCGCTATCACTTTGTGAGAGACCTAATTACTATAGGAGTTATTGAGCTAAGGAAAGTTGTTACAGAAGAGAACCCAGCAGACATGGGCACCAAAATAGTCACTTCAGTGAAATTCAAGCATTGCTTGAACTTGCTGTTTGTAAAATAATTTGGAGTGACTGGAGCTATAAGGGAATGGGACTGAGCAAACTGCACTAATGTACTGTTTTCAAGTGCTTCCAAGGTGGAGATTATTGAAGTGGAAGCTTGAAAACGGTGTAGTATTGGGTTAAGTCGAATGGCGTCATTTTATGGAAGTGATTAAGTGAATCCAAACCACATATTATTCTTCAGATCAATGGCCATCATTCAGCCTCCAAGTCAACCATATATAAACCCAGTTTTTTCCCAAATGAATGCATTCGACTCTGTTCTCTCCAATATTCGATTGAGAAGCTAGGGTTTGTGGAGTTCTTACTCAAGATTGGTGTAATTAGTTAGACTAGAGTGATTAGGGCAGTAACCATTCTTGGAAGGGTGTTGTTCTCTCGGATTAGAGTTTTCAAGTGAGTTTCTCTAAAGGGCTGGTTACAGGATATTTTGTATCAAGGGTGGGTGATTCTTTTTTAATTTGGATTGATTTAGCTGTGATTGTAACTATGATTCTTGAGATAATAGTTAGTGCAATGAGCTTTTTTTTTTTCGGAGCTCAACATGGATGTAGTTTATCCTATAAGAATAAGTGAACCATGATAAATCACTGTGTTCTTTCTGTTTTTGATTGATTATGCGTGTTTGGTGTTTAGTAGAATTCTTTAATTTGCATAACACAACAAAACAAGGATGGGACCCTAACAAGAAGGAAATAAATTTTTATTGCGTGACAGCTTGGGAAAGTATGAAATCATAACTAATAACTGTATACTGATATATTAATATCAAAAATGTGAACGAGAATGACTCAACCATATATCTATCTTATTTATTGGCTTTCTTTTTCAACCATGATCTATTCCCCTGCATTTATTTTTTGATGTCAATTGTTGTCATAATGTCAATGTCAACTTTTTTTTTTTTTTTGACTGGGGTGTCCGGGCCATTATATTTAAATATATAATTTTTTAATTTTATAGAGCTGTGGACAAGAAATGTTATAAAGCAGAGAAAGGAAATTGTAAATCTCCTCATATTTCTTATCTAGCCGTTACTTTTAAATTAAGAAAAGGGTATAAAAGGTAGATTCTCTCAGCCTGGGTGGACGTGTTGTTGGGCTTGTTGCCTCAGATAAAAGTTAGTAATGTTTTCCGTGTAAACCTCCTCATGTAATGCAATGCTGTCTTATACCTATAGCCTGACGCGTCGAGGGATATTTTCATTGGAAAAATGTCTTCCGTGATTATGGGTGCGTGGTGTCATCAGAGACGACCGTCTGCCCGTGCGTTATATGGTATGAGAATAATATTTCATACTTAATTAGTTTACGTCAATTTCCCTTTATTTCATACTTAATTAGGTTTTTTATTTACACTTATTTTCACTAATTTCAAACTTGATTATGTTTTTTTGTTTATACCCCTATTTCCTAATTTCAAATTTAATTAGGTTTTTTTTACTTAATTAGGTTTTTTTTTCAATGATTATAAAAGTTAAGGATTAGAATTTAGTTAACAATTAAAGGTTAAAAATTAAAATTAAAATATAAAATAGAATATGAGTGTATCTAAATTGAACAATGTCATTTCTAGTCATTTTCATCAAGACTAAATTTGTCAAAACAAAAAAACATTTAACAATTTGGGATACTGATAAATTAAATTGGAGCTAAAAATCACTTCCATTAAAATTTTTTAACATCTTGATTACATAAGAGATGGATTTGGATATGGATCACAAATATCAGTTTGGAGTATAAATTCACTTTGTGAAAGATTCTTGCTATTTGCCCCCATATTTTACCTCATTAAACTTAACTTCTAAAAGAAATAAAAAAAATTCATTAAAACTTTTAGAATTATCTAGATATATAAACAAACACCATATCTTTCCAAATTGAATTTAGTTATTGATATTTTAACTATTTATCTTGTATTTTATTAATCTTTATTCTTTATAGATTTGAATAACAATCACATATGCTGTGTTTAATAAGATCTTGTTTTAATATTGAATCACATATGAGACAATTATCAATTATTACCTCTCCCTTGTAGTCAAATATTAAACCCTTTAACCACTAAAGTAAACTATACCAAGAGGGTTTCGTGTTCGAGTCGCAAAAGAGGCAAATACTTATTATATTTATATAATTATTTTGATCTATTAGACTTATAGGGTGTTATGTGACCTTGATAATTAGACAAACTCTACTATAGGTTTGTTTCAAATACTTTAATATATTTTATGATATATATATATATATATATATATCGGATTAATGCAACTAATTTATTTTTAAATAATAATTTCAATGTCAGTACTTATTTAATTTAGTCAATAAAGTGGATTCGTTAATCTATAGTCAAGGCATAAAGACAGCCATCAATCCAAATATAAAAGTGGTGGGATGGATTCTACCTAACCACAAATATCTAACTGTAGTGTTTTAATTGGCCAAATGTTTTGGCCTCAATTTATGGGCTACGTAGGCGCTTTTAGGACAAGTATTTTTAGTATTAGCAAATACAGTAATACCTCTCTATAATCATAATCATGAGATCAATTATAATAAAATCTTTCTATAATCATAATAATGGGATCAATTATAAAAAAAATTTTTTATAGTGATATTTTATATAGGAATAAACTCTATATAGTTATAAAAAATTCTAGTCCCAATTTGAGATAGTTATAAATAAAAATAAACTCTATATTGTAATAAGTTATAATTTTTCTAATTCCTGCCTTAAAGAAAGTTGTCTCTACATAATAATAATTATCAATTATCTGTATATTACAAAAAAATATATATTATGTAAAATTAAAGGTTTAAAATGAAATAAAATATTTATTTAAAATTGTTTGGAACAATGATTTATGTTTTAAAGTTGTTATCACATCTTTTACCTTACGAATACATAATAGCTCGTTAGCATGGATATTTTTTTGTTAAAGCCAAAATATTTTTAGTTTCTCAAGCATGTTTAGAGCTTTATGACACAAGACTTTTTGTATTTCCATACTATTATTCTTAGGATTATTTTCTTTCTTTTCTTGTCTAATTGCAACAATGATTTCTCCTTCGGTTAAAGTATACATGATTTGTTACTCATTTGGATAATCGAAGAAGACATTAATATCCATTCGATTAGTTTAGTGAATTTGTCGAATCTGATCACTCAATTCTATAATGACTCTTTTATTCTCCTAATCCACTTTATTTGTAACTTACAATTCATTGACATTAGTGGTCCTTATTTTGTAGCGCTTAAAACCATTGACAATTATTTGTGGCTTCACATCAATTGACCATGCATCAACTATATTTACAATTCCATCAATAACACTTATTTTTTCTGATTCTAAGAAACGATCTTTTATTCGTTTCAAAAGCAGGCAATTGAAACGCTGTATTGAAATTCTAATATTACTAAAATATGAATTGAAATCCTAATACTGTACTACTAAAATATGAATTATAAAATAAGAAATTAAAACCATAATTTTTCCATTAAGTTATAATCTCTTTATAATAATAAAATTAGTTAGGGGTGTTTGTCTGAGCTTATGAAAATTAGCTTATAAGCAATAAGTACTTATAAGCTAATTTTAGCTTATAAGCATTTGAAATTTTAAGCAATTACGTGTTTGGTTAAAATACTTATAAGTGACTGATAAGTAGTTGACGTGTTTGGTAAAATGTGGCTTATAAGTACATTTTATTATAAAATGACTAAAAAAGGTACTACATTAAACAAGGGTGTACATTAAACAAGGGTATACTATAGAATTTTAAAATTAAACAAAGATAATATGGTAATATACTTGGTCAAACTAAAAAACAAAGTAGCTCCCCCCCAACTTTTCTTTTTTTTTTTTTTTTTTTTTTTTTTTGCTTATAAGCTCAACTTATAAGCTCAAAAAAGTTATAAACAAACATGTCAGCTTTATTTTACAGCTTATAAGCTAGTTTGACTAGCTTATAAGCTTAGACAAACACCCCCTTAGTCTCAACATTATGACTATAGAGAGGTTTTACTGTAATTTTATTATTATAAGGATGTTATAACTTAATGGAGGTGTAGTTATAAAAATTATAGTTTTGATTTCTTATTTTTTAATTTATGTTTTAGTCGTACAGTATTTGGATTTCAATTCATATTTTGATAGTACAATATAACCTCTTTATAGTCATAATGTTGAGACCAATTAAATTTATTACTGTAAGGAGGATATAATTTAATAGAGGTGTAGGTACAAAAAGTATTGTTTTGATTTCTTATTTTATAAATTTAGTAGTATTAAGATAGTAAGGAAATGGATATCAAAAAGTCACTGTAAAATTGAGTGATCAGATTTGACAATTTCACTATACTAATCAAATGGATATTAATGTCTTCCTCAATTATCCAAATGAACAACAAATCGTGTATGTTTTAACTGAAGAATAAATCATTACTTGAATTAGACAAGAAGAGGAGGAAGCTAATCCTGAGGATGATCGTACGAAAATACTAAAAATTTTATGTCAAGAAGCTCTAAACATGCTTAAGAGCTAGAAATATTTTAGTTTCAATAAGAAGGTGTCCATATCGATGGCTTATTACGTACCTATAAGATAAAAAATATGGTAACAATTTTAAAGTATAAATCATTGTCTCAAACAACTTTAGATAAATATTTTATTCATATTAAATTTTTAATGTAACATAGCATATATTTTTTATAGTATATATATAATTATTACTATAAGTAAGTTTGAGACCTATAAAAATTATAATTATGTTAAATGATTTGAAAATATTAAATTTTGACATTTGATTAGATACTTGAGAAATAAAAAAGTAAGAAAAAAGTTGTTTTTTATTGTGTTGTCTGTTTTATTTTTATAATTGTTACTTTTTGCAAATGGAATCTAATCACAAATTGGTTCAAATACTTCGAAAAAAAATAAAAATAATAATAAAAGGTTACTTTTTGCAAATAACATCCAATTACAAGGGGTGTAAATATTCCATCCTAAAATATATGAGCCTCTTTTCTTTCACTTAGCCTTAGAGGGTGTTCATACAAAAACTCAAACAATTATCGTCTTAAAAAAAAAATAAAAAAAAAAAGACAGAAATGTAGTTGTCAATCAAGGCTGTAAAAAGTTTTTTTTAAGAAAAAGACATGCATGCTCCCTCCCACTTACTCTAAAAGAATACAAAATAAAGAAACGTGTATCATAAGCTATCATTCCACGTTGATCTTAGAAAAAAAATCGAGGGTGTGTCATCAGTTTAACAAGAAGAAAAAGAATTTTGGGTGCATTCGGCTTCAAGATTGTACAGCACGTATTCGGTTTCTTTTTCGTGTCTACGTATTCACTTAATTCTTTTATTAAACTTTATGTAATTTGTGCTCTTGTTCTCTGCACATTCGTTAAGACTTGAGCGTCACAGTTTCTTTCTCGTAGGCTTAAACGTAGAAAAATTATAATTTATTATAATATAAAATTTATTTTTATTTATAATTTACTTAAATTAGGACTAAAATTTTTTATAACTATATGAAAGATATTCCTATATAAAATATCATTATAGAGAGGCTCTACTGTATTAAAATTTTAATTTAACGCTGCATGGCTAATTAATGTAAAGCCATATACAATTGCCAATGGTTTTAAACATTACAAAATTAGGCCCTTGATTTTGATAAATTGCAAGTTACAAATGAAGTGGACGAGAAAAATAAAAGAGTCATTACAAAATTGAGTGATCAGATTCGACAAGAAAATAAAAGAGTTATTACAAAATTGAGTGATCAGATTCGACAATTTCACTACACTAATCAAATAGATATTAATGTCTTCCTCAATCATCCAAATGAGTAATAAATCGTGTATGTTTTAATCGAAGAAGAAATCATTGCTACAATTAGACAAAAAGATAAAGGAAATAATCATAAGGATGATAGTACGAAAATATAAAAAGTTTCGTGCCATGAAACTCTAAACATACTTGAAAAGTTAAAAATATTTTGGTTTCAACAAGAAAATATTCATGCTAACAAGTTATTACATACTAATAAGGTAAAAGATGTGATAACAACTCTAAAATATAAATCATTGTGTTAAATAACTTTAGATAAATATTTTCTTTCATCTTAAACCTTTAATGAAATATAACATATATTTTTGTATAATATACAAATAATTATTATTATGTGAAAATAACTTTTTTAAGATAAAAATTAGAAAAATTATAACTTATTATAAAATAGAATTTATTTTTATTTATAATTATCTTAAATTAGAAGTATAGTTTTTTATGATTATTATAATCTATATAAAGTATCATTATAAAAAGGTTTTACTGGGGGTTAATACTTTTACTGCATATTAATAATAGGTAGTTAAGGACCCTGCTAGTAAGATTGCCAAGTTAAAGCTACTCATAGGAGGGTCAATGTAGCTAGTACACAATACCTTATAATTTTGTGTTTTTGTAACTTTAACATGTGAACTTGGACTTGAACCATTCTTATGATAATATTAATGAAAGCAATACCTTTATCATCAGGATCTGCAGACCTTTTCCGGTGGTGTGCTTAAAAGTTCCAGCCTTTCCTTCAGCTCTCTTCCAATCTGATAAAACCCAAATGCTATTCCACCCATCTAACAAGTTTGAACCAAAAACAACGGTTTTCAAACTCAGGTTATGATTAGTTCATCAGCTATTCATCAAGATTATGCACTGAAATGAGAAATGTTGTACCTTCATAACGCTCTTTTACACCCATTAAAAGTACTATCTGTTGGGTGAAAGAAACTTAGCACTCAACTCTGCAAGAATTGTAGAATGATTCTTATTTACTCAGAAGCAAATCAGTTGGCTTATATAGCCTTACAAAAGAAAACTGAAAAAGAAATCTTCCACTTTTAGCTCTAACAGATCGTGGATCATGGAGAAGAAACAATCAAACTAATATCTACTTTCCTAATAAATAGGATTTATTAAAACAAACTCTAATGACTCAACATATCCTCCCTTAAACTGATTGCACAGTTGCAATTAGTTTATTCTGGTACTCTGCACATCCCAAGTCCTTCACGAAGTGTTTCAAAAGCTTCAAGCTTTAATGGTTTTGTCATGATGTCTGCTATCTGATTTTGAGTGCTGCAATACACAAGCTCCACTGTTCCATCTTTGGTAAGATCACGAAGAAAATGAAAACGAATATCTATATGCTTACTTCGGCCATGAAGTACTGGATTTTTGGATAGCTTAATAGTCGAACTGTTATCACAGTAAATGACAGTGCTTTCATGTTGATCATGACCAAGTTGTTCAAGAACTCTTCGCATCCAAACCCCTTGACAAGCAGAAGAGGCAGCAACTATAAATTCCGCTTCAGTTGTAGACAATGTGACCACTGGTTGCTTCTTAGAGGACCATGAAACTGCACAAGAACTGAGCATAAAAACATACCCTGATGTACTCCTTCGATCATCTAAGTCCCCTGCATAATCACTATCAGTGAATGCTTCCAGCTTCTCCGTTCCATTCCTTTTGTATAGCAGCCCCAAATTAACTGTTCCCTTGAGATATCTGACACCTTTTTTACTGCTTGCATATGTAACTTTGTTGGACACCCCATGTAGCGGCTTATCAAGCTTATAACATACATAAGATCAGGTCGTGTGGCTGCCAAATACATCAAGTAGCCAACTACCTGTTTATACTCAGTTTCATCAACTTTAACTCCATTCTCATCCTTAGTTAACTTGCACCCAGGAACAATAGGATTTTTAGAAGGATTGCTCTCTCTCATTCCAAACCTGTCCAACACCTCCTTTGCATATTTTTTCTGACTAAGATAAATTCCATTTTTATTTTGAACTACCTCAACTCCAAGAAAGTAACGCATCTTTCCTAAATTAGACATATCAAACTCCTTTTTCATGGATTCTTTAAATTCTTCAAACATATTCACATTATTACCAGTAAATATGAGATCATCAACATACAAACTAATGATGAGAATATTACCTCCTTCAATTTGTTTCACAAACAAAGTATGTTCATGCGGACATCTTTCAAAACCTTGCTTGAAGAAGTAAGCTTCAATTCGACTATACCATGCTCGGGGAGCCTGTTTGAGCCCGTACAAAGCTTTTTTCAATTTACAAACCTTCAACTCATCTCCTTTCTTCACATACCCTTGTGGTTGATCAACATAGACTGCCTCAATGAGTTCCCCGTGCAAGAATGCACTTTTCACATCTAATTGATACACATTCCAGCCTCTTTGAGTAGCAAGAGCAATAACCATTCGAATGGTATCCCAACGAGCCACTGGAGCAAAAACTTCCTTGTAATCAATCCCATATTGTTGAGCATAGCCTTTAGCCACACGTCTGGCTTTGTACTTCTCAACAGCTCCATTTTCATTTAATTTTGTCTTGAAAATCCATTTTACTCCAATGGTTTTTGCCCCAACAGGTAAGGTGGTCAATTCCCAAGTGTTATTTTTTTCGATTGCTGCCATCTCTTGATCCATTGCTTTTCTCCAATGAGCACTTTTGTTTGCTTCTTCGAATGTGGTTGGATCAGCTACATCAACAAATAGCACAAAATTAGTTAGTTCTTCCTCTTCGGACAAACCTTCTCCACTCACAAAGTCTTCCATCCAAACAGGTTGGCTCCTTGTCTTCCCTGCTGTTTATTGAATGTCAGATTGATTTCTTGTCCTCCCTGCTTCTTGATCTTCTACCAAAGACTGACTTGAACCTGCTGAATTATTTGGGGCAATGGCAGCTTCTCCCTCGTCCTTTTCTATTGTTTCAGCACTTTCTTCTTCGTCACTTTGAGAGGCATCATCACTTCTTTCTTCTTCACTTTCTCCCCAATCTAACACATCTAGTTTTACTGCTTCAGCACTTCTTCCCCAATCCCAGCATTTGTCTTCTTCAAATTCAACATCTCTACTGATTATAACTCAGTTTGTTGAAGGATCATAGAGACGATAAGCTTTGGATTCTACACCCATTCTCAACATGACACACTTGATGCTTTTATCATCAAGTTTCTTCCTCTTTGCGTCGGGTACATAGACATGAGCAACACAACCAAAAACTCTGAAATAGTGAACTGTTGGTTTGTAGCTGCTGCAGGCTTCCTCGGGTGTCTTGTCTTTGACTGCTAATGTTGGACTTCGATTAAGAACATGGATTGTCCAATTAACTGCTTCAAGCCAAAAACATTTTGGAACACTCTTCTCGGACAACATGCTTCGAACCATATTCATGATGGTTTGATTTTTTTCTCTCAGCCATTTCGTTTTGTTGAGGGGTATAGGCTGCTGTTAATTATCTGTTTATACCATGTTCACTACAAAATGCAGTAAACTCATGCAAGGTAAATTCTCCTCCCCTATCTGTTCGAAGACCTTGAATGGAGCAACCTGTTTCTTTTTCAACAAAGTTTTTGAAGATTTTGAAAGCTTTAAGTGCTTGAGACTTCTTGGACAGAAAAGAAACCCATATTTTTCGACTATAATCATCAATGAAAGTGATTACATACCTCTTTCCACTACTTGAAGCCAGTGTGATAGGTCCACAGAGATCTGAATGTACCAATTGTAGCTTGTGTGTAGCTCGCCGTGAGCTCTTCTTTGGTATTGGTTTCCTGTGTTGCTTACCTAGCTATAATGCAATCTTTGCATAGCTTACTTGGCAACGTCATTGCAGGTAACCCCTTCACCATCTCTTTTTGTTGCAAGGTCTTCAATCCCTTGAAACTGAGATGCCCATAACGACAATGCCACAAATGTGTATTATCTTCAGAAACAGTTTGAAAACAAGTTGAGATTGTAAGCATCTTGGTCACTAGAATGACAAACATTCTGTTGCTGGACATAGTAGTTTGCATGATCAGCCCTTTCCTTGGATGATAAACTCCACACACCCCATTTTAATTAATATGGCAGCTCCATTTTCTTGCAACTGTCTGATGCTCAGGAGATTCTTTTTTAATTTTGGCACATAATACACATCTGTGATGACTTGTGTAATTCCATTGAAATGAAATTTGACATTGCCCTTACCAATTACGGCCATCTTTGTGTCATTTCTGAGCTTCACTGAATGACAAAATTGATCATCAATATCAGTGAACCATTCCTTGTTTCCACTCATGTGATTACTGCATCTAGAGTCGAGAAACCAAGCTTCCTTTCTCTTGTCATCATTGAAGTCAACATGTGCCATCAAGAGCATTTCTTCACTATCAACTAATTTTGCATAATTGACACCTCGTTCCCATTCAGGACATTCATATTCAAAATGTCCTAATTTGTGACAATTGTAGCATTCCTCCAAAGCTTTTTTGAATGGTTGTCTACCTCTTCCTCTTCCTCTACCTCGAAAGCCTCCTTTTCCTTTGCCCCTTGCTCCACTTCTGTCTTCATGTGTCACCTTAAGAACCTGCTCTTCTACCAAAGGAGTTTGCATTCTTTGCTCATGAACAACCAAACTACTCTGAAGCTCATCAATGCTCATGGTGTGAGATTGTGAGATTCTTCGATAGAGCAGACTACATAGTTGAATTTTGAAGTCATTGATCTCAAAATCTTCTAGATAATCACATTGGCTCCATGTTTTCACCTAAGCTTTCATCTTATTAGCAATGGTTAATGTCCAAGAAAAGTATTGATCTACAGTTTCTCCTCCCTTCATCTGCAGTATCCCAAATTCTCTGCGAAGTGCTTGCAACTGAGCTCGTTTCACCTTTGTAGATCCTTGATACTTCTGCTTCATTGACTCCCAAATGCTCTTGGATGTCTCCTTATTGAGGATGGTTTCAATAATGGTTCTGTTAATAGCTTGAAACAAATAATTCTTCACTTTTAAATCCTTGAGTTTTGCCTCTTCAATGGCTTTCCGTTCTACTGCTATAGATTGAACTCCATCTGTAATTGTGGGAATGCCAGTTTCAATCAAGCTCCAATATTCCTTCGATCTCAAAAAGTTCTCTATCAACATTGACCAAAGGTCATAAAAACCATCAAACTGAGGTATGGCAGGTTGAATAAAGCTGCTCTCTGTTGCCATAGCAAAAACAAAAAAACTCTTTCAGAATATTCTTTTGACACTCACACTTGTGTTTCACACTTTTAATCTCAATCTCACTCGTGTATCACTCTTCTTTAATCTCAATCTCACTAAGGAAGCTGCGGTTCCTTAGGCTCTGATACCAAATATGTTGGGTGAAAGAAACTTAGCACTCAACTCTACAAGAATTGTAGAAAGATTCTTATTTACTCAGAAGCAAATCAGTTGGCTTATATAGCCTTACAAAAGAAAACTGAAAAACAAATCTTCCACTTTTAGCTCTAACAGATTGTGGATCATGGAGAAGAAACAATCAAACTAATATCTACTTTCCTAATAAATAGGATTTATTAAAACAAACTCTAATGACTCAACACTATCTCAAGTGGCTAGAAGTGCTTTTCTGAGTGTTTTGGAAAAAAAACTTGACAGGCCCTTTTTTACAACCTTCATAGGTTCTTTTCCAGCAATGCTTTCTTAGTTCTTTTACAAAATCCCATTTTACAAAACACTTGATAACTGCAGTTCTCTAGAATAATTTTTTGGGTACTTTACAAAAACCCCTTATACGGAATAGTAGTTTCCACAAAAGCATTCCAAAACACAGCCTAAGAAACCCAGATGACAAGTCCAAACAACCTTACATTCTCTCCTCCAGATTTGAAACAACACAATCAAACAAAGCAACGCATAACCTCACAAACCACAAACTCCCTAACTTATTATTAACAATTCAAAATTCCATGACCTAGGTAACAACTAAATTGAACACAACAAGTAATCTAGATTAACTATGCCCGTAGAGAAATAGTTGTTGATGTTGGAGATGTGTTGATCCCACTACCAATAACCTTAGGTCAGTCGTCGCTTCAGTTACAGAGAATAGGGACAAAAGGCAGCCAAATTTTCCTTCTCCCTTATTTTTTTCCAAGTCAAATCTAGTGAGACACGTGGCAACATTAAGCGACATTCACTGAGATTTTAATTTTTAATTTTTGCGGCTTCATGTAAATTGACCATCTTACCCTTATTCATAACGGAATTTTATAACGAAACATAACGGTGGGTGGGAAAATGTCATTTTGAAACTTGACGAGATGAAAAGTGTCCATTTGCCAAACCTTGGGTGGGAAAATGTCATTCTCCCTTACTAAAACATGACCAAAAAGTTGAGGGGCTATAAAATAACCAATTTTTTAAGGATCTCTATTTGAGTCCAAACCAGCCTTTGACTATTTAAATTATTTAACACATTTTCATACAAAATTGTCTATATTTCAATCATAAAAGTCACTCAAAATTAGTTAAACATCTTAGTTTTGAAACGTGTAAACACTATATTCAGGTAAGATTGTTGATTTGAATAAATTTTTCTTGTTTCAGACAATTTTTTTTTTTTTTTATAAGTTAGTTGGCATGATTTTTTAATGAATGTGATGGTATATTTTAAGGTTTTGGTAGATTTCTATACGTATAAATGTTTATTAGATGTTCATTTATCATGTATCTCCTTTTGATGTTGTGATAATTGTGTGTAGACGATAAAATATATGGTTACAAAATGGGAGGTATGATCTCGTGTGGTTGAGACCACTAGCAATCTGTTGTACTTGTGCACACAAAGAAACAAGCGTGAAGCAAACGGAAAACACCACGATGGTGTTTGTCGTAGGCACTCTGACACTCAAATCAACAAGGCTAAATGAGGCTAATTTAGTAAGGGTAAGGGAAAGAGAGGGTTACCAGAAGTTTAGTCGGAGACTAGAACTACGATGGCGATGTAAAGTTCTTAAGGGTGAGAATTGGGGTGTTTGAAGGTGTAATGTTGAATGCCTTGTGAGAGGGCAGGCCTCTGTTTATATAGTAGCTGTAGGATCTTCGAATCCTAGTAGGACTCTGAGTCCATAGTGGTTGAGGTTTAGTGAATAGGAAAACTTTTGATTCACTTACCTTAGTAGGGGGAGAAGTCCTATTTAGCCTAAGATTCAGATCTCAGACGAATTAGGATATAGATGGATCTCTCTAAGAGAATCCAGATATTACTGAAATAGGAAGTAGGTAGCCTTGGGGTCTAAGTAAAACCTAGGTCCAGTAGGCGATATTGGATCAATAGGCCTAGGCCTAGATAAACTAATGGTGAGGCCTAAGCAAATCGAGGCCTCATTGATCGGGCTTAAGTAGTGAGCAAACTGGTAGGAGTAATGAGCAAACCCAATACGTGAATTATGTTATGGGCCCAACTAGAATTGGGCCATGGCTTTGAGCTCTGTTGAAGGTGTTTTGTCTTTGGGCCCATTGGGGCTGAAGGGATTTTTTGGCCCTAATAGTTTGCCCCACACTCTTTAAGTTAAGGAGTACTTTGTCTAGAGAGTAGTTATTGCCACGTGAATGTATACTCAGTCAGTTTGCCTGTCCGATTGGGCGAGTGCTAATGTAGATGTCAGTTTTTGGTTCATGGAACCGAGTCCTGAGTGAAACTCCTTGTATGTAGGCGGCTCACTCATCGCGTCAGTTCAAGTGGGTGAATATAAAGCATAGTGAATTGGTTATCGCTTGGTGCATTGAACTGAGGAAAAGTATGAGATGTCTAGAGGCACCCTCACTCGGTGCATCAAACCAAGTAGGAGTAGAGCAGTTCCTTAGTTTCACTCGGTGCGTCTGTAATGACTCTCTCTCTAGCTAGTATACTCTTAAAATAAACAGTAAAACTCACTAAATATATATATTATGAAAATATACATGTATATGAGTATAAAATAATAGGCCCAATTTTTCTTTATATATACAAAATTATACATAGTGTAAATAAATTTCTCAAGAAGCTCGACAGTGCTGCCCTACCCTTCCGCATCTTGACATTCCAAGCGACCGCATCTCATCTACTACCTGCAAAAACATTGAAAACAATGGGATGAGCACTAATTACTCAGTAAGTAAACCCGCTATACTACCGTTCTATCTCCGTTGCTCAAATTCTAAATTTTTTCCTTACATCACACTTCTCTCTTCTTCTCTGTTCTTTTCTATTCTTTCTCTATTCTTTTTCTGTTCTATCTCTATTCTTTTTCTGTTCTTTCTCCATTCTTTTTCTGTTCTTTCTCTATTCTTGTTTCTCACTTACTAACATGTAAGCACAAGTAGAGAAACTAATTCTGAATAATATGAATGCCATGATGCATGTGCATAAATGCATAAAGAATGCAATTTCTTTTCTGTTTTCTGTTTCTCTTCTTTCTTTCTATTATGTTCTTTCTTTTTGTGTTCTATTATTTATTTCTTTCTTTCTGTTATGCTCTGTTCTTTCTTTCTGTGTTCTATTCTTTCTTTCTTTCTATTCTTTCTTTCTATGCCGATCGGACTCGGTTGAGGCATGGATTCGGAACCCTGGTCATGTGAGTGGGTACAGTCCTTATCTACATGCACTTCTATCAGACTGTACAACTCTTCTTTCTGATTCTGAGGCCGCTCACTAAAGGCGGCGCGCATGTAGGTAAATTCTGTTGGTATAGTTCTCATCCACATACACTTCTAACGAACTGTACACTTACTTCTTTCTGATTCTAAGGCCCCTCACTGAAGGCGACGTGTATGTGGGACTATTCTTCTCTGTCACTCACGGGTTCCCCATCGCAACAACTTTCTCTCTCTTATCTTTTTACAATTAATTCTTTTCTCTCTTTTTCTTTATTCTTTACTATTCTCATCCATGTGTATGTGCATGGAACTATGCTCATTCTTTGCTATTCTTTCTAAATGCTAATGTGAGAATGTGAGAATGCATTATGGCATATAAAAATATCATTAGAGAACTAGTATTTTCTACCAATAAAATTCTCATACTTGAAATCAATCATAGATTAGAGATGGCAATGGGCCCAAAATGTTCGGGTACCCGGCCTGGCCTGAAAAGGTCAGGCTTTACCCGATGTTCACGGGCTTGGGCTTGGGCCTAATTTTAAGGCCCGACTCGGGTATGGGTCGGGCTTGGGTATGTCTTCAGGCCCAGACTAACCCGACCCGATAATTTTAGTATTAATTATACTAAATTACCCTTATACTATATATTTAATTACAAGATTATCCTACATATATATACTCATTTTTCCCAAACCCTACATGGATTGATGTATGCACTTTGTGGAAAGTTATTTATATATTTAGTGATATTAAAAAATAAATTAATATTTAAAAATTGTTTCTAGAATAAAAAATATAAAAAAATTGAAATTTATTAATATTTAAAAATTCACATTATAAAAATGGGTGGGCTTGGGCCGGGCCTAAGGTTACAAAAAGCCCGTCAGGCCGGGCTTGGGCTTTACCTGTCATACCCGTGATAGGCTCAGGCCGAGCTTGGGCCTTTGTCATGCGGTCGGGCTTGGGCTTGAGCCAAGGGGTACCCGGTCCCGGCCCAGCCCATTGCCATCACTATCATAGATTATTAGACTAAAAAATATTTTGAGGTAGTCATTATGCACAGGTCATACTCAAGAAGGCATATCTTGAGTTATACATATCGGATTGCTACAATCTTAGTCTCGTTTTAAAGCTTAGAGACAGGGATACAACTTTTATGTTTAGGTCTCAACCCAATTCAATCGGTAAGATTCCCAAAAATC
The DNA here is from genome assembly GCF_008641045.1 of Pistacia vera. Classification (NCBI taxonomy): domain Eukaryota; kingdom Viridiplantae; phylum Streptophyta; class Magnoliopsida; order Sapindales; family Anacardiaceae; genus Pistacia; species Pistacia vera. The sequence goes on along the minus strand of NW_022196695.1, from coordinate 829,007 downwards.
ACTTAGAAAGTCACAGCTATGACAGGGCAATCATGGTAACATGTTTTCTCTTAGGATTTTCATCAAACAAATTGCATGCATACTCAAAATCTATTTGGCGACACTTCTACTTCTTTCTCAAGCTACCAATATTTGGAGTAAAACTCCATTAAATCAACACTAAACCTGGCCAGGAAACTACACTCCATAAAGTCTACTCAAACACTTTCTAAATTCAACCAAACTTCCATCAATCACCATATAGGCAAAGACTACATTCTCATGAATGAATTTTAATTATCATCAAGTATCAATCTCATCAAAACTTCTCAAGAACATAAGCACATACATCCATGTACAAATCTCTATAAACCTACTCAAATCAAACTTTGGGTTGGATTTACTTACCTTGATCTTGGATAATTCCACATTAGAAGCTCTCTCTTTGGGTAGATCAGTTCTTCTTCTTAAACCCTAAGCATATAACTATAAGAATTCAACACTTTAAAAATTAATCTCACATCATATTGCAAGAATTCTTACTTTTGGATGCTTAGGATTGAATATCTACCAAAATCCAACAAAAATTCCTTTAAATTGCCTTGGAAATTTGATTAAGAAAATGAGAGAATTTGGAGATGAAAATGGCGTGTGAGGGAGTAGAGAATGATAGAGTTTTCAAGAATAAACTCAAAATATCTCATTTATTACTTCTACTTTCCCATTTTGCCCTCACACTTTCTAGAAATTTCATCTATATCCCTTACTCAATTACAATAATGCCCTCATTTTTATTAACTTCTCCATGAAATTCTATCTCTTTTCACTCCCCACTTTTTCAACTAATTATGAGTGAAAAGACAATTTTACCCCTAATGAAATTTTAAGGCATTTTCTTCACACTTGTTCAAGATACTTTTAACAAAATTCAACTAAGGGTATTAGGAAATACGTAAAGCTATGTACCGCGATGTGGGCGTTACAGCGTCAAACTGAGAGAATGGATGTGAGGCACATCCCGTGAAGGTGTTCTCACTCGGTGCATTGAACCAAGTGATAGGATGCTGTGAACATCCCATGAAGGTTCCCTCACTTGTTGCATCAAACCGAGTGAGACGATGCAACAAACATCCCATGAAGGTATCTTCACTTGGTGCATCGAACCGAGAGGAGATGCGCTAGGATCATTTTGGTGGAGGTGCAGTCGCTCGATCGGTCGAATCCGAACGAGTCGGTGGATGTGCATTTCCAAGAAGTGGGGAGGTTACTGATTTCTTCATGGCCATCTCACATGGTTTGACGATGTGAAGTGTTTTGACTTGACGGCGTTTGATCACGAAGTGGGAAATTGTGGTTAAGCATTCTGTACATCTGATAACTACTTCATTCGGTTGAGCGGACTGATCGACACGTTAGCATCTTTAGTATTTTGTAGGACATGCATGACGTGGAAACCCTAGGGTTCAAGCGGGAAACGAAAAGCCAAGTCGCTTATCCAGCGACACGTGTATAGTCGAGATCGCCTCTTTGCACTTGGGCGGGAGAACGAAAAATCGCTATGTTTCGTGACCAATCGAAAGTTGCCATGTGTACTTTTTGTCAAATTTTGTCAATAAAAGCAAGGAGTCGACTATTCATCTTCATTTCATTTCGTCTTCTTTTCTCTTTCTTCGCGTTTTCTTCCCAGTTTCATCTTTTTTCGGTAGTGGTGAAGACTTTGTCTCTTCTTGCAGAATCTTATTCCTTTTTTGTTTCTCTTAATATTCTTGGTAGTTTCAGGGAATTTTCAGTGAAGTTCAGTGGATTTCGCAGAGGAGTTTGAAGGAAATGAGAGTGTGAGGTTTTTTTTGACTTGGATCAGGCATTTTCAATGGTGGTTTAGTTTTTTGTTTTACTGTTTAAGAGGTTTTTGAGTATTTAGGCGTGATTTGTTTGGAATTTGCGAAGATTTTAGTCGTGTTTTGGCTGGCATTTGAAATTTCTGGGTTTTGGGTTTAGAGGAGGATAGAAGATGAAGCTAGTTTATGGGGTACTCTCATTCGGCTCGTCTCGGTCTACTTAATCAAGTTAAGTGCAGTGATTGAATGAAGGTTGCAAATTAGGAAAATTGAGGGCTAAGACATTCAGTAATCCAGCCCGAGTAAGGTCAGACAGATTGTGAGTTGGAGTTTTGGGTGTGGTCACTTGGTCATCTGGACTGAGTTAAATGTGTCTTCAAAGTTAACTTTGGGTACTCAGTCATCCTAGGCGAGTAAGTGCTTTTTGGAGCTGAAGATTTAGACTTGTAAACTGGAGATACCTAATCTATCGTCTTGATTGAGCTGAGAGGTAGAATTGCATTCACTGAAGAATAGAACAACTTGCCTGGGTGAAGATTCGGTCGGTTGCCTTAGTCGAGCAGAGTAAAGTGTGAGCATGTTGCAGTCAGAGTTGGGCGAGTCGAGTGGGGCGAAGATAGAGGTGGGCAATGAGTACGAGAGAGCCCCAATAATAGTGGTGCTGCTAGAGGGTGGAAACGTACCTGTGGATATACCGAGGGGGTTAAGCGTAGCTGCTTCCAGGCCGAGTGATGCCAATTCTAGTGAAGGTAGTTCAGATGGGCACGGGACAAGTGGGGAAGACTCCGATTATTCTAATGGTTTTAAAGACTTGCCTTCTACCAGTGGTGTTTTCGAGGACAAGCCAAGTCGGTCTGGTAGCGGGATACTGAATGTGGATTATCTTCCCTTGCTGAAGGAGAATAATGTATGGCGGATCAGGATGATGTACCACATCCCTAATTCGATTGAGATCAGGGTGCCCAAGTTATAGAAAGGGTCAACTAGGAAGCTAAAGGTTGGGTGAGTGTTTACGAGAAGTGGTTCCGTGACAAGCTGAGACTTCTAATACCTCGTCTCATTTGGGAGATGCTGAACCACTTTATGATCGTGTTGACCCAAATCATGTCGAATGGGTGGAGGCTGCTCATGGCTTTGGAGGTTCTTTGTATGCAGAACCAAGTCATTTTTGGGTTGCATGAGTTGTTATACTCATATTTTTTTAAGGAGTAGGATAAGGATAAGGATAAGGATAAGGGCAGATATGCGGTGACCCTTAGGCATGACCAGATCCACCTTGTGACCAACCTATAATTGAGTGACAAAAATTGGAAGGAGCAATTCTTCTTCTTAAAGGGTGAAGTAATCTTTGGGGACAGAGGTCAAGGCGAGATTCCCTACATTTCTACAGGCACTTAAAATCAAATCAAGCAAACTATTTATTAGTTTAAGAGTATAGTCACGTCACCTAATCGGCACATATAGGAAGTTTCATGTCTCCTTCCTTACATTAATTTATTATTTTTCTTATACTGCAGTTAATCTATATATGTCCAAAGATAAAATCCTAATCAAGTTTTCTAATTGTTGTTTATAATATTCTTCATATAGTATTTACACAAACTCATCAAAGAGTTGATAAGATAAAACCAAATAAAATTAAATGGTAGTGGTAAAGTCCCCTGATAATGCATGGGTGGAGTGATACTGATGGAGAGAGGCCACTCCTCATCCTCAATCTAAAACAAACATTTGTCTCCTCAGCCCTTTCCTTTAACTACAATCTTGCCCAATTTATTGCATATATATAAGACAATGTTTTTTTTTTTTGGTGACTAAGGATGTTCAGACCAGTTTGCGCGTATCTCAACTAATTATCCAAAGCCTTAAAGTTGACAACCAAGTAAGCCCTTTAGTGGCCACCCCTATTAGGGCATGTGGAGACTCAAACTTAAGAGTTGATGGAACTTTCTTTTGCTCTTTTACCATCAGGTCACCCAATGACGATTATATAAGACAACTTTTCTTCATAATTTAGGTTGTTTGAACTATATATTTTGTTGATGCTTGATTTTGACACCAACTATTCACACATACAAAGTGCTAAGCGGACTAAGAAATTACACGTGATGAATTCAAGAGATTTGAAGGTGATACTGAAACGTAAATAAAAGATTGGCAAGAGGAGATTTTATAGTGGTTTGGATGCTCAAAAGCGAATCCTATGTCCACTGTGATTATATTAATAGAGGGTTACAGTTAGGTCACACTCGGCGAGCTGAGTTACAATAGAGAGAGTGAATGGGTAGAGGGGGAGAGAGAGAGAGAGAGAGTTTTAGATAGTGAAGGAGCCAATCCTATAAAATGGAGGAGAGCCCCCTATTTATAGTGGGAGGATCCAAGATGGCAATCATGATTCTTCGTGCGGGCAGGTGTGGTACAATTCCTAACCCGCTTCCCATTGGTTGCCTATATGAGAGGTATCCTTAAATCACGCACAGCTTCAGTAGGTGGACAACTTCCAGCCACTCATAGGCATATCGTTCACCTGCCTTATTGACGATGGCCTTACCTCTCTGGTCCTTGCGGGATGTGGCTGCATCCTGGCATCAGAAAACCTTCTTGAATTCTAATTGGTTCTTGCTGATGCATGCTTACGCCAGCCCTGGTTCTTAGGCATAACAGAAGCCCCCCAGTTTTTAAGGTTTAAGGATTAAGCCTTAAGAACTTCATGATTATGCCGCGACTTGGGTTGTCCCTGATGATGTTTGGTTGAACCGATCGAGTTGCATGGATCCCTGAGAACTATACTTAGCGATCTGATGTAGCTTTTTTTTTTTTTTTATATATGTTAGGTTCAACGACCTGACTCAAGTCGCGATTATGCCGCATCAATATGTCCTAAGCCTCGACTCTATCATGCTACCTCAGAAAGTCTTATCACCTTTCTTGTCAAAAGTAAGGAGTTGTGTTGCCTTGAAACCAATGCGCGATGAAAAGTGTTAATTCGAACGACCTCTTCAAATGTTATCTGTTGCACGTGACAGTTCACCTAACCAATAAAATATTCTTGATTATGACAGATTTGTCCATTACGCAATAAGTGCCAGCTATGCGCATTTAATGCGCGCCATGCTGAAACGACATTCTCCTTCAGGGCATTAAATGCGGATAGGGGTGCATTTAATATGGAGGAGGGTAACCGCACCGTTATTTGGTTATTCCAATGGAGGGAAATGCCGATTGGCATTTTTGAAGCGTGGGAGTTACTCTTCTCGCCGATTAATGACACGTGGTCGTAATCAATAGCGAGGATCGTGTCCCGCCCAAACATCAGCTGCTCAGGAAACCCAATCGACGCCTTTTTGCCTATAAAATCTGAATTTTGCTTCAGATTCGTTGCCAAAAATTCTCATTCTTAGAAAGGGAAATGAAGCTCCCGCAATAGTCAGCCCGCCTTCTTCCATTGATGTGCACCATTCGTTACGATAGAGAACTCTTCCCATACCGACAAGAGGTAAGAAGAATTTCTTTCTTGATTTTCTCCTGTCGTTCGACGGTTCTGTGCGACTTGTTTGGTAATGGTGGGTACAGGCTATCCGATGGGCTTTACAGTGCACATCCCCGGATAGCAATGAGGAGAGGGGTTTAGGGCAAGTCCTTGGGGGTTTACTCCCAAGAGGTCTTTGAGGGTTTTGTTAGGGCTTTAGAAGGATGTGTTGGGGTTTCCCTTGTCCTTCCATGTCACCGTACGGAATCATCGTACGAGGACTGAGCATTTTCTATTTCTTTTTTTATATATTACTATATAATACTTTTTATTATTTTTTATTACATCGCCCCTTTTCAGACCTTAGGAACAATGGACGCTTCAGCGACCAAGTGAGCTGAAGGCATAAGCTTGCAGGAGCCAACTGCCCAAGCAGGTCCTATGCTAGAGACCTTATCGGTTATCACCCAAAAGGAGATTCAAAAGGCAGTGGACCAATACATGCTTAGCGTGAATGTCTGCCAGCATAGAAACCATATGGATCAGAATCCCCCAGAGGCAAAGGTCGCGCTCTGTGAGACGATCTTTAAGTGTGGGGCGCTGATACCTTTTCATCCCTTCGTAAGGTCAGTTCTTGATAACTTCAAGGTCGCGCCAATGCAGTTAATGCCCAATGCGTATATGATAGCTATTGTTATGTATATTGCATGTGGCGAAAACGGCCTTGGTGAGTTGACGACACTGGAGCTTGCGTGCTCTTATTATCAGAGGACAAGGATTCCTTCTATCTCTTGAAACGATCTACGATCGAGGGAGGGATTTTCAATTACCCCACCAACGTCGAGGCTTATGAAACTAAGTTTTTCTTGTTTGAATACGATGGCGTCTGCTAGTTTAGGGAGCCAAGTATGTCTTTCTTTTCCATTTGCAAGTTGTTATACCCTTGGTTTTTGTATCTAATGAAATTTTTTGTCTTTTTGCAGGAAATAAGACGACCGGGTTGGGAAATCTAATAGATTACAACCGAATCGTTGCATTTGGCTGTCTTCCCGACCATTGTCGCGATGCGAAGCTGCTTGTGACCACTTCCAATTTGAAGAAGTATGGCTTTTTCAACCCAGAAGCATCCTTAGAGTCGGACCGTAAGCATCCCCCATGCTTAGAATACTTTTTTGATTGCCTGCGGCGACCTACATTACTAACATTTTTATGGTGTGCAATGATCATACCGCCCAAGGTGCCGAGAAAGTTCGTGTTCCCCAGGCTCACTCCGACTGAGCCAGTCAAGGCAGTCCCTGGTGATATCCCCATAAGAGGGATACAAATTGGCGCCGAGGGGCGAACCGTTTTGGAGTAACATGGGGAAACTCCTCAGCTTGCGGCTGCTTGTCCCCCGAAGTAAAAGACCACTGGCCACCAGAAGAGAAAGCAGCTGCAAGACATAGAATTAGAGTTCGAGTCAGAAGGCGTTGGGGTGCAACTTGGGAGTTCGCAGCCTTACCAAGCTTTCTGCTTGAGGCGCGCATCGGGAGTCTCAACGATCCCCGAGAGCTCAAGCCAAAGAGAGGGGAAAACCATGGTTGCCCATACGAGAGTTGGCAAGCAGCAGGTCGATGAGTTACCATTTCCTACGAAGGTGGATACGCCAGTGTTAGACTCTATGGGGCAACTTCTAGAGCACTTGTAGTTGGTGTTGTACACTTTACTGGAGTGCCAATTGGCTTTGGCCTTTGAGAAGTTCATGGTTTCTCGACTTACAAACCTACTGACCACTGCTCTTCAGTTGCAAAGCCAGGTAGGGTGATCCATCCTCATCGAGGACTTCAAACTTGGTTGATTTTCTGGCCTAAATGATTTTCAAAAAAATGGGAGTTAACTTTCGCTTTCTTTCTTTTACAGACCTTACTCACTTTACACATGTCCTAGCAGAAGGTCAACTTAGACTATGCCGGAGGGATCCACGGCCTGAAAGAGGAGAATGTCAAACTGAAGAAGGATCTCAAGGATCGGACCGCAGAGGCAAGGTCGCTCAATCTCCAGGAAAATCAATATCTGCTAGAGAAAAACTCTGCCCTTAGTACCATGGATTTCTAGAAGGTTGAGCTCAAAAGAAAAGGCAAAGAGTTCAAACAGCTCCAGAGAATAGTGACTAGACTTACCAAAAAGGATGGTAAGAAAGAGAAGGAGCTGGAGGCAAACTCGAAGCACCTTACAAAGGTGGAGAAATAGAGAACTTGATTGTGGGAGACCTCCAAGAAGTAGAGGAGAGCGCTGGAAACGGACCTTAAGCTTTCCCGAGGGTGGGTCGCTTCGCTAACTGACCAGATGAAGCGGCAGAATCTTGAGCTTGAAAGGAAAGCCACCGATTGGGAAGTTCAAGCCATTTATGCTTTGAGGCAAAGGAACCCGGAATGGATCTCTCCGACCTCCTGCCTGATTATCAAGGCATCCTTGCCTCCATGGCCTGAGTTGATAATGAAGCCGGAGGACAAAAGCCCACTCTGGAGGATAATCAGCCAAAGGAATATGTTCCTGAGGATCTGGCGACCAGTTGGGGACAACGAGGCCGCGCTTGTAGATCCTAGAGATGAAGACCAGTTATTTGTTTATCTTTTTCTGATTTTTTGACTCTTTCCTTTTTTGGCTGTTCACTGTACTTTTGTAAATCATGATTGAAGAGAGTTTGACTTTTACAATTTTGAGTGCTTTACAAAACTGATATTACATCTCATCAAGAAACTTGTAAAAATATTACAATGAACAAAATCATGTAAGACATTTATTCAAAGTGAGGAAGAACAATTTCATTCGTAAATGTTACAAGGAAAACTTTACAGGTAAAAAAGATGGAAGAACGAGCCTGGAATTATTAATAATAGGGGTGAACATGCTCAGCATTCCAAGCTCGCTGTACTTTGGTATCGTTAAGCCTCTTGAGGTGATAGGTCCCTAGTTGTATCACTTTGGTGATGCGGTACGGACCTTCCCAGTTGGGTCCTAATACCCTTATGCTTGGTTCTCTTGTACCAAGAAAGACTTCTTTTAGGACCAGGTCGTCGACCTGGAAGTCTCTTCTTCTGACCTTAGAGTCAAAGAACGTTTTTACACGCTGATGGTAAGATGCTATTCTTAACCAAGCCTTGTCGCGATGTTGTTCGACTAGGTCTAGGCTTGTGTGTAGAAGCACTTCATTATCCGTTTCGTTGAACATATCTCTCTGAAGTGAACCAGTCCCCACTTCTACTGAGATCATTGCTTCGCAACCATATGCTAGCAGAAGGGTGTTTCTGAAGTGGAGCTTCTCGGAGTTGTTCTATATGCCCACAAAACTTCAGGGAGGTCATCGACCTAATTACCCTTGGCAGTGTCAAGTTTGGCCTTTAAGGTGTGGATGGTTTTGTTAACAGTTTTAACCTAACCGTTGGCTTGTGGCCTGGCGATTGAGGCGAACTTTTTGTGGATCCCCAGCTCAGCACAAAACTGCTTGAATTCCTCGTTGTCGAATTGCTTACCATTATCAGAGATGAGAGTATGAGGAATTCCATATCGGTACACTATGCTCTTGAAGACAAAGTCCTTGAGCTTCTTGGTAGTAATCGTAGCCAGAGGCTCAACTTCTGCCCATTTTGTGAAATAATATATTATGACCACGACATTCTTAACGCCCCCCTTCCTAGTGGGCATAGCCCAATAAGGTCAATGCCCCACATAGAGAATGGCCAGAGGCTGGTCATTGTAGTCAGCTGGTGAGAAGGAGCTCACGGGATATTTACGAATCGTTGGCACTTGTCACACTTTTTTACAGAGTTAAAAGTGTCTTCCTAAAGCAAAGGCCAATAGTATCCTTGGCGGACAATCTTATTGGTGAGAGATCATACAGCAGTGTGATTATTCATGTATCTCTCTTATAATATAATATGTTTCCTTGTCGGTCACACATCGGAGGAAAGGGGCACTAAACCCTAGCTTGTACAACCGATCCCCAATGAGGGTGTAATGAGCAGCTCTGGTGCACAGGATTTTTCCTCAGTTTTGTTGCTGGGCAGGGTCCTATCTCGGAGATATAGAATGATTGGGGTCATCCAATAGACTTATTCAGTTATGGTCACTATTGGTTCAGGTGAGCTAATGCTCGGGATTCCTATGCACCGAACTGGGATATTGTTCTATACATCCGAGTCTAGTGATGAGGCTATTTTTGTCAAGGCATCTACGATAAAGTTACTGTCTCTCGGGATTTGCATGATCATGAAGTGCTTGAAAGGCTCGAGTGCGACCTTTTCTTTCTTTAGGTAGCTGATCATGTTCTCTTCCTTGGCTTGGTATTCTCCCAAGATCTGATTAACAATCAACTGGGAGTCGTTGTGAATGCTGATCGCCTCGGATCCCATTTCTCTCGCTAATCGCAAACCAGCGAGCAATGCTTCATACTCAACCTCATTGTTAGGAGCCTAAAACCCGAACCGGAGGATTCCATGGATGCGCGTCTCTTCGGGACTGGGGAGGAGAAGACCTGTCTCAACTCTATTTCTGTCTCAGATCTTTTCGAGGTTGATTTCGATTCCCCATTGGTTAACCATGTATCCCAAGAACTTTTCCGAGGATACCACGAATGAGCATTTGAGAAGGTTGAGCTTTATCCTATACTTTCGGAGCACGTCGAACATTTTGGCAAGATGCGCTATGTGATTTGAGGCGACATGCAACTTAACTAGTATGTCATCAACATAAACTTTCATTGTTTTACCCATCTATTCGGAAAACATATGGTTAACCAACCGTTGGTAAGTTGCCTCAGCGTTGTTCAAGCCGAAGGGCATGACCTTGTAACAATACAATCCCCGATCTGTAATGAACGAGGTATGTTCTTCATCTGACGCGTACATTAGGATCTGATTATTTCCAGAGTAGGCGTCCATAAAGCTCAACAGCTCATGCCCAAAAGTGGCATCAATGACCTGATCGATCCTTGGCAAGGGAAAGTTATCCTTTGACAAGCTTTATTGAGGTCGGTGAAGTCGACGCAGGTCCGCCATTTGTCGTTGGGTTTCTTGACTAAGACTGGGTTGGCAACCCAGCTTGGGTAAAATGCCTTTCGAATGGACCTATTCAAGAGGAGCTTATCCATCTCACTTTTCAGGTCGACATAGCATTTAAGGTCCATTGCTCTTCTCTTTTGGCAGATTGGCTTGACTACAGTGTCAATGTTTAGAGTATGGCATATTACGTTTGGGATAATCCCGACCATATCGGCGTGATCCACGCAAAAACATCGACATTTTTTTTGAGGAAGCTCATTAGGTTTTCGGCGAGCTACGAGTTGAGATTACTCCTGATTCTTAACACTCTGGTCGACTCGCTTTCATTGACCGACACCTCAGACAAGTCCTCAACTGGCCCGCTATGAGGACACTCCTGAATGCAAGGATCCATGTTATCCTCTACTAGTCCAGATCATGGCTCGATCCTGTTGATTGTCATGGTGTGTTGGGGGGTACCCACTAGTTTCCCCTTTCCCTTGCATGCCATCTAGACTGCCCTTATGTAGCAATCGCGAGATTCTCGTTAGAATCCTTGCACTTCCCCGATCCTTATCGGGGTGGGGAACTTTATTTTCAGATGGTAGATAGAGGTGACAGCCTTGAAATTCCGTAATAGAGGTTGTCCCAGGATGTCGTTGAAGGCAGACGGACAATCTACCACCAAGAACTCTGTCACCTTCGTCACTTCGTTGGTTTCTCCCAACGTGATGGGGAGTGCAATCATTCCCTTAGGAATCAGGTGATCCCCGATAAAATCGTAGAGGGGGAAGGAGGCAAGCTTCAGGTTTGCCTCTTCCAGTTGCATTCTTTCGAAGGCTTGCTGGAACAGGATATTCACGATGCTCCCATTGTCGACTAGCATTCTGTGGACCTCACACCGACCTATTTCAGGTGTGATGACGAGTGCATGGTCGTGGGGGTGATGTAGTCGTATTGCGTCTTTTTCAGAAAAGGTAATATCTTCTTCCCTGCGAATCTTAGTAGGTCGCGGCTCTGTGTTCATTGCACTCAAAGAGTCATGGCGAGCTTCCCGGGCATATCTTTCCTAGATGCCTCGAGAGTTCCCTACGAGGTGGGGCCCCCCAAAAATGATTACTACACAGTGGAGCCCCTTGCGATCACAACGCCTTTTCCCTTGTTCCTCTTGATCTTTTTCTCGAACGGGAGTTGGATCATCGACATACTCCTTGAAGTGCCCCTGTTTGATGAGGTCTTCATTTCTTTGATCGCTTGCTTGAGAGCTCGACACTCATCAGTGTGATGCCCATTGTCTTAGTGACAGAGGCAATATTTTTATGTTCCTGGCTGAAGGTGGGTTTTTCATGGGCTCTAGTTCTCTAAGTAGGCTAGCCTCCTCTGATTTATCTAGAATTGTCGATACTGAGGCATTCAAAGGAGTGTACTGGTTCTTGTCAGGTCCCAACGAGGAATTGGGGAGTAAGACTTTTTAGGCTTGAATCGTTGTTTCTTCCTTTTTCGCTGATCGTCATTAGCCTAATCGCAATCAGCCTTTCTACTGTTCTCCCCTTAGTCGGGAGCACTGGTTGATGGACCGAGGTTGCAGCAATTGATAGCAGCCACAAAATTTTCTATTCAGAGATACTTCTTAGTGAGGTTGTAGAAATGAGTGAGGGAAACATCGTCCTCTGACTGTAGTTCTTTCCACAAGTCAGTCTGCTGGTGAATCCGTGCGATAATGAGAGTCCGAACGGACTCTTCATGAGGGTGAGCCACTTTGTGGAGTCACGGTGAAACCTGTCTATTTAAGATTGGAGGGACTAATCCATTTCCTGCCGTATATTGCTCAGATAGCTCAACGGCATTGAGAACTTCTTGTTCGCCTGGAACTGCCTTAAGAATAGCGAGCTCATTTGTTGCCATGAGATTATTGTCCTTGCAGGGAGCGACCTGAACTAGTGCTTGGCATGGGCGATCGACATTTTGCCAAATCGGAGACTTAGTGTAGTTCAATAAGGTCATTAAACTCGTAGAGGTGGTCTTGTGGATCAGAATTTCTGTCAAATGCCCACATGTTGGACATCCTGAATCTTGACGGGAGAGAAGTGGCTAGTACTACAGAAGAGAAAGGGGACGCTTCAGCGACCTTACCCTGTTTGTTCTGTTGAGCCTTGAGCCGATCCAATTGTTACTGCAACTCCTCGATCTGAGATAGAGGAGCTATCGGGGGGTTCCTTTCCACAATGAGGGTTTAACCCTCACGGTTGCAATTGAGGAAGGATCGAAGGTCGGGCCCTTCTGCTGCTTAGTCGGAAGCTCCGACGCACCCTGACACACGTTGGCTAGAGCCGTGTGAGGATAGCGAATGGCTCGGGGAGTTTTCTCGACCCCTTCAGTGGTCAGAACCGACCTGTGAATGGTGGGGGTTCCTCCAGCAACGATGGTCGGGACCATTACTTTGATAAGGCTGGGAGTTCCCCCTGCCTACACTTTTACGGGTGTGCCTACACAACGTGGCATGAGACAGCTCAGGCTATGACATGTCACCAAGTCGTAATGCCACAAGTATTCTACCCGTTGTGTGTCTGGTGTTCGCTAACCCCTTGGAGCCTCCAGGTTCACTGGTCACCACTAGTTTCCCCTTACTTTTATGCACTGCAGTGCATGCAGTTCGGGCTTTTGCCCTTTTCCACGTCTTCGCACGACCTGTAGGCGTCTTTGGCAGTGGCACCGCCTCGTTAGACTTTAGTGGCACGACCTGGTCCAAACGGTCTAGCCTTCGGCTAACCGTTTGGAGAGTATTGTTGAACCTCTCTAGGTAATTCATTATGGATGGGTCGAGTTGTGAGCTCGAAGGAATATTCGCCATGATGCTCTGCTGGGCTAGCAGCACTTCAGGAGAAGTGTCATTTTATACCTGGGGAACTTCCTCATTGTCAACATTGGGTCGCTCAGTTTCAAAACCACGAGCCATTGGCTGGTGGACAGAATTGGTCAGAGGTTTCTGATGAAAAACAGATACTAAATCACGCCCTTCTTCTAGCGTCAAACTGTTGATGCTTGATTTTGACACCAACTATTCACACGTGTAAAGTGCTAAGCATACGAAGAAATTACACATGGTGAATTCAAGAGATTTGAAGGTGATATTGAAACGTAAATAAAAGATTGGCAAGAGGAGTTTTTATAGTGGTTCGGATGCTCAAAAGCGAATTTTACATCCACTGTGATTATATTAATAGGGGGTTACAGTCAAGTCGCACTCGGTGAACTGAGTTACAATAGAGAGAGTGAATTGGTAGAGGGAGAGAGAGAGAGTTTTAGATGGTGAATGGACCAATCCTATAAAATGGAGGAGAGCCCCCTATTTATAGTTGGAGGATCCAAGATGGCAATCATGATTCTTCGTGCGGGCAGGTGTGGTACAATTCCTAACCCACTTCCCATTGGTTTCCTGTATGAGAGGTATTCTTAAATCGCGCACAGCTTCAGCAGGTGGACAACTTCCAACCACTCATAAGCCTGGCGTTCACCTGCCTTACTGATGATGGCCTTACCTTTATGGTCCTTGCGGGATGTGGCTGCATCCTGGCGTCAGAAAACCTTCTTGAATTCTGATTGGTTTTTGCTTATGTATGCTTACGCCAGCCCTAGTTCTTGGGCATAACATATTCAAATCTTAACTTGAGAAATTTCAAAGGCACAATTTCTTTATCTTTTAGAAGAAGGAAATCTTGATTAATTAAACGGAGAAAAAGTTTCTGGCCTTCTCTCTTAGCCGTTCAAAATGGGAAGAACCAAGTTTATTAAATGAAAAAATTTTTACTATAAATAAATTGATGATAAAGGAAAGGACCCAGCATGAATTGTAAATGAAAAAATTTGTATTGGGTGAAGAGACAGTGGCATTATCCAATACCGACCAAAAAGAAAGAGAGGCACCATGATTTGGGATTGTGATTAAAAATCTCTACATACAAGCAATCATATTGATAGGCATTTCAGCAAAATTAAAATATAAAAGATTTGAGCTGTTTATTCAGTCAAACCTATCACCATACATATATCGATAATGGGGTTGGTAATATTTAATTGATTTGTCGTATAAAATATAAATAAATGGATGAGAATTTGTTACGTAATCAAACATCGAATGGTCAATGATTAAAGGGAGTTTTTGAAACTGCTCCATCGTCATCTGCATACATAATTAATGACAGTTAATAGTTGACTTAAAGGAACGCCCTTGTTGGTGCCCTCGATTTGCGTCCCATCAATTCAAGATTAGTTTAGTTAATTCAATGGCTATGAACAAAGAGAGGATTAGGTTTAATCCAACAACACTTTGATAATTTACCTTAAATAAATAAATAAAAAAGCAGCACATAAATGCATTATACGAGGGACGGAGAGACCTAATTAAAAAGATGAGCCATTTAATTTGGTCAAAAACGATGGGTGGTGATTCTTGCCTTAAGTTCCAATCCATGTTCCATGTTATTCCATATCTGGCTAATTCATAAATATGCGTTGCAAATGAATGAGCGGAAGATAACCAATCCTTGGGTAGTCGAGTGGTTTGATAAGAACTCTTAAGTGTAGAGGTGTACAAAAAATCCGACATTCGATATCTGTATCTGATCCAAAAAAATCGGATATTCGAAAATTCGTATCGGATTCGGATATCAATTTTTCGAAGTTTTGGATTTCCGGATTGGATACCAAATTGACTCTGCAAAGAAACCGGATATCCTAATTCGATCCGGTTTTGTCCATAACTACAAGTTTTAAGAAGTTATTTCGGGGTCCTAGGTGAAAAGTGGTAAATTATGTGGACTGTTCTAAAAACGATGACAACATTGGGGGCCAAAATGTAATGAAATGTTGATGTGGCAGGGGGTACAAAAATAATGCAAAATTTTAGGGGTCAATTTAATATTTTCTATGCCAATTCAAATAAGGCCGGATCAGACAAAATTTGCATCGGATTTGGATCAGGTGTTATCTTGATCTGAATTTTCGAATCAGATTAGACAAAATCCGCATCGAATTTAGATCAGGTGTTATCTTGATCCAAATTTTTGGATCGGATCAGAAAAATAAAAAACCAGATCAAATATCTGGTTTTGCACACCCCTACTTGGGTGTATTATTTAAGAGGTCATAAGTTCGAGTCTCTCATCGGTTGTTAATAAGGGTGGTCATTGGCAACTGGAACTCTTACCTGACCTTAATTCTAGGGTCTTGGAGGATTAATTAATGTATGCGCAAAACTGGTTAGCCGTAAAAAAGAATAAAATAAAATAAAAAGAGCGGAGGATAAACTAATTGATTAGATTTCTTATAATGAAATTAAGAGGTTTACGAGATTTATTTAATTTGAGTTTGTGCATCAAGGATGGAATAAAATTATATAATCTTACTGTGATAAAATTTTGTACTGGGTGATCTGGTCATGTTTGAGCCCCTCCCATTTGCTGCCACATGTTTCCCAGACTTATTAAACGTTTGGCGTCATTTAGGAAGATAAGGCAGGTGAATTTAATAGTGGAGTATGACTTTTGGGGGTTCAAGATAAGCGTGTGGAACCCATATCCCCCTTACTTAGCTTAACAACAGATTGAGACAAATTTTTAATACCACCTTGATGATCGTCCCCAAGATTACCCACTTTCATTTATACAAAGAGCCATAACCTGATTTTTCTTGTTGGACTGTACTGTACTGATTTAAACCCATATCTTCAACTCTTCTCTCTGGTATCTATCAAATCGTCAAACCTAACTAGTTTGGCATCCAAGAGTTGGAATTAAAATAGTGATGTCGATGAGATAACAAGCACGTGTATAACATGTGATCCCAACAACATCGATATTGTCATTATACAAGGAAGAATTTTTTTTTGGTAAGGAAGTTTCTCTAATTCTCCAAACTTTCATGGTATCAAAACAAGAATTACATGATCATCATCTATCCAAGTATTAAATTCATCATATTGATTACAAAAGACAAAATTAAAAACAAAGTTAAAAAATGCCATCTTCGTCTTGCAGTATATTTATAGAGATCATAGCCACAAAGCCCCGGCATCTTTCAAAATAGGCACCAATTCACCAGAAATATGAGTAGCCATTACCTGATCCAAACCGCCAAACAATTTCCCTCCCACAAAAACAGCTGGAAATTGTATTGACCCGTCATTAATCTCACCTTTCAGACCCTTGATTCTCAATAAGTCACCAACAACATTAGCTTCATCGGCTTCCTCAACCTCAAACACCGCCGGGTTTACCCCGTGCCCTAGCAACAACGTTTTCACAACATGGCTCATGCAACACCCACGTCTTCCAAATACCACCACGGCATTCTCCAACACCATTTTCTCTACACTGCTGTTCTCATTATTATCGGGTTCTGCCCTGATGCCGCCGCCGCGTGCCGGCGAGGTGCTGCTGCCGGCCGCGGCGGCGTGGAGATATGTTCTGTAGGGGATTGCTTCTTGCATGGACAAAGATTGAGTTTTGAGAGAGAGAGAGAGAGAGAGAGAGAGAGACAGGGGGGAATGTATGAATGAAGATAGAGGTTTGTATAAAGACTAATAATTTTATAGTAAGAGAAGATAAATAGAAATGGAGAAGACTACAACGTCAACGGCAGTTACGCACTCTTGTACGTCAGAGGGACTGTGGGTGACGTGGCGTTGCGTCACCGCGTGGTTAGATGGATTCACCCGTAGGTACATCCCAATGAACATGACCTTTGCCAATTGTCATATCTATCCAGATGTTTAGGATTTTTTTATTATAAATTAAACTAAAGTGGAAAATAAAATAGTTAATGGTCTTGAACAATTCCGGATTAGTAGTGAATTAATGTGGGCAATTGAAGGAATCCATAGAAAACGTCTAAGAGCTACTTTAAAGAAAGAGGACAAGAAACGAAATTCCTCCTAAATACAATGAATTTACCATTGCATTTTAAAAGGTAAATTCGAGTTTGATATCTCTTAGAGAAAGAGTTAAAAGACTTTTTCTCAAATAATAGCTTAAAGATATTTTCCTATAGTATATTTTTAAAATATTATTTTATTATTTAAATTAATATTTTAATGACAAATACAGAGTAAACTCAGTTCTAGAGATGATAATAGACTCGATATTTTTAGGTATCCAGACTGACCCATCCCTAAAAGGTCAAGCTTTACCTGGTGTTAACGGGTTTGGGCTTGGGCCTGAGACTGATTTTAATGTATGCCCTTGGGTACGGGTTAAGCATAAGTATGTCTTCAGTCTTGGCCTGACCCAACAATTTTATTATTAATTTTACTAAATTACCTTTATACTATATATCTAATTACATAATTATCTTACATATATATAAAAAAAATTAAAATTTATTAATATTTGGTAAGTATTAAAAAAATATTAATATTTAAAAACTATTTCTAGAATTAAAAATATAAAAAAAATTGAAATTTATTAATATTTAAAAATTCACATTATAAAAATGGGCGAGCTTGAGCTGGGACTGAGATTACAAAAAGCCCGTCGAGCCGGGCTTAGGCTTTACCTGTCATTCCCCTGACGGCCCTGGATTGGGACTAGGCCTTTGTCATGGGGTCGAGCTTGGGCCTGGGCCAAGGGGTACCCGATCTCGACCCGACCCATTATCAACTCTACTCGGTTCAAACTGTTGGGGCATTTGAAGAGTGGAGGTCAATAAGTCATTTGGTAGTGTAAGGTTGGTTTTTTTATGATTGAGATTGATCAAAATTTGACTTGGAAGGGCGGCTACGCAAATCCTTATCGCTTAATTACCAACAATTGATGATGTTGGTAAGAGTAGAGTTTGAGAGATTTTTATGAGTTAGGGAAGAGAATGATGGTAGTATAAGATTGCAACAATATCGGAATAGTAAACGAAATATAAATTTGGGTAGTGAAGTGGTATTTTAAAGTTTGTGGGTGAAAAAATATTATTAAGTCATTATTTTGGTGGGAAAAAGTCGTTTACTCTCATATTTAATTCTATCTATATAGTGCGGTAAATCATAAATTGTATTGCTTGCTCTTCAATTAATTTATTGCCTTTTATTATTATTTTGAATTTTATACTCTCCTTGTTATGAACTCGTTTTGTGTTTTTCATTTTAATTCTCTCATAAAAGTTGCAATAAGTATACATATAAGAATTTNCAGTACATGTTGATGCCTGGTTGAGGCTTCTTTGTGAAGATATAAAATCAACTATAGTTTTGTTGGTGTGATGTGTCCTCATAAAATGACTTAGCCATGTCAAAGTGGTGATCACCAAGTGATTGCTCTAAAGGAAAACCTTTTTTTCTTAATATATTACATCAAATTAAGATTCTTGGTAAATCAATTAACTTTTATGGACTGGCATGCTGAATTTTCTTCCTTTAATTATTGTCATGGTTTTGTGTCTGTAAGAGTTTTAAAATCACCCTCTAGGTAACGAATTCTTTCAATTTTGATAGCTGCAAAGTGGTCCTGTGAACAACCACAGGGGGAAGAAGAGTCTTGTCTTATCTGCATGGGGTGATGATTCTATGCTCTCAGAAGAGTATATTAACTCCTATTATATTCCAAGTAGTTATCAATCTTTTGGCGAACAAACACAGCAGAATTTGGTATTTACCTTTTGATGCTAATTTAGCTCTAGTTATGGTACTATTTTCTTTCTTTTTACTTTTCTGCATCTGTAAAATGAAACTATATGGTCTTTTGCTCAGAAAAGGTTGAATGAAGATGTTATAGACTATGATCTTCTTGAAGACTTGGTATGTCATGTTGATGAAACATGTAGTGAGGATGCCATACTCATTTTTACCTGTAACTCCTTTCAGTAATCCTTTCAAATTGATCATTCATTCATGGGCCCGTTTTGTCTCTATATCAAAACTGTTATTTTGATGTAAACAGGGAGTGTCAGAAATCTACATTTTATTTGATAGGTTAGTGGCTTCTTATCGATTTGGTGGACCATCTTCAGATCCTTGACATTCATCTATAGCATCAACTGATCAAAAAAAGGTGTTCTTACGACCTCCTGATAACATATGGAAGGTAGATTTTGCTTTATTTTACTCTTGTGGTTAACGATAACGATATATACTATTCTTCAGTGATTCTCTGTTTGCAACAAACTTCTTATGTTTTATTTTTTGGGGATAATATTGTGCTAGTCTGCTTTAAGGAAATAAAGACTGCAGATTTTTTTTTTTTTTTTTTTTTTTTTCTTAATACTGAATTTTCGACATTTTCCACTAAATGTAAGACTCGTTATACTTTTACAAAAAACTATGATAAATGATGTTATTTAACACCTATATCCTTATGATCTTGGTTATCGTTGCTATGAAATAATTAATTTTGCGCCCGAAATTATCGATTTCATCTTCAAATACTTATGATCCAGGTTATCATTGCTACAAACATTGCTGAGACAAGTATAACGATAAATGATGTGGTGTATGTGATTGACTGTGGAAGGCACAATCCACTAAAGGTTTGGGCCATTTTGATAAAAGTCAAATGCTCATATCATTCAGAATGTCAACTTTGCTAGACCATTTTCAAACCATTTCCTTTTACAGGATTTGGCATGATGAATCAGAAAACTTCTCAGTGACAATTATAATATATTTGATGGAGCAGAATTTGACCAAAAAAATGATGATTTGTTGATTAGAGGTTTCTTTCTAACGTGGCAATAATGTTGCTGACAATTAACAAGTTTTACAAAACAAATTTGTTTGGTGGCCAGGGCTGTCTTTAAATTTACATCAATGTTGGAAATATGTAATTATATGACATAAACTTGTTAGGTAACCTGTTTGAAATTTGTTTTATAAAAACAAAACTGAAAATGGATTACAACAAAAGGTTTTTGGTCTAATTATTATTATTATTGTTATTTTGATAAGAAACACGATATAACTAATTATTATTATTATTGATAACTTAGAATTAACGAACTCATCTAACGAACTTGAGTATGAAACTGGGAACTAGAGGAACCCTAGAATGTTTGGGAAGGTATTTTGAAGGCTGTGGACCAAAGAATTGAACCGTAGGCCGTTTGGGAGGAAACCATATGCGTAATAAACAAATATAAAAAATCTGAATGGGAATTGAATTATACTTTTCAACTTTACTGCCTGTGGCTTAAGCAGGCCCTTCAGTCATATTTTATCACCTTCTTTTATAGTTAGGCAATGCACCTTAAAATCTGAAGCTATTAGATCGAGGACCTAATGAAACATGGATAGTCTCATTAAATACTTATCCCATTGGTGTGGTGTGCTCTATCACTCCACATAATATGTTTGAGCCTGACAAAATACTTTGCCTAGTGGGTCTTACACGTGATCTGTTATTGAAGCTTGATTTTGACACCAACTATTCGCACGTGTGAAGTGCTAAGCGGACTTAGAAATCACACGTGATATGGAAATGCAGAAAGAGAGATAAAGCGGGTAACAATTTTTAAAGTGGTTCGGATGCTCTACGGCGAATCCTACATCCACTGTGATTATATTAAAAGTGGGTTACAATTAGGTTGTACTCGACGAGCTGAATTACAACAGGGAAAATAAATGGAGAGAGAGAGAGAGAGAGAGAGAGAGAGAGAGAGAGAGAGAGCTTAGATGGTGAATGAGCCAATCATATAAAATAAAGGAGAGCCTTCTAGTTATAGTGGGAGGATCCAAGCTGGCAATCATGATTTTGCATGCAGGCAGGTCTGGTACAATTCCTAACCCGTTTCCTATTGGTTGCCTACACGAGAGGTATCCTTAAATTGCTTATAGCTTCAGCAAGTGAACACTTCCCAACCACTCATAGGTCTGGCGTTCACCTGTCTTACTGACAATGGCCTTACCCCTCTTGTCCTTGTGGGACATGGCTACATCTAGGCGGCAGAAAACATTCCTAAATTCTGATTGGTTCTTGTTGACGCATGCTTACGCCAGCCTTGGTTCTTGGGCATAATAGAAGCCCCCTAGTTTTTAAGGATTAAACCTTCAGAATTCATGATTATGCCGTGACTTGGGCGGTCTTAGATGACGCTTGATCGAGCTGGTTGAGCTGCATGGATCCCTGAGAATTGTACTTAACAACCTGATGTAGCTTTTTTATGGTAGGTTCAGTGACCTGACTCAGGTTGCGATCAGTGTTGTATCAATATGTCCTGAACCTTGACTCTATTGTGTGACTTGAGAAAGTTTTATCACCTCTCTTATCAAAAGCGAGGGGTCACGTTGCCTTGAAATCAATGAGCGGTGAAGAGTGTTAATTCAAACGACCTCTTCAGATGTTATCCGTTGCGCATGACGATTCACCTAACCAATAAAATATTCTTGATTCTGACAGACTTGCCCATTACATAATAAGTGCCAGCCATGAGTATTTAATGCGCGCCATGCTGAAACGACATTCTCCTTTAGGGCATTAAATGCGGATAGGGGCGCATTTAATGTGGAGGAGGGTAACTGAGCTGTCGTTTGGTTATTCCAATCGTGGGAAACGTTGATTGGTGTTTCTGAAGTGTGGGAGTTACTCTTCTCGGGGATTAACGACACGTGGTCGTAATCAATGGCAAGGATCGTGTCCTGCCCAAACGTTGCCCACTCAGGAAACCCAATCAACGCCTTTTTGCCTATAAAATCTGAATTTGTTTCAGATTCATTGCCACAAACTGTCATTCTCAGAAAAAGAAATGAAGCTCTCGCAACAGTTAGCCCGCCTTCTTCAGTTGATGCGTACCATTTGTTACAACAGAAAACTCTTCCCACGCCGTTAAGAGGTAAGAAAAGTTTCTCTCTTGCTCTCTTTCGTCGTTTGATGATTCTGTACGACTAGTTTGGTAATGGCGAGTATAGGCTATCTGGTGGGCTTTCGCAGTGCGTGTCCCCGGATAGTGGTGAGGAGAGGGGTTTAGTTTCTCTTGAAAGTGAGAAGTTTAAGGCACAGATCCTTGGGGGTTCACTCCCATGAGGTTTTTGAGGGTTTTGCTAAGGTTTTAGAAGGATACATTAGGGTTCCCCTTGTCCTTCCACATCACTGTACGAAACATCGTACGAGGGCTGAGCCTTTTTTCTTTCTTTTATTATATATTATCACATATTACTTTTTATTATTTTTTATTATGTCGCCCCTTTTTAGACCTTAGGAACAATGGACGTTTCAGCGACCAGGGGAGCCGAAGGCACGAGCTTGCAAGCGCCAGCCGCCCAAGCAGGTCCCGTGCTAGAGACCTTGTCGGTGATCACCCGAGAGGAGATACAAAAGGCAGTGGACCAATACATGCTTAGCGTGAATGTCTACCAGCACAGAAACCGTATGGCTCGGAATTCCCCAAAGGGAAATGCCGTGATCTCAGAGAGGATCTTTAAGTGTGGGGTGCTGATAACTTTACATCCCTTTGTAAGGTCGATCTTTAACCACTTCGAAGTCGCACCAATGCAGTTAACGCCCAATGCGTATATGATAGCTATTGTTATGTACATTGCATGTGGCGAAAATAGCCTTGGCGAGTTGACGGCACTAGAGCTCGCATGCTTTTACTATCTGAAGAAGGGCAAAAACAAGGATTCCTTCTACCTCTTGAAGCGATCTACAATTGAGGGAGGGATATTCAATTACCCCAGCAACGTCGGGGCTTATGAAACTAAGTTTTCTTTTTTTAAATATGATGGCATCTGCCAGTTTAGAGAGCCAAGTATGTCTTTCTTTTCCATTTGCGAGCTGTTATACCTTCGGTTTTTGTGTCTGATGAAACTTTCTATCTCTTCGCAGGGAATAAGATGACCAGGTTGGGAAATCTAACAGATTACAACCAAATCGTCGCGTTTGGCCATCTTCCCGACCTTTGTCGTGACCATTGCCAATTTGAGGAAGTACGACTTTTTCAACTTGGAAGTATCCTTAGAGTCAGACTATAAGTATCCCCCATACTTAGAATACTTTTTGGTTGCCTGCAGCGACCTGTATTACTAACATTTTTATGGTGCGTAGCGATCATGCCACCCAAGGTGCTAAGAAAGTTCGTGTTTCCCTGGGTCGCTCTGATTGAGCTAGTCGAGGCAGTCTTTGGTGATATCCCCACAGGAGGGATACAAAATGGCACTGAAGGGTGAACACCTCCAAAACGACATGAGGAAGCTCCTCGGCTTGTGGCTGCTCAGCCTCCCAAGTAGAAGACCGTGGGCCAAAAGACTAAGAAGAGAAAACAATTGTAGGTAAAAGAATTGGAGTCTAAGTCAGAGGGTGCTGGGGTGCCACCTGAGAGTTCGACACCTAACCAGGCTTTTCACTCGAGGCATGCCCCATGCGTCTCAGTGATCCTCGAGGGCTTAGGCCGAAGAGAGGGGGAAATTGTTGTCACTTGCAGGAAAGCAGGCAAGTAGCAGGTCGATGAGTTGCCATTTCCAATGGAAGCAGATACGCTAGTGTTAGACTCTATGAGGCAACTTCTGGAGCTTTTGTAGTCGGTGGTGTACACCCTATTTGAGTGCCAACTGGCTATAGCCTTTGAGGAGTTTGTGGCTTCCCAGCCTACGGACTTACTGACCACTGCTCTTTAGCTGCAAAGCTAGGTAGGGTGATCCGTCCTCATCGAGAACTTCCAACTTGATTGATTTTCTGGCCTTAATAATTTTTGAAAAAATGGGACTTAACTCTTGCTTTCTTTCTTTTACAGACCCTGCTCGCTTTGCATATGGCCCAACAGAAGGTCAACTTAGACTATATCGGAGAGATCCACAACCTGAAAGAAGAGAATGCCAAATTGAAGAAAGACCTCGAGGATCAGGCCGCGGAGGCAAGGTCGTTCAACCTTTAGACAAATCAATACTTGGTGGAGAAAAACTCCGCCCTTAGCACCGTGGATTTCCAGAAGGCCGACCTCAAAAGGAGAGGCGAAGAGGTCAAATAGCTTCAGAAAAGAGTAGCTAGACTCACTGAAGAGGATGGCAAGAAAGAGAAGGGATTGAAGGCGAACTCTGAGCGTTTCGCGAAGGCGGAGGATGAGAGAGCTCAATTGTAGGAGACCTTTGAGAAGTGGAGAAGAGCGCTGGAAACAGACCTTGAGCTTTCCTGAGGGCGGGTTGCTTCGTTGACTGACCAGATGAAGGGATAAAATCTTGAGCTTAAAAGGAAAGCTGTTGACTGGGTAATTTAGGCCATTTATACTTTGCGAATTAGGAAGCCAAGAATGGATCTCTCTGACCTCCCGCCTGATTATCAAGACATCCTTGCTTCCATGGCCCGAGCTGACGACGAGGCTAGGGAACAAGAGCCCACTCCAGAGGATGATCAACTGGAGCAATATGTTCCTAAGGATCCAGCGGTTGACTTGACAGCCGGCGACCAACTAGGGGACGACGAGGTCGCACCTGCAGATCTTAGAGATGAAAGCCAGTGATTTGTTTATCTTTTTTTGCTTTTTTGACTCTTTTCTTTTTTGGCTATCTATTGTACTTTTGTAGATTATGAATGGAAAGAGTTTCTTTAGACTTTTACAATTTCGAGTGCTTTACAAAATTGATATTACATCTCATCGAGAAATTTGTAAAAATATTACAACGAATAAGATCATGTAAGACATTTATTCAAGGTGAAGAAGAACGATCTCATTCATAAAGGTTACAAGGAAAACTTTACAAGTAAAAGAGATGGAAGACTGAGAGCATGCCTAGAATTATTGATAATAGGGGCGAAGATGCTCGTCGTTCCAAGCTTGCGATATTTCAGAACCGTTAAGCCTCTTGAAGTGATACGTCCTTGGTCGTATCACTTTGGCAATGCGATACGGACCTTCCCAGTTGGGTCCTAATACCCTCGTACTTGGTTCCCTTGTACTGAGAAAGACTTCTTTTAGAACCAGGTCGCCAACCTGAAAGTCTCTTCTTTTGACCTTGGAGTCGAAAACCTTTTTGTGCGTTGCTGGTAAGATGCTATTCTTAACTGAGCCTTGTCGCGATGTTCTTTGACTAAGTCTAGGTTTGTACGCAGAAGTGCTTCATTGTCTGTTTCGTTGAACAAGTCTCTCCGAAGTGAACCGGTCCCCACTTCTACTGAGATCATTGCCTCGTAGCTATATGTTAGCGAGAACGGCGTTTTCGAAGTGAAGGTTCTCGGAGTTGTTCTGTATATCCACAGAACTTCAGGGAAGTCATTGACCTAATTACTCTTGGCAGTGCCAAGCTTGGCCTTGAAGGTGTGCTTGATGGTTTTGTTAACAGCTTCAACCCGACCGTTGGCTTGTGGTCTGGCGAATGAGGCGAACTTTTTGTGGATCCCCAGCTTATTGCAAATCTGCTTGAATTCCTCGTTGTCAAATTGCTTACCATTATCAGAGATGAGAGTATAAGGAATTCCATATCAGCACACTATGCTCTCGAAGGCAAAGTCCTTGAGCTTCTTGGTAGTGATCGCAGTCAGGGGTTCGGCTTCTGCCCATTTTGTGAAATAATCTACCGCGACCACGGCATACTTGATGCCCCATTTCCTAGTAGGCATAGGCCCAATAAGGTCAATTCCCCACATAGAGAATGACCAAGAGCTAGTCATTGTAGTCAGCTAGTGAGAAGGAGCTCGCAGGATGTTCGAACTGCTGGCACTTGTTGCCCTTTTTTACAAAGTTAAAAGTGTCTTCCTGAAGCAGGGGCCAATAGTATCCTTGGCGGACAATCTTATTGGCGAGGGATCAAGCGGCAGTGTGATTACCACAGATTCCTTCATGTATCTCCCTCATAATATAATCTGTTTCCTCATTGGTCACATATCGAAAGAGAATGGTGTTGAACCCCTGCTTGTACAACTGATCTCCGACTAGGGTGTAACGAGCAGCTCTGGTGCGCAGGATTTTTGCCTCAAATTTTTCGCTGGGTAGGATCCCATTTCGGAAATACTAAATGATTGGGATCATCCAAGAGACTGATTCGATTGGGGCTACTGTTGGTTCAGGCGAGCTAATGCTCGGGATTCCTATGTACCAGACTGGGATATTGTCTGACACATCCAAGTCTAACGATGAGGCTATCTTTGCCAAGGTGTCCACGACAAAGTTATTGTCTCTTGGGATTTGCATGATCGTGAAGTGCCTGAAAGGCTTGAGTGCGACCTTTGCTTTCTTTAAGTAGCTGATCATGTTCTCTTCCTTGGCTTGGTATTCTCCCGAGATCTGATTAATGACCAACTGGGAGTCACTATAAATGTTGATCGCCTAGGATCCCATTTCTCTCGCTAATCGCAGACAGCAAGCAGCGCTTCATACGCAACCTCATTGTTAGTAGCCTGGAACCCGAACTAGAGGATTCCATGAATGTGCATCCCTTTAGGACTGAGGAGGAGAAGACTTGCCCCGTCCATTTTTCGGTTTGAGGAACCATCAATATAGAGGCTCTAGGTTGATAGTTTCTAAGCGGTCTCTTAGACGACCTCGCCGGTTGGTTGCTAAGGTCCTTGATTAGGTTGATATGAGAATTTCAAAATAAAATCGGCAACAGCTTTCCTTTTGATGATTGTTTTCGGTTTGTAATGCAGATCAAATTGACTCAGTTCCATTGCCCACTTAAGCAATTTACCCGAAGCCTCCGGATTCTGAAGGACTTGCTTGAGCTGGTAGCTGGTCAGAACATGGATTGTGTGGCATGGAAGTAAGGTTGCAGCTTTCTAAAGGCGATCAGCAAGGCATAAGCTAATCGCTCCATTTTTGGGTATCGTATTTCGGTGTCCAATAGTCACTTGTTTGCATAATATACTGGCCATTAAACTTTGCCTTCTTCCCGAATGAGGGCAACACTGACCGCATGTTGGTAAACGAACAGGTATAGAAGTAAAACTTCCTTGGGAAGAGGCTTGGACAAGAGAAGTGGTCTTCCGAGCTATTCTTTTATACTCTGAAAGGCCTGTTCGCACTCTAGAGTCCATGTTAGAGTAGATGCCTTAGAGCCAATCAATTATTATAGAATTGACTCTTTATAATAATGTTCATTAATCAATAATGAAAGGCATTTTATCCTATATCGCGTAAATCATGATTATTGCAATATGTATTTATATATGTCCTTAGAATGGTAGAACTGTGATGAGGGTATCAAGTGTTTCAAATCTTGATAGTGAGAACCCTATGAGCACATATGGTGGCTATTCTAGAAACGTTCGTAGCCCTAGTATTATTCTGAAGTAAGGGCACAGATAATAAGGTAAGGCTATCATAGTGTTGAACGACCTTGTCGAAAGGCAGTGACTGATCTCACTTGTCAAGGTTGTTTGGTGACAACGTGGTGCAACACATGGGTGCTTGTTGTAGGCGGATATACCGCAGCAAGTTCACTAGACTGACCCACTAGAGGATTCCATATGGATGGTAACCCCAATGTCTATGGAACAAATCCTCTAACGAATGGTGGTGCATGTGATCCTTAGACTTGAGATCACTGGAGTGCCTTGTGCACCGATTGGTACAGTTTGACACTAGCCTAACGCAGTTCTATTTAGAGCTGTCAGTACGGTGGTGATTGGCTATATCAAGGAGTGTATCAAGACTATGGTGGATTGACAAAGGATTCATCACTCCCGGGTATGGGAGAAGTTATCTCACGGCGCAATTCAGTATATGGCAATGGCACTAAAACTATGGCTACAGTGGGATTGAGTTGTTGCTCTATCCAGATTATAATACGGGTCATTGGTCCAGAAACTGAATATCTAATATCGAGAATAACCGAAGGTTGACACTATTTCTATGCCTTCGTCTCGTCGAGATAACGTATGATGAAATGATCGAATTTTACTGTAACCATATCGTTGACAGGTAGCTACTTTGCTGAATCCGAATCTATCAGGTGGCCATGATGCCTTGCTAGGAGCCAATCTTGGTCTGTGTATAAGTGAGACGATTAATTGGTGTTAATCGCGATACTATACACTACCGGTATGATGAGGAGCCTATGGGTCACACACATAGAAGATAATTTAAGAGCCAAGAAGAAAGAAGGGCGTTTTCGTCTTTTTAGGCGAAAGGGTATTTTGGTAATTTCACAGTGCAATTAAATTTGCTGAGGTCGTAGCCTTTTTATTTAATTTGTTAAAAATTAAATAAGTGGAATTACGGTTGAATGTGTGTTCGCATATATTTAAATAAATTATCATTATTGTTAAATGTTAATATTTATATATATATATTAAATATATATATTAATTGATTTTTAATTGAAATAATGATGAAATAAATAAAATATCTAATTTGGGAGTGTTTGGCAACATGGGGTATTTGGGTTGGAGCCCAAGCCCATCCCATGTGGGAATAGGGTATTAAGGTTTTACTATAAAAGAAAAATGTTCATTTGTAAAACCTTAACCTTTTAGCTCATTCGTGATTGCAAAACCAAAAACACAGCAGCCCCATTTTTACTCTCACTCTCACGCCACTTTCACCTTTTGATTGAAAAATCAAATACTTATTTTCTTCTTGATTTCTTAAGGCCAAAGATGGTCTAGCAAATCCCTCATTGGTTCTTGTGGTTGTCTTCGTGTGGACTTCTTGGTTCGATCCTATACTTGGATCAGTAGCAAACACGTTCAGAGACAATATTGGTGGAGCCTCCAACGTGGGTATGAATCTAAACCTTTTAGATTTATTTTATTTTCTGCAGATTCTTGATATTGTACATAACTATAAAATTTGTGCCTTGATTTTGGGCTTTAAGGAACGATCTACGGTTGTATAAAATTTTTGTTTTCCGCTGTGCAACCAGGTCGTTTCCTAACAGTCTATTCCAACTTCTTGTTGGCCCTAAGCACATTAAAAAATGGCAAGCAACGATTTGTTGCTCTCGATATGAAGTGACTTAAAGCTGCTATCCTGCCGTTTAGGCTCTAAACCTGTTTTTTACTGGTGGGGCTTTTTATATCGAGGAAAGCTTGAATCTTTTTGGGGTTGATTTCGATTCCCGTTGGTTAACCATGTACCCCAGGAACTTTCCTGAGGATACCCCGACTAAGCACTTGAGAGGGTTGAGTTTCATTTTGTACCTTCGAAGAACGTCGAACATTTTGGTGAGATGCGCTACGTGATCTGAAGTGACATGCAACTTAACTAGCACGTCATCAACATAGACTTCCATTGTTTTTCCGATCTGTTTAAAAAGCATACAGTTAACCAACTGTTGGTAAGTTGTCCCAACGTTCTTCAAGTTAAAGGGCATGACCTTGTAACAAAACAGTCCCCGATTTGTAATGAACGAGGTATGCTCTTCATCTGACGCGTACATCAGGATTTGATTACATCCCGAGTAAGCATCCATAAAGCTCAGCAGCTCATGCCTAGAAGTGGCGTCAATGAGTTGGTCGATCCTTGGTAGGGGAAAACTATCCTTCAGACAAGCTTTATTGAGGTCGGTGAAGTCGACGCAAGTCCTCCATTTTCCATTGGGTTTCTTTACTAAGACCGGATTGGCAACCCAACTCGGGTAAAGTGCCTCTCGAATAGACCTGTTCAAGAGGAGTTTATCTACCTCACTTTTCAAGGTGGCATAGTGTTCAGGGTCTATTGCTCTTCTCTTCTGGTAGACCGGCTTGACTGCACTGTCAATGTTTAGAGCATGACATATTATGCTCGGGCTGATCCCGACCATATCGGCGTGAGCCCACGCAAAAATGTTGACATTTTTTCTGAGGAAGCTCGTCAGGCTTTCGGCGAGCTGGGAGTTGAGATTACTTCTAATTCTTAATACTTTGGTTGGCTCGCTTTCATCGACCGACACCACAGACAGGTCCTCAACTGGCCTGCTATGAGGATACTTCTGGATGCGAGGATCCATGTTATCCTTTACTGGTCTAGGTCGTGGCTCAATCTTGTTGATTACCATGGCGTGCTCAAGGGCGCCCACTGGCTTCTCTTTTCCCTTGCACGCCATCTGGACTGCCCTTATGTAACAGTCATGAGATTCACGTTGGGATCCTTGCACTTCATCGATCCTCGTCGGGGTGGGGAGCTTTATCTTCAGATGGTAGATAGTGGTGATAGCCTTGAAATTCTGTAATACAGGTCGTCCCAAGATGCCGTTGAAAGCGAACGCACAATCTACCACCAAGAACTCTGTCACCTTCATCACTTCGTTGGTTTCTCCTAACGTGACGGGGAGTGCAACCATTCCCTTGGGATTAGGTGATCCTTGGTAAAACCATAGAGGGAGAAGAAAGCAGGCTTCAGGTCTACCTCATCCAGTTGCATTCTTTCGAAGGCTTGCTGAAACAGGATATTCACAACACTCACATTGTCGACTAACATTCTATGGACCTCACACCGGCCTATTTCAGCCGCGATGACGAGTGCATTGTCGTAAGCGTGATGCAGTCGTATTGCATCTTTTTCAGAGAAGGTAATTTCTTCTTCCCTGCAGATCTTAGCAGGTCGCGACTCCATGCTCATTACACTCAAAGGGTCATGGCTAGCTTCTCGGGCATACCTTTCCTTGGCACCTCGAGAGTTCCCTACGAGATGGGGCCCCTTGAAAATGATTCCTACACAGTAGAGCCCCTTGCGATCATGATGCCTTTTCCCCGTTCCTCTTGATCTTTTCCCAAACAGCGTCGACATACTCCTTGAAGTGCCCCTATTTGATGAGGTCTTCGATTGCTTGCTTGAGAGCCCAACACTCATCAGTGTGATGCTCATTGTCCCAGTGATAGCGGCAGTACTTTTTCCTGTTCCTGGTTGAAGGGAGATTTTTCATGGGCTCCAGTTCTCCGAGCAAGTGGCCACCTTTGATTTATCTAGAATTGCCGATACTAAGGCATTTAAAAGAGTGTACTGATTCTTGTGATGATCACGATGAGGAATTGGGGCGTAAGACTTTTTGGGCTCGAATCGTTGTTTCTTCCCTTTTCGCTGATCGTCATTAGCCCAACTGCGATAAGCCCTTCTACTCTTCTCCCCTCGACCAAGGAGCACTTGTTGACGGACCGGGGTTGTGGCGATTGAGAACAGCCACATAATTTTCCATTCAGAGATACTTTTCGGTGAGGTCATAGAAACGAGTGAGGGAAATGTTGTCCTCTGACTATAGTTCTTTCCATAAGTTAGTCTACAGGCAAACCCCTGCCATAATGAGAGTCTGAACGGACTATTTAGGAGTTTGAGCCACTTTGTGGAGTTTGCGGTGAAACCTGTCTATATAAGAGTGGAGGGACTCATCCCTTTCCTATCGTATATTGCTCAAATAGCTCAGCGGCATTGAGAACTTCCTGTTTCCCTGGAAGTGCCTTAAAAATAATGAGCTCATTTATTGCCATGAGCTTATTATCCCCGCGGGGAGCGACCTGAACCAACACTTGGCATGGGTGGTTAATGTCACTATTAAGCAGCGACATTTGGCCAAGTCAGAGACTTGGTGGAGTTCCATAAGGTCATTGAACTCGTAGAGGTGGTTTGCGGATTAGAACTTTTGTCAAATGCCCCCATGTCGGGCATCCTGAATCTCGATGGGAGAGGAGCAACTAGTACTGCAGGAGAGAAAGGGGACACTTTAGCGACCTTACCATGTTCGTTATGTTGAGCCTTGAGCTGATCCAGTTGTCGCTGCAACTCCTCAATCTGAGATAGTAGAGCTATTGGGGGGTTACTTTCCACAACATGGGTTTGATTGCAATTGAGGAAGGACCGAAAGTCGGTCCCTTCAGTTACTCAGTCGAAAGCTCTAGCAAGCCCTGACACACGCTGGCTAGAGCCGTGTGAGGGTAGAGAATGGCTCGGGGAATTTTCCCGACCCCCATAGTGGTTAGAACCAAACTGCGGACAGTGGGGGTTCCCCAAACGACGATGGTCAGGACCATTACTTTGATTAGGTCAGGAGTTTCCTCGACCTGCACTTTTATGGGTGTGCCCAGATGACGTGATATGGGATGGCTCAGGCTGCGACATGTCACCAAGTCGCAATGCCACGGGTATTCTACCCGCTGCATGACCTGAGTTCGCTGGCCCTTCGGAGCCTCTTGGTTCACTGGTCACCACTTGTTTCCCTTACTTTTACGTGTTGCAATGTGCGCCGTTCGGGCCTTTCCCCTTTTTCGCGCCTTCGTGCGACCTACAGGCGTGTTTGGCAATGGCACTACCTCATTAGACTTTGGTGGCATGACTTGGTCCGAATGGTCTAGCCTTCGGCTAACCATTTGGAGAGTATTGTTGAACCTCTCCAGGTAATTCATCACGACTGGGTCAAGTTGTGAGCTCGAAGGAATATTCGCCATGATACTTTGTTAGGCTGGCGGCACTTCAAGAGAAGTGTCATTCTGTACTTGGGGGACTTCCTCATTGTCGATACTAGGTCGCTCAGTTTCGAAACCGCGAGCCATTAGCTAGTAGACAAGATTGGTCAGAGGTTTTTGATGAAAAGCGGATACTAAATCACGTCCTCCTTCTAGCGCCAAACTGTTGATGCTTGATTTTGACACCAACTATTCGCACGTGTGAAGTGCTAAGCGGACTTAGAAATCACACGTGATATGAAAATGCAGAAAGAGAGACGGAGCAAATAACAATTTTTAAAGCTGTTCGGATGCTCTCCAGTGAATCCTACATCCACTGTGATTATATTAAAAGTGGGTTACAATCCAGTCGTTCTCAACGAGCTGAATTACAACAGGGAAAATAAATGGAAAGATAAGGGGGGGAGAGAGAGAGAGAGAGCTTAGATGGTGAATGAGCCAATCCTGTAAAATGGAGGAGAGCCCTCTACTTATAGTGGGAGGATCCAAGCTAGCAATCATGATTCTGCTTGCGGGTAGGTGTGGTACAATTCCTAACCCACTTTCCATTAGTTGCCTATACGAGAGGTATCCTTAAATCACGTATAACATCAATAGGTGGACACTTTCCAACCACTCATAGGCCTGACATTCACCTGCTTGACTGATGATGACCTTACCACTCTTGTCCTTGTGGGACGTGGCTACATCCAGGTGGCAGAAAACCTTCTTGAATTCTAATTGGTTCTTACTGTCGCATGCTTATGCCAGCCCTGGTTCTTGGGCACAACATCTATAAACTGAAACAAACAGGGTTATGCAAACACTAAAACAAAGCAAAACTTAGCTCTAATACAACGTTAGAAAATCTAATAAAAAATTAACCATTTGATGGAGGCCAGAGGGCCCAATTAGAGTATAAGTGGTCATACCAAAATACCAAGTAGCGGGATCTTACTGATGTTAGAAACTGTAACCGTAGTTACAGATAAAACCAGGACATGAAGTGTAAAGTTTTATTTCGTTGTATCTCACAATTGATGCAGTGCTCTAAGTGCAGTGATTGGTTTTTTGAGAAATTATCAAGACTGGATATCCCAAGCAAATGCAAGACAACGAAGAGGAAGAGCAGGACGTGTAAAACGTGGAATTTGCTTTTGTTCGTACGCACGTCATAGATATGAAAAACTCATGCGTCCTTATCAGGTACTTTCTACTCCCAAAAATACTTAATATTGAGGTGTTCTTTAGTCAAGCACTTAAAGATTGGCTGATAAGATTCAACAAAGTATATATAAATATAGTTTAATTCAACATTATAGATTTTTTTTAATAAAATAATCTGCCTAATAAAATAATTTTATTTTTCATTGCATGTGAAACACAAATATATGTGACCCTTAGTATTTATCTGATTTTTAGATGTTTCTAATCTGCAAATTCAAATAACCTAAGATTTATCTTTAAATATTGAAAATAAAAATAAACATATCATAAAAATCTGTTCGTTTAGACCCATTCAAACTTCCATTCGATTCAGATTTCACCCAAAAAGAAAATAATGATACCTAAACTGTTGATGTATTTCTTTCTCTCCACAATTCAAAGGTTTGTGAGTGGAGTTGTGTTTACAAATTAAGTTACTGTCTCTAGGACACATAAAGGAATTTCTAAATACTGTTTCCGGGTTTGAATATTAATTTTTCGTCTGAGGTACTCTGTCAGTAGGCTGACTTGATTTGTTAACCTTTCTGTTTTCAGGCTTTAAAACCTCCCAGGGAAGAAGCTGTGAACTCAACAATTTCATTGTGTTATGAGGGAGGTTTACTATCATCATTACTAAAGCTCTGTTGCAGTTTTACCATTGGATATATGCAAAATTGCTTTTAGCTTAGCATTACTCTCTCTAACTTGCAGAAGCAATGAATGCTTAACGTAATGTTGTCAGATGCTTCATGAAACAAGTACTTCCGTGTTTCAGATTTTCCTGTTAACAAAAGAACCCCTTTTTGTGATGTCAAAAATTTTTTCAATTGTGTTCATTTAATTGTTTCATCTAGCTTGCCGTGTAAAGTTATACCTTGCTACTCGGTTATTTGTTTAGGTCGGTACTGTTGAAGGGGATGAGGAGTTGACACCTCTTGGACACCATCTGGCAAAACTCTCTGTTGATGTATTGGTTGGAAACGTGTGCATTACATATTTATTTAGTCCTTTATATTCTAAATGTAACATTTTAAAGGACTAGGGATTTGAATGCTTGTACAATAATTTTGTGGCATCTTAGTAGTACATCGTATGATATGTTGATTACTTTTTCTTTTTGTTTTCTGTACCATGTTAAAGTTTTTATTTCTACTTGCCTCAAATTCTATGAGTTGAGAGTCGATTACTAGTCCTCATTTGCATTAATTTACATGTCAAAATAAGAAAACTTTATCATTCTTAGGAGCAAATTATTTTTATATTTTCACTTAACCTCGTATTTTGTGGGACATAGAGTTTCAAAACATCGTATTTTGTGGGACATAGATTACTTGAAACTCCAAGGGCAATAGTGTGATATGCAAATTCATCCTCCATCTTGTGAGGGAAGCAATTCCTACTTTTCTCTCTCTATTTGATTTGAGTAGCTTTGACAAAATTTTTTTTTTTTAATTGTAAAATCTCTACATTCTAGTATGAAAACAGATATGGGACATGCACACAATTGGTAACAGCACATCAACATGTTAACCTAATTATAGTGGTAATAATAAGGATGCGGACAAGGAGAGTGATGAAAATCTGTTGATATATCCCCATGATATCTAATTTTTTATATGTTTTTTCCTTTTTGTTTTTTAATTGTAGTAGCTTTAAGTCATGCATACCATCTAAAAAAGATTACTTTATATTTTTCCCTTGGACTGATTGCTTGTCTGATTTAAAAATATATGGAGGACTTAATTCATTCAATAATTTTTTTTCCCCTTTCAAAATGCAGATGCTGCTGTATGATGGAATGTTTGGCTGCTTATCCCCCATTCTCTCAATGTCAGCATTTCTTAGGTACAAATCACCATTTGTTTATCCAAAGAGATGAGGTCTCTCTGTAAGTGTTTTGTCATCTTATGATCTGTGTCCTGTTGTTGTCTTGCGCAATCTTCAGGTTTGTCTGCCAGTGTGACCACTCTCTGTAATGTGACTACCTTCATCTGGGTGGGTACTTTAAAGTTTGTGTGGTCACAACGTATCTGGCAAATGTTCTTTTTCACAAATGCACAAATTCGCGCCCGTTTGATTTGGGACAAAAATACCCATTCTTGATATTTGTTGTGGTACATGTCCATTTGTCCACTATTGTTCATTGTCAAGATTTTTTTTTTTTTTTTTTTTTTTTTTTTTTTTTTTTTTTTGTTTTTTTTTTTTGTGTCCAAAAGTTTTTTTTTACAAAAAGGAAAACACAAAAGTTAACTTTAACTTTATTGTCTCCTAACCCTTGAGCCTTGTTCTCTATATATTCATACTTTTCTAGTGTCTTCTTCAAGAAATCTGATTACCTCTGTTTCTTCATTGAATATACTATGAGGTATTTGTTTTTGTTAAAGTTTCTCTTAGGGTCTACTTGGGAGTTTTATAGTAGCGGTTATGAGAGTAAACCATCGTAACGGTTTTGAGGGTAAACCACCGTAGCGGTTTTGAGGGGTTTTTAGTAGCGGTTTTTAAAACACCCAACCTATGCTTGGGAGTTTATTTTCTAACAGTTCTGACAGTTTTTTTAAATGATAAATCTACATAAATGCCCATAAAGTTAAAACACTCTCCCTTTTGCTTAATTAACTTTGATAAATATAGATAATGCCTACATTATTTGTTTTTATTTTCTTTCTCTCCAATTAAACAAGAGTCTCTCTCTGGCAGTTATGATTGCTTCAACAAATTCCGTTATTGGAGGTCATTAGTTTCAATTTGCAGTTGTATTTGGTTTGATGGAATATATTTTTGTTTCTTTCTATTAAGATTTGTAATGAAGCTCTTAAGAATAGAAGTTTGCTTTGTTGATTTCGTATGAGGGAAAAAAAAAAAAAAATTCCTTTTTCCTTCCAAATTTGCAGACTTTGAACCAGAGTTGCTCTGCTTTAACTTTCTCATGCACGGACAAGAGACTTTAAGTAATCGGCGATCAGAATCATATGGTAGCAGCTGTTATCTGGTACAGCAATGACCACTGAATCATCTGTTTTCAGACACTTTTAAATCCCTTTGATTCTCTTACCATTTGCCTTACTTTCCCATCTACTAAATCCCAAAACCAAACAAAACAAAACCCCAATCTCGCTCTATCTGTTATCCTTTTGTTTTTGTTTTCATTTTAATATCTTTTTCCTTTCTTCAGATCTCAAACTGTTAACTTTCTGTCTCCTAACCCAAACAAAACAAACATAGAAATCTTGCCTATCACAAATTAAACGAGTTGTGTGCAGCAAAGGGATTTGTGTGCAGCAAATTAAAACCATTCACTCACAAATTAAAACCATTCACTCACTTTGTGTGCAGCAGCAAGCGATTTGTGTGCTAGAGAGAAGTCAACAGCAGCGAGAGAGTTGTGTAAAGCAAAGGGAGTGGAAAGGGGTTTTTTTGGGATAAAATTTTTAAACCAGCCAAAATACCCCAATTTGAGATGTTTTATAAACCCCTCAAAAATACACTACACTGGTTTTGGGGGGTTTTTAAACCAATCAAAACTAGCCCATTAAAAATCTGGCAAGTGAGGGTTTTTAAACACCTCAAAACCAGTCTAATTAAAAACCTCCCAAAAGCAGTGAAAAAAAAACTCTCAAGCGAACCCTTAAGTTTTGGTAGGCTTGAAATTACCATCTCTTCTTGTCCTTGTGTGACAACTTTGGAACTTGATTCCATGTTGATGATTGCTTGTGTGGAAGCTGCTGTCCCAAAGATTGGTCTTCGTTGTTGAAACTTGAGAGGAGCTCAAGTTCAACCTAGTGATATCGTGTTCGTGAAGCTTGCTGTGGTGGCTTGAAGTTCAACCAAAGGAGATAGAATTGTCAAGTTGAAAATAGGGAGTGTTTTGCAACTATGTTTTTCTTGTTTTGTATTTGAACTCATAAGCTTTTAGTGGATTTGCTTCTTCTGCATTTGATCCCATGGATGTAGGCATGTTACCGAACCATGAAAAAATAAGTTTGTTCTTTTCTTGTTTGACGGGTGTTTACTTTATGTCTCTTGCAACTCATTTGATCTAAAATGAACAAGCAACCCATTCCGCTAAAGTTTTAATCATTTGGTAATTTCTTTAAAACTTTCACTCTCATTTAACGCTGAACTAAAGTCTGATGGTTCTGCTCTTAAAGAAAAGAAAATCAATTTTTTAAGGATTTATTTCTTTATTTGTGATAAATTCCAGAGGCAAAATGTTGAGAGAGCTAAATTCGTTCTGTTGATCGATAAGCTGCATGGACTCAGTGATTCAAATGACAGTTACCAGCAATCTGATCACTTGGTAATGATAGTGGCTTACAAGAAATGGGAGAAGATATTGCATGAGGTTAGTTGGTGGTTTGCTTGAACTTTGTAAGTCGATATATTCTCCAAGTAATAAATGATATATTGCTGGGACTAGACTTCTTGACTTCAGATTGTGTTTTCCTACTTGCAGTCATGATATACCTCTGTCACAGTTTACCAGATAACCCTTCTTCCCCATTCTTCCTTATTATAATCAGATTACTTATAGACTTTATTGGAGCCAGTGTACTTTTTGACTGAATGCTGAACTCATATCAGTGTTGTGAACTCGTGATTTGCTTACTAATAGCCTTACTGGATCAGATCCTGTAGTTGTTGACTGTTTACTGAACTCATATTGATGGCATTTTTTTTCAGTATAATCTGTTGTTTGGTGCTTCTCTTGATACATTTTTTTCTTATATGTGAAACTTAATTTTTGCACAAAGGAGCTAAAGTTGCCAATCAATTTTGCAGCTCTTACTTTTTAAGCAGTTCAGTCATGTACATGATCAGGTGTAATTTTCATTTCTTGTCTGTTTGAAAAATTTAATATGAATACTTTATAGTTTATACTGTCAAAAAGGAAGCAGCTTAATGCACTGGAAATTATTCTTGATACTATTTGGTGTATACATGACTGTCAATTCATGTTAACAGAAATATGTTAAGAATAGTATGACAAATATATCACGAGTAATTTGAGCAATATGCATATTCAATTAATATTTTTGCTTTTTCTGATATTTTTGTGAATGTCAGAGACATGAGGATACAGTTTGGAACATTGCTAGCAGACATTGGGCTCATTGATCTTCCAAAGAAATATCAGGTGCCATGCCTTTGTTTCATTGGTTTACGTATAAGTTTGTGATACCATGTTTGAGTGTTCTTTTATATTTTACAAAATTTTTGTCCAGCAATTTGCACTTTCTTATTTGAAATTGAAGATTTTAACAAGTATATGCTTTATTGGTTCAGGCTGAGGAAAAGAAGAAAGAAAAGATTGTCAGTTGGTTTTCTGATAAATCACAACCATTCAATAGGTATGCTCATCATTCGTCAATCGTGAAGAACCATATGGCTTTTGATGCTTTTGGTTCCTTGCAGAGTCTTCTTTCTCTTCTTTCTCTTTCACAGTAAATAGTTCATGTTACACAACAACTCTTATGTTATACTGGAGGACAATTACTTGACAGAACTAATTTCTTATTGCATGCTTTGATTATAATATGTCATTGCAGTCAACTTTAAATTTCTTAACCAAGCTTAAGATTAATTTGGAGGAGATCTGCCCATGGTTGTATATACTTCACAAAGTCACCAACTTTATAGTTGGAAGTTATTTTACGTCTAATTTCAGACTAATTTGGTAGTGACATTTGTACTAGACATAGATTCTGAAGGCATTCTTGCAGGCAATATTATGTGCAGATTTATATCCTAATGTAGCTGCCACTGAACAAGACATTGCTGGACCAGCTCTCAATAACCTTAGGAAGTCCAGTACTTCAGTAAAGGGTCATCCAATCTGGTATGATGGAAGAAGAGAGGTTTAAATACATCTTTCTTCAATCAACAATATTTTAAAAGCATTTCAGCATCCATTCTTGGTCTTCCTTGAAAAGGTATGTGCACTTTCAGCTTGCGGATGCAATCTCTCTCTCTCTCTCTCTCTCTCTCTCTTTTTTTTTTTTTTTTTTTTGTCATCTAATGTTTTCTCTTTTGTTGATTGGCATTAATGCATATGTATTATGATCTCGTTGTGATGTAACCGTCTGGGCTTTGCCCAAACATCACAACAGGCATGAGCCAAAGACCCCATTGCGCTTAAGAGATAGATTTGGACTCACTTGAAGAAAGTTTCCCTTATGATTGACTTGATATTCTCAGGTTGAAACCAACAAAGTATTCTGCGAGATACTACGATCACCTGTCCCTTCTCTATTTTATAATTTGGTGGCTCCATCAATGTTCAGCACCAGGTAACAATTCTTCCTATCTTTTGCAACATATAATGCATTTGTACTTGGATGCTATATGCTATTATTGTAAACATATTTAGATGGTTTAACAACTAGGAATGTTACCACATTAAGTATCTGATGCCTGGTTTAACAACTAGGGATGTCAATCTTTCATCGGATAAATGTATAGTGCTTAGCAAACGAGAGAAAGTTTATATACATCTTATTTTTTTATTATGCTTTGCTTTTCTATCTTTGAAGTTTGTGTTGGGTGTTCGTGTTACAGACTGGACAGGTCAATATAGACGGATGGTTAAACGTTAATGCCCCGGCCCAACTGCTGTCTTGTTTAAAGAACTGAGAGTAACTCTTCATTATATTTGAAGAAGACGATAGAAATCCAAGGTACCATTCCGTATCCCTTACAAGCGTATTACATAGCTGGTGCACAACCATACAAACCTACGCATAATTTTTCAATTTAATACTATCAATCACATAACAGTAAAGATCGATGAGAGAAAAAAAATCATTGGTGGATAATTTATTGGCTTGTGTATGGATGACATGGTATTCCGGGGTATTTAGATTTTTGCTTTTAAGCGATGTTTATATTCTTTCTCCAAGTTTATTTTGATATTTGCACCTTTAAATATTTGTACTTATCTTGTTTCGGTCCAAACAGTCTTGTATCATGTGTATTTTGGTTCATTCTCTTGATTATGCTATGTTAATATCCGTGCTAACTTTTTCCTTTTCTCATTTGTTTTTCGTTTGCATAACATGAGTTGCATCTGGAGTTGTTCATAACTTCTTTATTTCTTTCTTTTTTTCTTTCTTATTCAGAATTCAACGATTGTAAATAATGACGTTTTCAAGTCTATGATCCATTTGCTGTTAGAAAAGACAAATGGGAGAATTTATCAGACAAGGTATATATGCATTCAAGTCTTTTTTTCAAATTTAGCTAACATGCCAGAACTTATTAATGCAGCACATATTCCTGTTCATGAGTTCATGACTGAGATTTTATTCAGATTCATAGTTGTATGTTTTGTTTTTTAATTCACCTGTTAAAGTATTTCCCTTAGTAGATTACAACTGCAATTTGATTTCCTTTATTACTAACGACATATTTACTCCATTATAGAACATGGACATAATTACTACATTATGAGATATGAACATAATTACTACACTAAATATTAGCAAAACCATTCAATAGTCATCATTAAAGCATCCCCTCATGCTCATAGCGTCCCTTGGAATCCTCTCCCAGCTTCATGCCTTAATCCGTACCTGCAAAACATTTTAAAAACATTTCTCGATTTGTGCGTGTCATCCTTGCGCAGGGGCCATGCTAATCTTCTCTGTATCGTTCCAATTTTATCGGATGTCTCCGAATTTAACTTGGTGATTTATGCAATACAAACTTGTTCACACGCATGGCACAGGTTATCTATGTAAATTTGCCGAACTAATCACGGTAACCCCTTGCTGGGTATCCAGATCTAATGGGTATGCTTAGTTACTTAATTCTACAGCCGCTTTTTGTTAAAGACTTCATATTGGAAAAGGGTACACCCATGATGGGTTACCCCAAGCGACATGTGTGAAATGAAACTGCTAAATGCAGTTTCTCTCTAACCGCTACATATAAAAGAAAAGTTCTTTCTTTTAGTTAGACACAACACACACCAATACGCAAAGAAAAAACACGCTCTCTCTCTCTAAAATTGAAAAGAAGATGCTTTACGCAATTGATTCTTCCAGGTTCAATTTTTGCTTCAGAGATAAAGAGAAGAGGTATTTATGCTGTGTAATTTCATTGTAGTTCATTTATATACAAATGTGATTGCAATGGTGACTATGATATTGGGATTACTTTAGGATATATGTTATTCTATATTATTTCCAACATTGGTATCAGAGCCGTGGTTCATATTGTTTTAAATTCATACTGTTAATGTTGAAGCATGTTATTGGTTTGTCAAATGCAGTTCTGAATTTTTCAAATTTTGTACGTAAAAAGTTGTCTTTTTGGTAATGATAATTAGACTAAGAGATTCCTTATGAAATTATGAAGAAAATAGTTTTTGAATCATAAAAAATGGAGTTAAAATGACTTAGATATGCCTCTTTGAAGTTTCGGGTTTCGTATGGGTTAATTTCCGGGTCGGGTACCCAGTTGCAAACCCGGACAGAGGTTGAAGACGACAAGAACCGACATATCATTTTCAAACCAACCTTATGAATGACATGTCGTTTTTCCTGTTTTACTTCTTTTTGAAAAAAAATTCAAATCAGCGTGGTTGGTGCGACTTGAACCCAAGTCTCCTTGGTTGAAGCCTAATACCCTAACCATTGGGCTAATTTTGTTTTTGTGTTAACTATATTCGCAAATTCCTATCTGGCCCAACCCATAACCAAAATAAAAAATTGGGTCAAGTTGACCCGTTAACCCGACCCATAAGATCAAATAGGTCAGTCAAACCCTGTCAACACCCAACTCGTAAAGCCAAAACGGGTCAAACTCGGGTCGGGATTGACCCGGTTTGATGCGAAAATGCATCGACCTGACCCGAATTCGTGTGGGCGTCTCACGCGTATGGAGTACTCTGGCGGCGCGTGGGGGCTCTTGTCGGTGCGTGAGGGCGTGTGGCCGCTTCTGGCGGTGCGTGGAGGGGCATGGAAACTCCTACCGGCGCGTGGGGGCACATGGAAGCTTCTGCCGGCGCGTGAGGGTGGGTGAAGTATTCTAAAATTTTTTTCTTTTGCTATAAAGAATAAAAATGCATACTTGGTATATTGTTATGAGTCTAATTTTGTTATTGAACTATAAACACGTATATATATTATTTATCAAATATAGTCAACCTTTATTTGATAAATAAATAGTTTTTTTGTATTTGTTACAGAAAAATATTACGTTATAGACGTGCAATGGTTGCTAGAAATCCGCTCAAAGGGAAAGGGTTATGAACATGATTAGATCTCTACAAACTCACACATTGATTTTAAGAGACACAGAGGATGAGTTGGTGCAACTCGAAATCATTTCATTCATGTGAATGAAAAGATTTAGGAATAGTCTGGATAGGGGGATTAAAGGAAGATGAGTCGAAATACCCAGTTCTAAGAGAGACTCTTGGTTACCCTAATCTCGTTGGTCTCCTTGATATGGTTTGGACAAGCTGAAATTCTATAACTTTAAAGATGACAATAAAAATTATAGACATTAGTCAACAACTATATCAAGGAGTACATAGATTGGGGTGCAAAAAAAGACAGCTGGTGCATCTATAGGAGTCTCCACTCGTAAAGGACATCACAAGAAACTGGGAGTTCCCCTGCCTAGGGTAATTAAGTTAGATAAGACCTTAGGATAAGGATTATCAATCCTTCCCAGTTTTAGGAATGTGGCGTACACTTAATTTTTTTTTTTTTTGAAATTTTTTGTTTTAATTCATTACATGTTGAATTCTATTTACATAATGGAATTATTTTATTATTAAAATTTAAAATTTTATGTGAATTGATGTTGATTTATATTTATTAAATGTGTTTAATTAATTTTTAGAATTGCAATTATTTATCTATGTAATTGGAAATTGGAATAATTTTGGATGTGATTGTTGACATTGTTAACTTTTGATTCCAAATCTAATTACAATTATTATTGGTATAATTAATTAAATGAATATGTATTGTCGAACATTGAATAACATGCATTATCCAACGTGTAATTTTGTTTGAAATGGCATCTGGATCTAAGAACATTGTCGCGAACTTAACAAAGGAAAATTTTAACGACGACAATATGAGATATGGAGCATGAAAATTCAATATGTTTTGGAAGAAAAAGAGGTTCTTAAAGCTCTTATACAACCATGGAAGA
Organism: Pistacia vera; assembly: GCF_008641045.1. Lineage (NCBI taxonomy): Eukaryota > Viridiplantae > Streptophyta > Magnoliopsida > Sapindales > Anacardiaceae > Pistacia > Pistacia vera. Next base: position 785,074 of record NW_022196695.1, on the reverse strand, counting down.
GCCTGAGAAGGAGTCACGGCTCAACATAGATGAGACCGTGCAGCTTATGACATATGGAAGAAGAAGATTCCACTGCTCGCATTACTTTGTTGAGCAGCATGGACAATGATCTCATGAAAAAGTACCGGATTACGAATTAGAAAGGATATGTGGTCCGCACTTGCTACAAAGTTTGGCGGTACGTCCATTACCAAACTCGGTCACTCACTATCAAGTTTGACACATATAAAAGAAGCCTGAACATACTATGAGAGTACATTTACAGCATTTGTCAAACATGATAGTGAGTTGAGAGATGCGGGTCATGTCTTAATGATGGACAACAGGTTCAAGCTGTCATAAGATCGTTGCCTCAAAATTGGAAACATATGAAAATACACCTTACCCACAATGAGGGCATCAGAAATTTAGAAGATGTTTATTCATTTGGAATGGAAGAAGATCACCTTAATGCAAGTAAGGCAAATACTGATATGTATAGGCTGGTTCCAGTTCACATGGTGGGAAGGGATTTAAACGTAAATTCTAAGGTGGATCCCAAAGAAAGACAATATTGATAAGGCTCAAGGGAAGAAGAGAAAGTTCTTCAAACACGGAAAAGGAAAGCATCCTGCTAGGAAGAGAAATATGGCAAAGGTGAAATGCTATAATTGTGGTACAAGGGACATTTTGCTCGTGATTTGTAGCGGACCGAGAAGGTAAATTACTTGTTTGCACAAGTAAGTTATATAAATGTTTCTAGTTCTGTTTTTCTAACTGAGTCTCATCCTTGTGGACTGTAGAGCAGCCGCAACAAACCACATAGCGAAAAGCAGGAGTGCTTCGTGGAGTTTCAACGAATACCACAAGAAAACAAATGGATTATGTAGGTAATAATTCAAAATTGGAAGTTAAAGGGATCGGCACAGCAAATTGATCATGCGTGGAGGTCGAATCCTATACCTACATGACGTGTGATATGCACCCGATATTCTTCGAAATTTGATTTTCGTGTTAGAACTTGTTAAACTTGGTTTTAATTAAATTTTTCCAGTACTGGTGTCCATTTATTTTTTGACGCCAACATACTATGGTTGGGTTATTTTTCTGATGGTTTTATAGTACTGATGTTGCTTATAATAAATAGTAATGATGTGTTTTCCTTTATACATCTTCTAATAATGATGATGTAAATGTATGACATGAAGACTTGGCCATATGGCCAACAACGAATTAAATACTAGCAAGAGAAGGCTTGTAGGATCCTTAACAAAAGTAGAATTGACTACTTGTGAACATTGCCTAGTTGGAAAAAACAGCAAGAAAAACCATTTGGAAAAGCGATAAGAGGAAGTTCCATTGCAACTAATTCATTCTGACATATGGATCCAATGAACGTGAGGGCTAGACATGGGGCTGTTTATTTCATCACATTTATAGATGATTTCACTCGATATGGTTATGTTTCTTGATTTCTCAAAAATCAGAAGTTTAGATGCTTTCAGAAGTTTAAAAACTTAGTTGAGAATCAATTAGATAAAAAGATAAAAGTTTTGCGAAACCGATCGAGGTCGTGATATTTATCTGATCAGTGGCAGAAATTTTTGTGATGAAATAGGAATAGAAAGTCAATTAACTATTCCAAGAAACTCTGCAACAAAATGGTGTTGTAGAATGAAGAAACAGAACCCTACTTGAGATGGTGAGTCTAGATGGCACAAGCAAAACTTACCCATCACCTTTTGGGGTGATGCCTTATTGACTGCCACATATATCCTCAATCGAGTACCATCTAAATCTATTACACTATACATATGAGTTATGGACAAATCGAAAACCCGATTTGAGTCTCCTAAAACCATGGGGATGTGCTGCCTATGTTCATGATCCTCCCATAAATATGGAAATTAGGTACAGGGAAGAAATGTATCTCATAAGATACTTAGAACATTCAAAGGGATAGTCTTCATAGGAGAACAAGAAAGGGTAGCATCACTGAGTTTGAATCACGAGACGTCACATTCTTAGAAACCGATTTTCCTAAGAAGGGTGAGATAGGTAAAGATTGTTTCTATATGAAACACAAGACCAAGACAATTCTGTTGCCGACAATCAGTTAGTTATACTACATCCCAGTGGGAGCAATATAGAAGTTGATGAATCAGTTTCAGATCTCCATCATCCCTAAGCTATCCAACTATGATAAACTGGTCCAAGTGGGAGTAACGCCAATCAATCTCCAATACGTCGATCAAATAGGAAACAAGTTCCACGTCTACGATTGGATTGAGGGGGAAATTTTTTAGTTACTCTACAAGATGACGAAGAGCCAAGGAATGTAAAAGAGGCTTCAATTTGCCTCTAAGGAAAAATGGATGAAACCAATGGAAGAAGAATTGGAGTCTATGAAATCAAACCAAGTATGGGAATTGGTTGATTACCAAAAGGACGCAAAGCCATTGGAACAAGTGGGTTCCAAAATCAAGCGTAAAGCTGATGGCAGTATTGAAAGATACAAAGCTCGCTTAGTCGCGAAAGGTATACACAACAAGAAGGAATAGATTAGAAGAAACTTTTTCGCCTGTTAGCGGTTTACCTCAATCCGACTTATTTAGCTATAGTTGCAAGCATGGCTTGAATTGCATCAAATGATGTAAAGACAGCTTTTCTCAATGGAGAATTAAAAGAAGAAATCTATATGGACCAACCAATAGGTTTTGTTAGAGAAGGTCAAGAACACAAGGTGTGTAGACTTTTAAAGTCAATTTATGGCCTCAAGCAGTCCTCAAGACAGTGGTATATTCGATTTCATAATGCGATAATGTTGTATGATTTTAAAATGATAGATGAAGATCACTGTGTATATACAAAGAGATCAATAACAAATTGTTATATTATCATTATATGGATGATATACTTATAGTTGGAAATGATAAGGGATTTGTCAATGAAATCAAAGGATGGTTATCATCTCATTTTGAGATGAAAGATATGGGTGAAGCTGCATATATTCTTGGAGTCAAGATTTCAAGAGATCGCTCTAGAAAATTAGTATCTTTTCACAAGAACCATACATTAAGAAAATTCTTGAACGATTTATATGCAAGATTGAAACCCATAGACAACCCTATCGCGAAAGGCAAGACTTTTAAATCGGAAATGTGTCTGAAGACTCCACAAGAAAAGGAACAAATGAAGAATGTTCCTTATACAAGTGCTGTTGGAAGTCTCTGTATGCCATGATGTGCACTAGAGCCGACATCTATTATGTCGTTGGGTTGGTAAGTAGATACCAGTCCGACCCAGGACAAGACACATGGAAAGCAGTGAAGAGAATCTTAAAATATCTAAAAGGGACAGCTGATTACTCATTATGTTATCAAGGAAATGATTTACACTTGAGAGGCTACACCGATGTGATTGGCGAGGGATTTGATGAAAGGAAATCTACTTCTGGAAATGTTTTTTTACTAAATGGTGGGGCCCTATCTTGGAGTAGTAGAAAACAATCATGCATAGCCTTATCTACAATAGGCTGAGTTTGTAGCATTTTAGCTGCAGTGCAAGAAGCCGTTTGGTTAAGACGATCATGATCATTTAGGAATAATTAATGTTGCCATTGAACCAGTAAGAATAAAAGTGATAGTCAAGCAGCAATAGCATACACTAAGGATCCAAATATCATGGTAAAACGAAACACATAGATATCAATATAATTTTGTGCGAGACTTGGTGCACAAAAGGAGGTGAACATGAAGTACATATCTACGCATGACATGGTTGTGGATCTATTCAATAGCCTATACCAAGAGATACTTTCAAAAGACATGTTAGATCTCTAGGCTTACGTAGGTGTTGAATGTATTTATACTTTGAGATTTCCCAAAATTGTTCACATTTGTTTATCAATATTAAATAACAATATTGTCAATGCTCATTTAGATTATTAGGAACATACATACGAAGTATTATATATATATACATATTAGTTATGTAAATATTATATATATGTGTATTTTGAAAAGCATGTCGGACAGCTAAAAGATTGACCTTCTCACATAGGCAATCGCCTCCATTACTTCGTAGGAATGGAGATGAGACGATTTTAAGCTTATTATCTAGGTGATAATAGAGAGCCAAGCTTAAAATGTTTAACTTCACCTAGAAAATAGAATTAAAATAATGTCATAATGAAATGTGACCACAAGTGATAAATGATCACTTTATCTGTCTAATTGCCAGATTAGAGTTTTGATGAATTAAAAGTATGTAAAGTGAACTCAAGTTAGACATTAGGTATGTCTGAACTAAAATCTGTACAATATTTACAAGAAAAGAGACATGCACTCCATGGGAAAGGAGGAAATGCTGTAGCATATGATTCATACCACATGTGCAAAACATTGACCAAAGGGGTAATGAAAGTCAAAATCTCAACTTTAACATTGTGTGAGACCCTGAGTTTTTTTTAAGAATAAAATCTCATAGAATACCCTTATTACTCTATTCTGTTTCTTGAAAACTTCATTTAATGATTGTTATCTTAGAGTGTTACCAAAAGATTAAGATAAATTCAATCTGCTAGGACATTTCTAGAAAAGCAAGTTAAATGAAAGTTGCAAGAATCGAGAAAAGAGGAAGATTACGATTTTGAATTATCACACTATAATCACGTGTATTCATTGGTCGACTAATTATGTTTTACTTTTATGTAAAGATAGAACATAATTATGAATGCAACGGATATTTTTTTTGTAAATGAGATTGTTAGAAAAATGTGATAAGTAATCTAGGGTATTGCATACAACATACAACCTGAGTTTCACAATTCGAGAAGTTATATATTCCTAACAGATATATGACTAACGTGCTCTCGGAGTATGCATGGTCACACGGCATATTTACTAAGGTATGAACCTTAAAGAAGCACATAGAGAGATAGTCCTGTCATGTGTGAGTGGGACATATTGGATAAGGGTACACCCATGATGGGTTACCCCAAGCGACGTGTGTGAAATGAAACTACCAAATACAGTTTCTCTCTAACCGCTACACATAAAAGAAAAGTTCTTTCTTTTAGTTAGACACAACACACCGATACGCAAAGAAAAAACACGTTCTCTCTCTCTAAAATTGAAAAGAAGATACTTTACGCAGTTGATTCTTCCAGGTTCAATTTTTGCTTCAGAGATAAGGAGAAGAGGTATTTATGCTATGTAATTTCATTGTAGTTCATTTATATACAAATGTGATTGCAATGGTGACTATGATCTTGGGATTACTTTAGGATATATGTTATTCTATGTTATTTCCAACACTTCAAGTACAGTCGAAGTTGTAGCAGGAGAGATTTGGTAGCTGCTTAACAAAATGCAAGATCTGGCTGGAATTTTTAGCTCATTATGTGACACAGGGCTTCCGACTATAACACAAGGTTTTTATCTCTTTAAGATGAGGATATTTTCTTATATGATAACAATTTTGTTGCACAGGCTGATGTGGATCTGGCCTTAATTTTTTAGAGAAACCCAAACATTATCTTGATTTTTGAGAGAGCAACTTTTGTATGTTAAATTATATTGACAAATCCAAAGGCCATTTAGCTGAACTTGGAGGAGAATTATGATAAACATAGAAATCAACAATGAAATTTTTGTGAACTCGGAGGTTGTTCATAAGTGTGCAGTTATTATTAAAGATCATCAATAGATGCATGTTTCTTTTAGGGCATTTGGGAAGATTAGTTATTTGAACATGCATACATAAGAGTACGAATATCTCTGGTTCTTTAACACCATAGCACAAATACTAAATAACCCATCTATCTACTAACATGAATATATGAGTATAAATATCTCATAAACAGCAACGTAAACTCGAATATATATAAAGACTATACACAAGTTCTAGCTTAAGACTACACAAAAAAAGGGGGATGGAATCTGAAATAATATAATCACTGTGTGGGAGAATTTTAATTCAAGGTCCATCCAAAACCAGTTTATTCGAATAGAGCTAATAGAAATAGAATTTATTAAATTAGACTTTATTAATATATAATTTTTTAGAAAATTATACGTTGTTTGGGAAAAAAAAATGTAAAAAGCTGTTTTAGCATTGAAGTACATATAGAAACTTTATTATACAAGAAATGATAGAATCAAATTATAAAACAGTATAAGGATACTTTTGAAGTTCTAACACTTTAAATCATTGTTTTAAAACTCAGTCCGGCTTGACTAATTAAACCAGGACCCGAGGCTTTCCTCGGGCTGGATTACCTATTTCATTGTTCATTGAAAACCTTAGAAATTGGGATGATGATCAACGAACAATTGAAGGCCGGGATGTTGGGGCTTTTGAAGAGAAAGTGATGGTGAGTGCAATTGTGGCAACAAAATTGATTTTCGGTGAGTGAATTGACCCAAAAAAAAAAAAAAAAGGGGTGGTAGTAACAGTCGGCTTTTTCCGGTGATTGGTGAGGCTAGCGGAGGTGAGGTGGGGTGAGGTGGGTTTTGGTTGGGAGGAAAAGGGGAGTATTTTTTGGGTGATGGGGAGGGTAGTTGATGTTGGCATCGGTGATATTTGGCCTAGAATGTCGACATCGGTGTCGATGAAATCTAGCTGAAATCGAACCAATTTCAACTAGATATTTGGTAGAGTTTATAGGGAATAGGCTCAAGGGATGATTGAGATTGCATTTAGGGTGGTGTCGTTGCCGCTAATAACTTGGTCATCGATTTGTATTTGGGGTGTGTTTGCTAAATTTAAAACCCGTAGAGACTTAATGTAGTTTTTAAGGGTATATTTGTTGAATTTTAAAATTTCTGTCACCCGATTGACCGGCAGGTCAAACTGATCAAACAAACTAACCCAAGACTCGACAACTTTGTCGGGTTTCACCCCGGGTTGGGTTTTAAAACATTGCTTTAAATAAGCTAAAAATAACTTATGAAAGAAACCCAAATTTTGAGATAAAATAGTTTGCTTAAAATCTCTTAAACATCATAAGAATTCTAAAAGTATATCGCACGTGTTTATTTTAAAATTGTTTGTAACTTTTTTCGTTGGGTGTAAAGGTAGTATCTTTGTCCATAATTTACTTGGAGGGCTACAGTGGTAAGTTGCTACGGGATAACCCAACCTCCCCCACCCCCGTGGGGGAGAAATAATCGAGGTGTACGTTAGCTCGCCTAAACACACATCAATTACCAAACAAAAAATTTTGTAACAGTAAATAAATTCTTTTAGTCCATTGATAAATTCAATCAAATACACTCTATGAAACAAAGGAAAACGAAACAAAGGAAGATGGAATTGCAGAGAGAAATTTTCTCGTGTATATTATGAATGATGCTAATAATACAAATTTATACAATAACCAAAGAATATTCTAACTAACTTATCCCATACAATGACAATACTACCCTTTATGTACAGCTCATTACAGAGGTGAAAAATAACAAATAAACAGAGTAACAGAATTCAGGTAACGATGCCATCCTTCTCTTCGTTGACGTGGTGCCTTGATGATCCATCCTCTAATACCCCACCCGGCGGAGAAGATGGAGTGTAAAAATTTACGACTCCCATCTTGGATAAGTGAAAGCTGAAAACCAAAGAGGATAAAGCCTTTGTCATGATGTCAGCAAGTTGATTGGAGCTTGAGACATAACGAGTACATATGTTGCTGGCCTAAATCTGGTCTCGANTACTAAATAAATTCTTTTAGTCCATTGATAAATTCAATCAAATACACTCTATGAAACAAAGAAAAATGAAACAAAGGAAAACGAAACAAAGGAAGACGGAATTGCAGAGAGAAATTTTCTCGTGTATATTATGAGTGATGCTAATGATACAAATATATACAATAACCAAAGAATATTCTAACTAACTTATCCCATACAATGACAATACTACCCTTTGTGTACAGCTCATTACAGAGGTGACAAATAACAAATAAACAAAGTAACAGAACTTAGGTAACGATGCCATCCTTCTCTTCGTTGACGTGGTGCCTTGATGATTCATCCTCTAATACCACCCCCCTCCCCCCTCTAAAGATGGAGTGTAAAAATTTACGAATCCCATCTTGGATAAGTGAAAGCTGAGAACCAAAGAGGATAAAGCCTTTGTCATGATGTCAGCAAGTTGATTGGAGCTTGAGACATAACGAGTACATATGTTGCTGGCCTAAATCTGGTCTCGAATTATATGACAGTCAAGCTCAATATGTTTAGTCCTCTCATGGAAGACAAGATTTGCCACAATATGGATAGCGGCTTGGTTGTCACAGTGTAACAAAATGGGCTAAGGATGGTGGACATGAAGTACAGCCAGAATGTATCTTAGCCAGGTTAATTCAGCATAGGTGATAGCCATAGAACGGTATTCGGCCTTTGCCGAGGACTTAGATACCACTGATTGTTTCTTGGATTTCCAAGAGATCAATGAAGATCCAAGGAAAATGCAGTAGCCACTAATAGAACGCCTGGTATCAAGGCAAGAGCCCAATCAGAATCGTAGTAAGCCTCAAGATGTAAAAAAGAAGAACTAAGGAACATAAGTCCTTGACCTGGTGCAGCCATAAGGTATCGAAGGACTTTGTGGGCCACATGTAAATGACCATCAGTAGGATTTACCATGAATTGGCTCAAATTTTGGACACTATAGCAAATATCAGGCTAAGAGACTGTAAGGTATAAGAGCCTGCCAATAAGATGTCGATAAATACTTGGATCAGATAATGGAGTGCTCGTTGCATGAGTAAGGTTGATGTTTTGCTGCATTGGAACCTTAGTAGGGGTGTTACCTAAGGTGTCGGAATCTGCAAGAATATCTAGTGTGTACTTCCTCTGGCAGAGATGAATGCCGCTTGATGATCTTGCAACCTCTATGCCGAGAAAGTAGCGTAATGTTCCAAGATCCTTGATCTAAAAATGTAACGCCCATTTGAGGTATGTAGTTAAAGTATGTAGTATTGCCTAAATGTTCATTGATTTGCCCTTAAGTGAGTTTACATGCTGTTAATATTGTTTGGTTGGCCCTTAGTTGAATTAGTATTTTGGTTTGGTTGAGTGGTTGCCCTGAAAATTGTAAAGACTTGGCGAAATGTTGGTGTTCCAGACTTCACCGGGGCGAAGAATAATCTTTGCTGCGGCGACGTAGGTTCTGTAATTTTTCATCGGGCGAAGAAAGAGTCTTTGCCGCAGCGAAGAGCCGGCTAAAATGTTTGGTGAATTTTCTAGAGAATTTTTCATAGGGGCAAAGTGACCATTCTACCTCTAATTAGTAGCTAAAGTGGGGAGTGAAATGTAAGAAAATTTCATGGAGAATGTATTAGAGTTGGGGGTGTGATTGCAATGAATTAAAGGACAAAGATGGAATTTCTAAGAAAGTGTAAGGGCAAAATGGGAAAGAATGTTTGTAAAATGAGATATTAAGGATTTAGTCTTAAAACAACCCCTCATTTCTCTACTTCCATTGCCATTCCCATTCTTCGTTTTCTCTCAACTTCCCACTCAATTATCTAAGGACTTTTAGAGGGCTTTTGAGTGGTTTTTGGTAAAGAGTTAAGCCAAAGCATCCTAAGGTAAGATTTCTTGCTATATGTGAGATTTATTTATAGGAGTGTTGAAGTCTTATAGTATTATTGTTTAAGGTTTTAGAGAAAGGACTATCTACCAAGGGAAAGGGGATTCTAGTGGAGTCACTCAATCACAAGGTAAGTAAATCCAAATCAAGTTAAGGTTTAAGAAATCACTTTAGTAGAGATTTCTATATGTATGTATATCTTATGCTTGTTGAGAAATTGAGATGAGATGTGTATTTATTTATGGTTGTTGAGTATGTTTAAATTATGAGAAGTGTTTTTGCATTTGTGATGAGATATTGAGATTGAGTTGAAGTTGGAAGAGTTTTGAGTAAACTTTTTGAGAGTGTTTTTCCTTGATAGGACTTATGATTATACAAGAGAGTTTCCTCCCATCTTGGATGGTTAAAGAGAGAAGTATGGTTATAATTAAGTAGAGTTTTTGTATGCACACTTATTGTTTGATAAAATGCCTAAGAGAAGCATGAGTGTGAGTAGGGAACCTTAAATTCTTGCAACATTGCATATTTACATTTCATGAGTGCATTTAATGAGCATGAGCCATCCACATGCATATATTTTCCATTTGTGTAATAACTTGAGAAAGAGTATAGAATTCTAAGAAGAAAGCACTTTCAGAGTAAAGAGAAAGAAAGAATAAAAAAATGAGAAGTGCTAAAGAAGGGAATATGTTATGCGATGGAGAACCCGTGAGTGATGGGTAGAGTATTCCCGCATGTACGCCGCATTGAGAAAGCAGCCTGAGCATGAGAGAAAGAATTAGTATAGTCCGTGAGAGTACATGCGGATGAGGGCTATACCCAAGAAAGAGAATACACTCACATGGCCAAGGGTTCCGAATGCATGCATAACCGAGTCCGATCGGCAAAGAGTAAGAGAGCATGAGAAAGGACAGAGAGAGAGAAAGAGAATTAGTAGAAAAGAATTGTGAGAAATAGAGAAACCGGGATAGAGAATAGAAAGAATAAGAAAATGAGAAGAGAATAACGTAAAGAAAGAATTAAGAAAAGCGTTACAGGGATAGAGGAATAGAGGATTTACTTACCGAGCATTGTTTGTGCTCACCCCGTTGTTTTCTATGTTTTTGTAGGAAATAGGTAAGGATGCGGTCGGATGGTCATCAGCAAGCGAGGAGCAATAGTTACACTGTCTACTATTTTTGATGGATTTGTACTATGCAAAGAATATATATATTTTAATAAAAGAAAAATTTGGGCCCAATTACTTTTATTACTATACATGTATTTTATTATGAGTATCTTAGTAGAAAGCAGTTATTACAAAAAATGCCTGTGAAAAAAAAAAACTTCAACTCGTGCACAGCAGCAATGTCACTGCTTGCAACCAATATATCGTCGACATAAACAGGGATAACAACAAATGTGCCATTAATGTCACGGGTGAAAAGGCTATAGTCAGCCTTGGATTGAGAGAAACCTACAACAAAAAGAACATTAGAAAATTTGGAATACCATTACCTTGAAGCTTGTTTGAGGCCATACAAGCTCTTGAGCAATTTACAAACTTGAGTGGGTGACCTTTTTGTGTAGTCGGGTGGTTTATTCATATAAATATCTTCATTCAAGTCCCTATGCAAGAACGCATTATTTACATCAAATTGATGTAAATGCTAGCCTTTAACCGATGCAATAGCTAAGAGACACCGCATGATAACGAATTTAGCGACAGGAGAAAAAGTCTTTTGATAGTCCACTCCCTCAAGTTGGGTGAAACCTCAAGCCACTAGTCTTGCTTTGAGTCGTTCAACACTCCCATCAGAGTTATACTTAATTTTATAAATGTATTTCCAATCAATGGGAACTTTTCTAGGAGGCAAATCTGTAAGTTGCCAAGTCTGATTCACCTCCAAGGCTGCTAATTCAGTGTCCATGGCCTTACACCATCCGGGGTCTTTAAGAGCTTGCTTATATGTTTTTGGTTCAATGTGGATGGAAATAGTGGTTGAAAAAGCTTTATAAGTAGGAGAAAAATGCTAGTAAGAAATATTGTTCTGTAGAGGTGAAGCTGTACCTGATGGTGAACATAACAGCTTGTCCAACTTCGGGATAGGAGGAGTTATAGTAGTTTGATGGTGATGGTAATCCTGCAGGTACTCAGGAGCACGCCTGGTTCTAGTTGTCCTGCGAAGAGGAACAAGTGAAACTGAAGAAAGAGGGGGATTTAAAGTAGCAGGAGGTAATGGTGATAGAGAAATAGAAGTCTTTGGTGGGGAGGAAGTAGGAGGGGGAAAACTGGGAGCTAAAAATGTGGGATGTGGAGACTGGCTATTTGGAAGGGTATGTTCAAGTGAGGGAGTAATGCAGTGGGGAGAAGGACTAGATTGTGTTGGAGTAGGAATAGAGATAGAATAGGGCAGAGAAGAATTTAAAAGATGTGTGATAGAGCTGGAAGGTGGAACAGAAGGTGAAATGATAGAATGGAAGGAAAAAATTGATTCATGAAAATGAACATCTCGGGATGAAAAAATTTGATCAGTTTGTAGATCAAGTAATTTATATGCTTTAACTTCAAAAGGGTAGTCTAAAAACACACATGCTTTTCCTTTAAGATCACACTTTTTACGCCCTTGTGATAAGGTAGAGGTATATGCAAGGCAACCAAAAACCCCCAAGTGTTTGTATTGGGGAGAGGTTTGGAAGAGGTATTCATAAGGTGTTTTGTTATGAAGAAAAGGGGTAGGGGTATGGTTAATAAGGTAGACTACTGTGAGAACACAGTCAGCCCAATATTGGGGTGGAAGGTGGGATTGAAACATTAAGGCTCAGGCAATATTCATTATATGTTGATGCTTTCTCTCGACTCTTCCATTTTGTTGGGGTGTTTCTACATAACTCCTTTGGTGGATAATGCCTTTAGCTTGAAAAAAATCTTTCATGTAGAATTCGCCTCCATTGTCACTTCTAATGGTTTCGATTTTGATTTGGAATTGGGTTTCAATTAAATTGTAAAAGGCCATAAGGCAAGAGCTGGTATCAGATTTATTTTTAAGCATATAAACCCATGTTTTCCGAGAGTGGTCATCAACAATTGTAAGAAAGAAACGTGATCCATCTATTGCAATAGTGGAGTTGGGACCCCATATATTACGGTAGACAAGATCAAAATTATTTAAAGCAGAATGTGCAGAAATTGGGAAAGAAACACGCCGCTGCTTAGCCAAAGGAAAAATTGAACATGGTATTTGATTATGAAATGTTTGATTGTGTGTTACAATGGGATCAGTGATTAAAGCTAATATGGAAAGAGAAATGTGGCATAAACGATAATGCCATAAATCACACAATGAAGTAGTGTGAATAGTGGAAGCAGAAGGAAATGAAGTTGAGTGATGAAAGCGAGGCAGTGCATCAACTAGAGCAGATGGTGACACCCAAGACCTGAGGAGGTGATACAAACTGCCTCTAACTTTACCCATCCCAATCATTGTCCATGATCTAAGTCCTGAAAAAAAAACAAGCATTGGATAAAAAACAGAGACAACAAGAATGATGTTGGGTAAGTTTCTTGGCAGAAAGCAAATTGAAGTTGAATGAAGGCATACACAAAACATGAGTTAATATAAGATGCTCAGATAATCTTACGACACCAATGTGGGTAACAGGAACATCTTGGCCATTTGGAAGTTTGACTTGATAGGAAACGGTGGCTGTGATAGACATAAAAAGGGAGGTACAACAAATCATATGATATGTTGCACCAGTATCAATAATCCAAGGTGAGAGGTGTGGTGATGAGATGAGTGTGTGCGTGTGCTGAAGCAAGTGACCATACCAGAAACTTAAGGGTTACTGACTTGAGGACTGGGAGAGGAAGAAGGTGGTTGTGTAACGAATAGTGAAGCCATGGCTGAACTAGTCTCCTTGGAATGCAAAAGAGAAAGAAATTATTGGTATTGACTCCTGGTAAGCATCATTGATTCAGTTGAATCCTCCTCATGATCACCATCCGAGAGTGCTCGAGATTGAGTAACAGCTGCTGCAGTGCCTTTAATTTTCCCAGAGAATACAAGAGAGAGAGTAAGCTATTCTAGAGTAAAATTAGCTAATCCCGCAAATGAGAGGGAAGACCTCTATTTATAGTGGGATAAACCAAGGTAATGATTACTAAATCTGCAAGTGGATGGGTACCGTGTAAATCCTTCTCTACATCCTATTGCTTACCTGCCCGAGTAATTTTCTCAACTTATGCAGGGATTGGACACGTGGACGATTTCCAACTATCAGCTAACCTGGCACTCACCCACTGCACTGACAGGGGCATGCCACTTACGTCATTATGAGACGTGGCTGCATCTGAACGGTTGCAGAACCTTCCTAAGTTCCGACCACCCCATACTGACAAGACTCCGCGTCAGCCCTACTTTTTCAGGCATAACAAGTTTCTAATTTTGCAGCTGATTGTGAAAATATTATTGTTATTGATGGTAGGGATCAAGAGTGTTGAATGTGGGAATTCCGACCAAACTAGACCTAGCTTTGTGCGATTCTGTCACTGTTGACAAATGCTGCCCTAGTTATCTCCAGGCTCCAACACCCCAAAACAATCCCTCCTTACCAAAGTCAACCCAAAGGCCATTACAAAATGAACACCAATATCTATAATTACAACACCCAAAATGAAAACGTGAAAGGGGGATTGGGATGGGTTTGGTTGTTGCAAAAAAAATATAGAGGTTGGTTGGGTGCGGCTCTAGGGATTGGTGAAGAACATGACGGTAGGGATCTGACGTTGTCATGGCCTTAACTCGCTCATCAGCTGGTGACGATAGCCTAGTTGGGCACAATTTAGGCTATATTGTGCCTCGCCTGATAGCTTGGCCATCACCACCACCGCTGCCATTGCTAGGTTGGGGTTTGGGATAAGTGTTGAGATCTAAATTTTGTTCATTTAGTGGTAATATTAAGGCCAGTGGGGTGGGGCTCTAGGGACTGGTAATGGTGGCCCTGCTTAGCAACTAAGCTTCTGTCTCAATATTCAAATCACCAATACTTCGATGATGCAAACCAAATCCTTTGTTCTTCTTTTGAGCCCACAACCTTTTCTTACTCTACTCTTACCTACGCCTACTCGAAACAAAATCTTTTTACTCAATCACTCAGTGTATTCACTCAAATGCTTTCTCACGGGCTGGCACCTGATACATACTTGTTGCCCAATATCCTTAAAGCTTGCACTGGAGATTTGAATTGTACTTGGTAGAAGCCCCAAATAATTGTGAACCCGGCTAGCTTTTTCTCTCACACAATTCATACTTTCTGTTTTTGATTAAGAATCTTGTTATGCAAGGGAAAGACTAAGTAACGAACTGAGAAAAGAACTTGGGCAGGTGGAACCTAAATTCAATGCAATACGAATTTTAACCTTTGAGATCAATGAGTCAAAAGTTCATCATCTTCATCATTATATATATATATATATATATATATATAAAATTGGCAAGTATTTTATAATAATTATGTTTCTATCATGTTAAGCATGCAGCATAGTGAAACCTTCTACATGCAGTTGTTGCTCTAAAGACTCAAGCATCACTAGCGGAACGGAAAATAATAGAGACACCGAGAGTAATGCACCGAATTTATGCACGGAATGACGTGACATAATCCTGACCGTTGATTAATTATAACTTAATATTAATCGACGGTCGGGATTGCGCCGCATCATTCAGTGCACAAATTTGGTGCACTACTCCCGGTGACTGTAGCATTACTCCTGACGAAACACACCACTCAACTGGGTTGGTGATGATCCTTGTGATAGTTAATTAAGTTGAAAGTTTAGGCTAATAACCAACATCATAAAAGAAAAGTTTATTTTTATAAAAATAATTTATTATCTAAATCCACTACATTCGACCAATTCAAGGGGCTTGAGATTTATTTATTTATTTGTTTCGAGTGACTGGAGAGTCCGGGCCAACTTGCGTGCACCTTAATAATCTTTCGAGCCCATAAAATTAACAACCGATTTAAATAGGCCCGAGTTTTTTTTTTTTTTTTTTGATCGAAAAGTCCGAATCAACTTATGTGTACCTCAATTAATCTCCCATGACCCTGAAGTTAACGATCGAGTAAATCTCTAGTGGTCATCCCTATTAGCAACAGAGGGGAATCAAACTCTGGATCTCTTAAATAATACATCTAAGACTAGAGTTCCTATTCAACCACTCGACCACCCAGGGGCGAGATTTTGACGGCTTTATTTGTGTCAACCCCACCTCTATTATCTATCTACCAAAAATTTACTTTCAAATCTTAATACATAAGATTAAAAATTGAAAAATAATTTGAGACTTTTGTACTTTTAGGATAGCAAATGTGTATTTTCTATTTATTAATTTACTAAAATGAATATAACAATACAACCAAAGAATAATAAATAAAAAAATAAAAAATAATGTTTTCTAATTACAATGAAAGTATAATATACAAGTATGTAGAGTCTGACCACCTCATAGTCTTCGCAAGCCATGTGATAGTTAAACCTTGACTGCAAAGTCACCATGCTATGAAGATATGAGTTTTGTTATAGGGGAAACAACTTATACCTACCCAAAGTTTGCTGTAAAGAGAAATTGGTACCAAAAAAATTTTGAAACGACAAATACTCACCTTCCGTCAAAATCTGTTAATAAAAACCTTAATTTTCTATACAGCCAGAAAATCTAAAACTACATCCGTACCTCCACCAAATCATTCACCATCCACACCTCCATCAAATCCTCCATTGTGGCTAGAATCACCGTGGCCCAGAAAAAATAATTTATAAACACCATAATCATTCCTCTCAACTCGAAAATTCTCAAATCATTCCTCTCGACTCAAATTCTCAATCGCTCAACTTAAATTAAAATACAAATTCAGATTTTTTTTTTTTTTCAATCCAGTAGTTTTATAGAAAAGAATAAAAAAAAAAAAAAATTCAGCCTAAAGGAGGGGACTCCTCTAAACCCTCCGAGCAAAACACCTTGGTAGGCCAAGGCAGCAACAAAACAAGAAGCAAAAAGAAACAAAAAAGAAAGATCCTTTACAATCAAAGTCGAATAAAAAATAAAACTCCGCAATCTCGCTATCCCCCTTTATGCCACCTGCAATCATCATAATACGCAGTGGTTCTCCTCCAAAAACGCAACAAGAATTGCAAGCAAAAGCATTAGCCCTTCCTTCACCATTCTGCCTAACCAAACAAAGCAAAAGCAAAACATAAACATTCTCGTGAAGAGCTTCCACAATAGACAAGCACATAATTTGGCTTATTCAAGAAATTACTTCACATTTAAACAATAGAAAGGAGAGGGAGAGAGGAAATGGTGGGGAGGAGGAACTCAAGGCAGGGGTGGAGGAGGAAATGATGGCGGGTTTGGTGGAGGTGTAGGTGGAGCGATTCTAGCCAAATCGCACAGAGTTGGATGCAATTTTGGCTGGAATGGCACCCAACCCAGACAAAATCATCCCCGATCTGATATGATTCCAGTGGGAATCACACCAATCGGATGCAATTTGGCTGGATGCGAAGATGAAGATGAGAAGAGGGGTAGATGAAGAAGAAGAAGAGGGGAGGAGAAGGAGGGAGGAAGAAAAGAGAAGGGAGAAGAAAGGAAAGAAAGAAAGAGAAAGAAGAGAGGCGGAGAAGACGAAGTGATGAGGTGGAAAGAAACAGAAAAAGGAGTAAAAGATTATAAAGAAATAGAAAAAAAAAAAAGGGATTTTATATAAAAGGTCAAAATTATCCTTCAGAGATTAAGGAACATCAATAATGCTATATCAGTTTTTACTAACAGCCTCTAATGAAGGTTGAGTATTTGTCGTTTCAAAATTTTGTAGATACCAACTTATCTGGATAGCAAACTTCGGATAGGTATAAATTGTTCTTCCTTTTGTTAGATATTATTCTTCTTTTATAATTCAATTATAATAAGACCTAATAGACAAATGACTCGTTCAGTAAACTAATTATGGATATAAAACAAATTAAAAGGAAGTTTACCTACTGCTGTATTTTCTAAACCCTAATTTTTGTAAAGAAATGTTAAAAATAGTTTTTGTACAAAGTACCAGTATTATATCTTTCTTTTCACAAATTGTTGATGTGACAGTTGCCCAGAGTCTTTGTATAAACAGGATTATAACTCTTCATTTCGGATCAAACCCGTCTTTTCATCTTTATTCACTACAAAAATGAACTTTTATATTCTTTTAAAAACCCCCCTGAACCAACTTCGCCTGCCAAATTCCTCGTAGAAAATTGTCGATCAGGAGCTCTTTACTTGTTTGATTGAAGGTCTGTGTGTGGAGTCAACACTTATCTTTCCTGTTTTACACAATCCATCAATTACTTTAATTGAAGGATTACGTAATTGATGGATCGTGTAAAACAGGAAAGATAAGAGCTCTTTGTAAATGAAGAATCTGGTGTTATTTTGTTGGCCAAATCAAGTGCCTTCCATTTGAGAATCAAGGGCTGAGACGGAGCTGTAGCCTTAAATTCCATTCTTCCAGAGAGCAGTAGACGTCTTTCACTCTTTACTTACCCAACAGATTTACTGGTAAGACGCCTTCTTACTTCTTCCATCTCTTAATCTTTCACTCTTTACTGGCGAGACACCTTCTTACTACTTCCTCTTCACTTTACTTCNCAGTCGAATAAAAAATAAAACTCCGCAATCTCGCTATCCCCCTTTATGCCACCTGCAATCATCATAATACGCAGTGGTTCTCCTCCAAAAACGCAACAAGAATTGCAAGCATAAGAATTAGCCCGCCCTTCACCATTCTGCCTAACCAAACAAAGCAAAAGCAAAACATAAACATTCTAGTGAAGAGCTTCCACAATAGACAAGCACGTAATTTGGCTTATTCAAGAAATTACTTCACAATTAAACAATAGAAAGGAGAGGGAGAGAGGAAATGGTGGGGAGGAGGAACTCAAGGCAGGGGTGGAGGAGGAAATGATGAAGGGTTTGGTGGAGGTGTAGGTGGAGCGATTCTAGCCAAATCGCACACAGTTGGATGCAATTTTGGCTGGATGGCACCCAACCCATGCAAAATCATCCCTGATTTGATATGATTCCAGTGGGAATCACACCAATCGGATGCAATTTGGCTGGATGCAAAGATGAAGATGAGAAGAGGGGTAGATGAAGAAGAAGAAGAAGGGAGGAGGAGGAAGGTGGAAGAAAAGAGAAAGGGAGAAGAAAGGAAAGAAAGTAAGAGAAAGAAGAGAGGCAGAGAAGATGAAGTGATGAGGTGGAAAGAAAGAGAAAAAAGAGTAAAAGATAATAAAGAAAAAGAAAAAAAAAGGGATTTTATAAAATATAAAAGGTCAAAATTATCCCTTTGAGATTAAGGAACATCAATAATGTCATATTAGTTTTTACTAACAAACTCTCAAAAGGTGGGTATTTGTCGTTTTAAAATTTTTTGGATAAAATTTTTTGGATACCAACTTATCTTGACAACAAACTTCAGGTAGGTATAAGTTATTTTCCCTTTTGTTAGATATTATTCTTCTTTTATAATTCAATTATGAGAAGAACTTATGAACAAATGACTCGTTTAATAATAAGGAGATCTTGTGTGTTAATGGGCTAGATGTGGGACATGAGAAGGTATAAAACAAATTAAAAGGAAGTTTACCTACTGCCATCTTTTCTAAACCCTAATTTTTTTTTGAGAAATGTTAAAAGTTGAGTTTTTGGACAAAGTTCCAGTTTTACATCATTCTTTTCACAAATTGTTGGTGTGACCGTTGCCAGAGTCTTTGTATAAATAGGATTGTAACTCTTCTTTCGGATCAAACCCGTCTTTTCATCTTTATTCACTACAAAAATGAACTTTTATATTCTTTTAAAAACCCCCCTGAACCAACTTCACTTGCCAAATTCCTCGTAGAAAATTGTCGATCAGGAGCTCTTTACTTGTTTGATTGAAGGTCTGTGTGTGGAGTCAGCACTTATCTTCCCTGTTTTACACAATCCATCAATTACTTTAATTGAAGGATTACGTAAATGATGGATCGTGTAAAACAGGAAAGATAAGAGCTCTTTGTAAATGAAGAATCTGGTGTTATTTTGTAGGCCAAATCAAGTGCCTTCCATTTGAGAATCAAGGGCTGAGACGGAGCTGTAGCCTCAAATTCCATTCTTCCAGAGAGCAGTAGACGTCTTTCACTCTTTACTTACCCAACAGATTTACTGGTAAGACGCCTTCTTACTTCTTCCATCTCTTAATCTTTCACTCTTTACTGGCGAGACACCTTCTTACTACTTCCTCTTCACTTTACTTCATTGTTTTCTTAGCTTATACGATTTTTTTCTCTTTATATATAATTTTCTGTTCTTTGATGTATTATATTTTAAGTAAGAATTCGTCTATTCGTATGAGATCTTTAAATCATACCCATTTTCTTCTCTTCATGGAAGCTCGTTATTTTGTTGTTTGATTTAGGTTTTTGATGGTATTATTTGAAATAATTTGGTACATTTACATGTATAGTTCATGCTGGTAAAATCTTATGGCTAACATGAAATTTAGTATCAGAATTTTCGAATTCTAGGAAGAATTTTCTTGGCAGGTTTTTTCCTAGTTTTCATCTTTGTCATGCTGAAGTTTTGTTAAAAGTTTGTGAAATTGCTTGAAATATATACTGAGTTATGGAGCCTTTTGTAATTGAAATGTATGGATAGAAACAACTATGGATGTTTCCCTGCTTCGATTTTGTGAGCATAAGGTTTCTATGAAGACATTTAGGTTATTATAAGCCTTGTTGATGTTGAAGGATTGCCTTGTTCTATTGACAAATGGATAAGACTGGCAGTAGAGAAGAATGTGAAAGAGTTAGATATTACTATTAAAACAGATGATAAGAAGCTGTACATTTTGCCTCACCTAATATATACTGCTAAATTGTTAACTACTTAGGCTAAATGGCTTCAAGTTTGAGAAGCCACCTAATACAATAAGGTTCTGTTTTCTCAAAAAATTAGAACTAGTTAGAGTCACGTAAGTGAACCAATGGTGGAGAAGCTTACTAGTGAATGTGTTTTGCTTCAAGAATTATATTTCTCCATTGTTGGGGTTTGAAATGTGTTTGCATTTGTAAACCTGATGAGCTCAAGATTTTGCAGATTCACATAGACACCAGCGAACTTGAAAGAGTTAAAGTTGATATTCTAGGTCTTCAACAATTTGATCTTATATAGTACCAAATGTCGTGTGAGATTTACATGAGTGGGAGTTCACAATTGAAAGATTTACGTCTTGCATGTTGTGCTTTTCGTGATGAAGAGTTTCATTACCTTCTCTCAAAGTTTCCTTGCTTCAGAATCTTAGCACGATTAGCTGTCATTTTATTGAAAGGAATAAAATTTCAAGCATTCAAAATTTAGAAATTTGAGTATTGATAAACCTTGCAATGCGGCAATTGATGTTGATACTCCAAATTTACTTTCCTTTGATTACCAAAATAAAATAATTCCTATCTCCTCAATCAATGCTCCATGTCCATGGATAGTTTGTTTTTGTTGTTGATGAACAGGATTTTACACCAATTGGTATATTAAGTTGAAGAAATTTCTAGCAACGTCTTCAAAGATTAAATCACTGACTTATGTTGCATGTCAGATAAGTGAGTCTTTACACAAGTTTTGATTTTAACAGTATGTATTTCATTCACTGTATTTTTGCATTTTAGTTATTATTGATTCTTTTGTTTTTTCATTGTTCTTGTTTGGTGCGATATATCAAGGTTCTGTTTGATTTGGAAGAATTCCAAAAGGGTTCACCTTCACCACCCTATAAAGTTGGTTATGTGTCTTATTTCAACTCTATTATCATCAGATTTGGAGCTTTGTAGGATGCTCTTATTTTGATCTGCTATCCCAAAGTGTTTGAGTGTAGATGCATGGGGGTAGGATCACATCAACCTCATTGATCATCGTATTTTAGTTTTTTATCTATATTTCTTATTTCTCATGATAATCATGTAGCATTGTTTGTTCATTATTGTACCAGAATTGTTATGATTTGCTTATGTAACTTTGATGAAGTGAGAGGAAAAACAGGGTAAGAAGAGAAATGAATTTAGAATTACTTTCCATGCTTTGTCGCTATAAGTTCTCTCACAAAAAAAGCTTGGATCTAATTATAACAGTTAAAAGCAATAATGCTATACTTACTTACGATCTTACTAGCCATTCTTACTATCCTTTGTTAAATTACATATGATACCCTACTATGCTTATATTTACAAATGATAGTAAGATGTTAGTAAGATCGTGAGTAAGCATAACATTATTGTTAACTAAAGATATGTGAAAGCTCTTAATTTATTTTCTTATGGTCTTTCAATTTTTTTCCCTGAGTAAAACTGTAAAAAGATATAAGGAAAGAGTGAAGAGTTTTTTTTTTTTTTTTTTTTTTTTTTAATTTGTGCACATTCCTACTTTTTTTTTTCTTTTTTTTTTTTAGAGAATGATTATTGTTACAAGGGATAAGAAGTATATTCATAAAAATTAATCCTATTTTTTCGCTTTCAGACTGCTGCTAACCTGGTATACAATGTATTTCAAGTTTTGAATCTAATTATTTGCTGTCTTGATGACTTGTAGATATTGTTTGTTGTTGCAATCACTTTAGCAATCTTGTCGAATAGGGATTTGAATATTACAATTCTTGTGATTTCAGTGTTGGCGACATTACTTAAAAAAAAAATTAAAGATTGAATGTTTCTTACTGACGCTTGATCAAAGCCTATGATTATAGACAGTTTGATGGAGTGTTGCCAAGCTTCCAAAACCTAGTTCATCTAGATTGGTGTTTCCCTGAAGTTGATGAGATGTTTTTTTAATGGTTTTTTTTTTTTTTTTTTTTGATTTAATTTTTTGTTTACTTGTTGGAAGTTGAAACGCAATTTGTACTTATCTAAATCAATAAAGATAGGTAACAAACATTTCTCACTTTTTCTCACAACGCAACGTACGTGACGTGACAACTCGCAATTGGGTATGCGTGATCTTACGAGTTGACCAATTACGAACTGTAACATTGCGTTGTTGTGAGAATGGTATTACTCTATTAAAGATGCTTGGCCATTTCACAACCATATTTAGGGGGGGAGGGGGGGGGGGGGGGGGGGGGGGGGGGGGGGGGGGGGGGTGGGGGAGGGGGGGGGGGGGGGGGGGGGGGGGTGGGGGAACTGCCCTCACTATAGCATAACTATCAATTCAGGACAGATTATTTTATTGGCAAATCAGTCCTCAAAATGAGGAAGTTAAAGAAATTGTTGGTGACATAAAATCTTGGTGAAAAGACCAATTGTCCCGTAAGATTTTATGAATCGGATCTCATATATGTTTGTAAACTCTTCAGTTGTATTATTTGAGAATATAGGAATAGAAGAGAGTTTTTCCTCTCCATCTCTTTCTTTCGATATTTAGATGTTTTAGTTTTTTGTGTGGGATTCTCTAAGGTCTTGACACAAAGTGAACAATTTTCGAAATGTTAGGGTGTGAAATTTTTTCCAAACTTTGGAATTTGTCAAAACATTTTTCTCTTTAATACAGAAACCTTGACAAGCCCCCCCAAAAAAAACCCTCTCCAAATCATGGCTTTTAGAGCCTCATTCGTTCATCTTGTGCACCCTAAGCCATCTTTGAAAGGTAATGTTTCTTCTTAGTTCATTCTTTCAAAACCCCCTAGAACAACTTCACTTGCCAGATTCCCATCAGGTAATTCACTCTAAAGAAGCTCTTTACTTTTTTATTTATAGGATTAATTTGCAACTCATTCTCCAATTTCATCCTTCACTAAGAAGAAATTGTTTAATATTACACAAGCAATTCATCAAAATGCTCAAAAGACATAAAATTGGAGACAAACCAGTTGAACATTTTTAATGAATGCTTTGTAATATTAAAAGTGTATCTCATGGCTTTGCCGTTTGGGGGAGAATTTTGAGAAGAAAGGTTTTTTGAGCCAAAATTCTCAAACGTAAGATTATGGAGTCTAACAAATTTGTTAAGAAAAGTGGTTTGGGATGTAGGGCTTGATGTGACTTATGGGACTTAATTGAATTGATGGATTGTGTAAAACATGTTTTTTTGGGTGTAATTATGTGTAAAACAGTGTTGCCATTAAGTTGAATGAAGAAATGGCTAGGGAAATGAAGAATCTGGTGTTATTTGTAGGACAAATATTGTTACTTATAATAGTATTATTGATGGTCTTTGTAAGGATGGATTTTTTAGTAGAAATTATTGTCTTTGGAAATGAAGAGTTTGGGTATTAGTCCAAATGCAATCGCTTATAGTACTTTATACATGGTTTGTATTGTCTGCGTGTGTAATACCGAAGATGTCAAAGGTATGTTCCCAACTCAAAATAGTCCTTTAGATGTTAATTTTATGTTAAAAAGCATAAAATCTAACTAAAGGCAAAATAGTCAATTCATTTGGATCGGTATGAATCAATTATCCATAAAAGGGTATTAGGGGCAAAATAGTTATTTTTCCTATGGATAAGGATTGCAAAAGTCAAGGATGAGTAGGCTTAATTGCATTTAATGGCATTAATTAAGTAATAACTATGTTTAGTGCCAAATGACCAAAATGCCGTTATATAAAGAAGTAAGGACTTATGAGTTATACAATTCAAATATTTTGGCCAATAGCATAATTTTGGAAAATTAATGAAATATTTTCCTATAAATGAGAGGAAATTCGTTCAACCCAAGAGAGATATCATTTCTTCAACCTTTCTTCCATTTTCTCTCAAATCCTCCATGAAACAAAAATTCTCTCTCTAAGTTTTAAAGGAGTTTTGCATAATTTTTCAAGGAGAACAAGATAGGAGCCTTGGGTCTTCAAATTGAAGGGTTTAAGGTAAGGATTAAAAGCCCTAGTTTTGATGTGATTTGAAGATTTGAGATNGAGGGGAAAAAAAAAACTGTGCAGGACATATTTATTTTTATTGGCAAATCAATCCTGAAAACTAACGGAAGTTAAAGGAATCTGTTGGTGACACAAAATCTCGGGGAAAGTACCAAATTGCCCATAAAATCTTCTCCTAAAAAATATTTAAATTAAAAATGTTAATAAAGAAATAAAATATTTAAATCTAAAAAATTAAAAAGAGTACATTACATATATGTAGAGATTATAGAAAATCTTATATATAAGTGATGTGGTATCACTCATGTTGCCACATTATTCACCATCATTTTATGTGTATCTACTAATTTAATTTTTTATATTAATTTATCCAATTATGTTTTGTCATGCCATTTTATATCCAAAACTCGAAAAATGAGAATCCAGCATTTCTTCACCCTTTTGCTTCGTCTCTGATCTTTGTACAATTTATTTTTGGATTCATGGTAGTGGCTGAGATTTGGAAGGTGGTGGCTAAGGTATTTCAAAATTGAAATTAGACATGGAAAATTTGTAGGGATCAAATGATTAAGAAAGCATAAAATGAATTTTTTTTTTTTAGGAATTCCCTCCAAATTTCGAAATTTGGAGATTTTTTTTTTTTTAAATTTTGGGCACTGAATGATGTGGTAATTAGATGACGTGGCAGCTGAGTGGCATCTACACAAGGGAGGAAGAGAAGAGAGTAAAAAAGGGGAGTAAGGCTGACATTACTCATCAAACAAATCAAAAGGGAGTGTACCTATTGGCATCCTTCTGTAAACCCTAATTTTTTTATGTTATCCCTATAAATAGGATTATAACTCTCATTTCGGATCAAACCCATCTTTTCATCTTTATCCACTCCAAGAATGAATTTTTATATTCTTTTAAAAACCCCCCTAAAACAGCTTCACTTGCCAAATTCCTTGTAGAAAATTGTCGATCAGGAGCTCTTTACTTGTTTGATTGAAGGTCTGTGTGTGGAGTCAACACTTATCTTCCCTGTTTTACACAATCCATCAATTACACTATCCATCAATTACTTTTAATTGATGGATTGTGTAAAACATGAAAGATAAAGAGTTCTTTGTAAATGAAGAATCTTGTGTTATTTGTAGGCCAAATCAAGTGCCTTCCATTTGAGAATCAAGTGCTGACATGGAGCTGTAGCCTCAAATTCCATTCTTCCAGAGAGCAGAAGAGGTCTTTCACTCTTTACTTACTCAACAGATCTACTGGTAAGACGCCTTCTTACTTTTTCCGTCTCTTAATCTTTCACTCTTTAATAACTCAACAGATTTACTGGCGAGACGCCTTCTTACTACTTCCTCTTCACTTTACTTCATTGTTTTCTTAACTTATACGATTTTTGTCTCTTTACATATAATTTTCTGTTCTTTGATGTATTATATTTTAAGTAAGAATTCTTCTCTTCGTATGAGATCTTTAAATCATACCCATTTTTTTCTCTTCGTCGAAGTTCGTTATTTTGTTGTTTGATTTAGGTTTTTGATCGTATTATCCGAAATAATTTGGTACATTTACATGTATAGTTCATGCTGATAAAATCTTCTGGCTAAGCGTGAAATTTAGTATCAGAATTTTCGAATTCCAAGAAGAATTTTCTTGGCAGGTTTTTTTCCTAGTTTTCATCTTTGTTATGCTGAAGTTTTGTTAAAAGTTTAGCAAATTGCTTGAAATATATACTGAGATATGGAGCCTTTTGTAATTGAAATGTATGGATATTACAGGTTGGATAGAAACAAATATGGATGATGATCGGATCTCTGCCCTACCTCCTTTTACCATTCATCAAATTATGTCTCACCTCTCCAGAAAACAGGTAGCTCAAACTAAACTCTTATCAAAGAGATGGAATCACTTGCAGGCATCATTCCCTATCTTTAATTTTAGTGAAGCTGACTTGTTTCAATCAGACTTGGAAATGAGATTGGCAAGTAATGAAGAATATTGTGAACGTATAGCAAATTTTTTGCAATTTATTGATATTTCCCTGCTTTGATTTTGTGAGCATCAGGTTTCTATGAAGACATTTAGGTTATTTATAAGTCTTGTTGATGTTGAAGGATTGCCTTGTTCTATTGACAAATGGATAAGATTGGCAGTAGAGAAGGATGTGAAAGAGTTAGATATTACCATTAAAACAGATGATAAGAAGGTTTACATTTTGCCTCAGCTAATCTATACTGCTAAATTATTAACTACTTAGGCTAAATGGCTTTTAAGTTTGAGAAGCCGCCTAATACAATAAGGTTCTGTTTTCTCAAAACATTAGAACTAGTTAGAGTCCACATAAGTGAACCAATGGTGGAGAAGCTTACCAGTGAATGTGTTTTGCTAGAAGAATTATATTTTCTCTTTTTGTTGGGGTTTGAAATGTGTTTGCATTTGTAAACCTGATGAGCTCAAGATTTTGCAGATTCACATATCCCCCAGTGAACTTGAAAGAGTTAAAGTTGATATTCTAGGTCTTCAACAATTTGATCTTATATAGTACCAAAGGTCATGTGAGATTTACATGAGTGGGTGTCCACAATTGAAAGATTTATCTCTTGCATGTTGTGCTTTTCGTGATGAAGAGTTTCATTACCTTCTCTCAAAGTTTCCCTTGCTTCAGATTCTTAGCATGATTAGTTGTCATTTTATTGAAAGGAATAAAATTTCAAGCAATCAACTTTAAAACAATTGATGTTGATACTCCAAATTTACTTTCCTTTGATTACCAAACTAAAACAATTCCTATATCCTCAATGAATGCTCCATGTCCATGGATAGTTTGTTTTGTGATTGAACATGATTTTTACACTAATTGGTATATTAAGTTGAAGAAATTTCTAGCAACGTCTTCAAAGATTAGAGTACTGACTTTATGTTGCATGTTAGATAAGGTGAGTCTTTTAACACAAGTTTATTGATTATTTACATTTCACCTGTATTTTTGCATTTCATATTATTATTGATTTCTTTTGTTTTTTCATTGTTCTTGTTTGGTGTGATATATCAATGTTTCGTTTGATTTGGAAGAATTCCAAAAGGGTTCACCTTCATCACCCTAGAAAGTTGGTTATGTTAGACGCATGGGGGAAGGATCACATCAACCTCATTGAGGTACATTCATCTTATCATTGATGATTTTTCTTATTTTTCTTATTTATTTTTTTATTTTTTTCTTTATTTCCTTATTTCTCAAAGATGATCATGGTGGACTAGTTGTCATTATTGATTTTTTTATTAAAGTACCAGAATTGTTATTGATTTGCTTATGTAACTTATGATGAAGTGAGAGGAAAAACAGGATAAGAAGAGAAATAGAATTTAGAATTATCTTTCCATGCTTTGTCGCCATAAGGTCTCTCACAAAAAAAGGTTGGAGCTAACTGTAACAGTTTAATTGAAGATATGTGGAAGCTCTTAATTTGTTTTTTTATAGTCTTTTAATTTTTTCCCTGAGTAAAACTGTAAAAAGTATATAATGGAAATGAGTTTTTTCTTCTTTTTTTTAATCTTGTCACATTCCTACTTTATTTCCTATTTCTTTTTTAGAGAATCATCATTGTTACGAGGGATAAGAGATATATTAATAAAGATTAATCCTATTTTTCGTTCTCAGATTGCTGCTAACTTGGGTATACAATGTATTTTTCAAGTTTTGAATTTAATTATTTACTGTCTTGATGACTTGTAGATATTTGTTTGCATTGCAATCACTTTATGCAACCTTGTCGAATAGGGATTTGAATTGTTGCAATTCTTGTGATTTCAAGTGTTGGCAGACATTACTTAAAAAGATATAAAGATTGAATGTTTCTTACCAATGCTTGATCCAAAGCCTATAATTATAGACGATTTGATGGATGTGTTGCTAAAGCTTCCAAAACCCAGTTCATCTAGATTGGTGTTTTCCTGGAGTTGATGAGATGGTATAATGGTTTTTTTTTTTTTTTTTAATTTTTTGTTTATACTTTTGTCGGAAGTTGAAACGTAGTTTGTACTTGTCTAAAGCAATAAAGATATATTAACAAACATTTTTCACCACCTTTTTCTCACAAACGTGACGTGATAACTCGCAATTGGGTAGATGAGATCTATTACGAGTTGTTTTGTAGACTTTGTGAGAGAATGGTATTACTTTATCTAAAGATGTTTGGTCATTTCACAACCATATATATAAAAAAAAAAAAAAAAAAAGGTGTGCAGTCCTTTACTTATAGCCTAACTGTAAATTCAGGACATATTTATTTTTATTGGCAAATCAGTCCTCAAAAGTCAAAACTGACGGAAGTTAAATGAATCTGTTGGTGACACAAAATCTTGGTGGAAGTACCAAATTGCCCGTAAAATCTTTTCCTAAAAAATATTTAAATTAAAAATGTTAATAAAGAAATAAAATATTTAAATCTAGAAAATTAAGAAGAATACATTATATATATGGAGAGATTATATAAAATCTTATTATATAAGTAACGTAACGGGATATCACTTATGTCGTCACATTATTCACCATCATTTTATGTGTATCTACTAAATTGATTCTTTATATTAATTTATCCATTTATGTTTTATCATGTCATTTTACATCCACAACTTTGTATAGATTTTTTATATGTGTAACATTAAAGAATAAAATGCATATTTCTCCTCCAAAAAAAAATCTCTAGTCATAATACAACACAACAAAGAGTAATGTTACACTTATAAGAAAATTTTATAAAGATCTTTATACAAAGTGATTTGATAAAAAATGAATAAAAAAGTAAATTTAATGAGTTTGATTTTTTATTTTACTTTTTTATTTATTTTTTACCATCACTTTGTATATAAATTTTTGTAAGTTTTTTGTAAATATAATATTGTTGCACAACAAAAGTGTTATTTCTTTTCACCCTAGTCAATCCCTCGTCATCTCCTGTCACACAACAACATAACAAAACTCCTATTGAAAACGAGCCCACAGTCATCATGTATGGCCTAAGCTTCATTAAATTTCAATTTTACCCTCTAATAATTAATATAAGTTTACTGCGTTAACCTCCACACCATTAATTGAAAGGGCAACAAGTGTCATCGCCAGCCCAAATTAAGAGACCCATTGGGCTCCATCCATGATGTTTGAATCCAAAGGGTATCAAGAGAATATGTAAGACTCTGTTTGTTTCACTATTTTTGGAGTTTTTAAAATAGTCTTTTAGAAAAAGCTGAGTTAAGTAATATTTTCAGAAGTTTTTTGTACATTTTTCAATAATATTCTTTGAAAATATTTTATTATTTTTAACCCCTTAACTTTGTTAATTTAACTAAACACCTCCAATAATAAAAGTTTAAAAATTAACAAAAACACCCTCATCTATCCACATATTATCAGCAGTAGGCCATCACCACCAGAAGGTGGCTGGAATCTGTCATAATGGCACACTACCGGTTGGATATGGCCGGTAGTGTGCTGATCTGACCTTTTTCGATCAGATCCACGGTGGATCTGACTAGAAAAAAATAAATCTACGGCCACAAATCTAGCTGTCGTTGATGGTCAAACGACAACCAAGATATGATCATTGTCAATAGCCAGATTTGGCGGGCATATCCAAGTCAGTAGTGTGCCATTACGACATATTCCGACCACTTTTTGACAGTGATGACCAGAATCTAGCAAATGTGGGTGGGTGGGGGTGTTTTTGTTAATTTATAAACTTTTATTGTTATGGGTGTTTAGTTAAATTAACAAACCTAAAGGGTTAAAAGTAATCTAAATATTTTGAGTTGAATAGAATAATATCGTATTTTGAAGATAATTTTGAATGTTGAAATTGGATAAGATAATGGAATAGGATAAGGTAAAAATGTTGTACCAAAGGGACCCAAGTTTTTAAAATGTTCTAGAATACTCCTCACTCAAATAGGTAATAGGTAGAATAAGATTATGATTCATATTCTAATATGATTAATCTTGATCATCCAATTTATTAGATTTGTATGAATTTGGATCTTCAGATATGTTTGTAAACTCTTTACTGTTGTATTATTTTGAGAATAATAGTAACAGAAGAGAGTTTTCTCTCCATCTCTTTCTTTCAATATTTTTTACATGTTCTAGTTTTTTGTGTGGGCTGCATGATTCTCTAAGGTCGTGACACAAAGTGAACAATTTTTGAAATGTTAGGGTCGTGAAATTTTTCCAAACTTTTGGAATTTGTCAAAACATTTTTCTCTTTAATAAGGAAACCTTGACAAGCCCCAGAAAAAAAAAAAAAAAAAAAAAAAAAACCCTCTCCAAATCATGGCTTTCAAAGCCTCATTCTCATCTTTGTGCATTGAAAGCCCATCTTTGGAAGGTAATGTTTCATCTTTATTCACTTCTTTCAAAAAAACCCTTGAACTAACTTCACTTGCCAATTCCGGATCAGGTAACTTCACTCTAAAAGAAGCTCTTTACTTTTTTTATTACAGGATTAATTCACAACTCATTTCTCCAATTTTCATCCTTCACTAAGAAGAAATTTGTTTAATATTACACAAACAATTCAAAAATGCTCAAAGACATAAAATCTGAAGACAACTCAGTTGAATATTTTTTATGAATTGCTTTGTAATATTAAAAGTGTATCTCATGGTTTTGCCCTTTTTTGGGAGATTTTGAAGAAAGGTTTTAAGCCCAAATTCGCAAAGGTAAGATTATGGAGTCTAACAGATTTGTTTAAGAAAATGGTTGCTTTTGGATGTAGGCCTGATGTGATTACTTATGGGATTTTAATTGAATTGATGGATTGTGTAAAATAGTATTGCCATTAAGTTGCATGAAGAAATGGCTAAAGAATCTTGTGTTATTTGTAGGACAAATATTGTTACTTATAATAGTATTATTGATGGTCTTTGCAGGGGTGAATTTTTTAGAAGACGAAATTATTGTCCTTGGAAATGAAGAGTTTGGGTATTAATCCAAATGCAATCGCTTATAATACTCTATACATGGTTTATATTGTCTAGGTGATTTTGAGAAGGGTAAAATTTTAATCTTTGTGATGATGGATCAAGGTGTGTGGCCTTGTGTGGTGACGTTTAGTGTGGTATGGATAAGCTTTGCCAGAAAGAGAAATTGGATGTAGCAAATAGGTGGTTGGAACTGATGATCCAAACAAGTGTGGATCTTGACATTTATACTTATAACATTTTAATGGAGGGTATTGCTTTGTCGGTAGAATTGAGGATGCAAGGGAGTTGTTTGCTTCTATAACTAAATAAGGGTATAGACTTGATGTTGTTTGCTACAATACTTTAATCAATGTGTATTGCAAGAATAACAAATTCAATGAAGCTCATAGTCTTTGATACAAACCCCTCTTAACCACACTGATCAGCAGTCAACACACGCACACACAACAATTCAAATAATTCCACAAATACGAATTATTCCAGAATTATATTGATAAGCAAAGAATTACATATATTGAGAAATAGAAAAGCAACTGATATATGAACAGTAGAATTCTAGCATTTCAAGGAGCTAGAGACCTCCCATCACTATTCCTTTAACAAATTAACTACCATCACGTCTTAAGACTCTTCCCTTATATTCCAATTGATTCTCACTCAAGACCCACTCCACTAACTAACTCCCTTCCCTTTATTCACACCCAACGTCCCTCTTCCTTGCTTGTGATATTTCGTAATAATTGGTGGCCTAACAATATCCCAACCACCTCCCGCCCCCGGTTGTCCTCAAGGTGAAAGTGAGGAAATTGTTGATCAATGAATGCATAGGATTTCTAGGTCGCTTCAAAAAGTGGCAGATCGTGACACTTAGTTAAAACTTCCTTAGACCTATCCAAAAGAGTGTGAGAAGAGAGGACATCTTCAGGTTGAACCAGGAGCTCCAAGTCCTCTGTAAGGAAGGGAGGGAGGTAGAGGTTGAGTGGGTAACGAACTATGGAGACTCTTTTTAAGTTGGAAGACATGGAAAACGGGGTGGATATGAGCTATGGCAGGTAGGCCCAACTTGTGTGTGATAGGACCAATCTTCTCAAGTGTAATACTCTCTTTAGCTAGTAATTTTTGAGAGGTATGTGATAAAAATCCACTAAATAATTTTTGAAAACATATATAAATATATGTATATGATGTAAAATCCAAAAACACTAACTTTGATATATATATATATAAAGCAACTAATATACATTAATAAGTACAAAAATATCCTTGGACAGTGCTGTCAAACTCCACCGCTTACTGACGTCCCACCTGACCATAATTCATCTAGTACCTGCAAAAACAATAAAATAACGGAGTGAGCACTAATTGTTCAGTAAGTAAACCAAACTACACTACTATTTTTCCTCCATTACTCACATTCTGGCTTTTCTTTTCTTACTTCAATCTTTTCTATTATTCTTCATTCTTTTCTATTATTCTAATTTGCTACTTACCGACGAGCAAGAACAAGTAATAAAAATGTACATCATTGAGCACATAAGAAATTCTAAATAATGTAAGTAGCATAATACATATGCAAAATAATAAACTTTTTTCTAAGAAATAAATTTTCTTTTCGTTTTTGTTTTTTATCTCTTATTCTATTTCTCTTTCTTTTCTTTATTCTATTCTGGTTTGCCGATCGGACTAGGCTGAGACATGGATTTGGAACCCTGGCCATGTGAGTGTATTCTAAAATTGTTTCTAGGTACAGTCCTCATCCACATGCACTTCTAACGGACTGTACAAATTTTGTTATTCTATTCTCAGGTAGCTCACTGGTGGCGGTATGCATGTAGGAATTTTCTGCATCTCTGTCACTCATGAGTTCCCCATCGCAACAACCTTCTAATATAACATTCTATATTTCTGAAAAAGATTATATACACATTTCTAAATAAATTTCCAAGCTATGGAAGTTCTACAATTGCATTCTTTAATAAATAGGGAAATATACATATTTACATGTTAGCTTAAAAAGAATCTACAAGCCATTTTCTTTTCTTTCTTTCTCTCACTCTTTGCTAACATTTTTCCTTAATATTCTCACTTACCAAATCAAGTATATACAAATAATATGCACAATATATGTATGGCCAAGCCCGTTCTTTGATGTTCTTTCCAAGTTCAAATACACAAACTTGAGAATTCATTATGGCATATTGATATGTTATGACATAATTCTACCATTCTCTACTATCAACAATGTCATATCAAAGTAAAAATTTAACATACAATTCCTTTCTAACACTTTCCCAAGTCATAAGTTACACAGTTTCTAATTTCAATATCTAAAAAATAATATGCTATTCAAGAAATAGTAAAAGTTCAAGTAACTTGAACCATGCACTAAGATCCATCTATCTCATTGAACTAACATGACCAAGTGATATTCTAAATTTTGGCATAACAAAATGCACTCTTGAATACTAAAATTTACACTTGGTTAAGCCTAACATAACCTTTCTACTCCAACTGCTTATGAACGAGAATCTCGCAAGCAAACTAACCCTGGGAGGCGACCAAGTAAAGATTCCATGAGGGAAGATGAAAGTAATGGTCAGAGGGATACTCGACCTACTTAACGATATCCCTAATGTCAGCGTGCCGGTTTTAACCGAAGGCATGCTCAAACCTTGCAAGTTCGCGAGATGAGTAATACGCGCCAATATGGCAATGATCGACGTTCCGGTTATAACCAATGTCGTGAGCAACATACTGATGAGCATGATAACACCTACCAGCTAAGCCATCATGACTTGACTTCATGCATCAATGCGCACAATGGAGGGGGCTCACAAGCAATGGACTTGAAAACTCATCTGCTCAAGGTAAGGCTAAATAAAGCCAGCCAAATGTTCGGTTAAAAACAACTTTAATTCCTCCGCAAATGCATAAGTCGCATTCGCAGCATAATGCACAAGTAAGGGTCTATCCCACAGAGACTAGAGATGCTCTTGTGATCCTAGAAACTATGCCTTGATGAAAGTAATAAAGAATTGAAACAAAGCAAACATAAAATCAACTTTAAAGTAAATCTAAATCTAACTATCTAAAAAGAATCCTAGGGCTTTAACTCCATCATAATTATTAGGCTACGTGTTCATCATCAAACTATTGTTCTCCCACTCTATTCTTGGGTTCGTACATCATTTAATTCAACCTAGTACTTTCATCATTCAAACTAGCTAGTGGCGTATAACCTAGTATAAACAACGAAGGAACCAATTCGCATAGACACAAATCATCCATTCATAGAGCTAATCAAGATAAGCACAACGTCTCTCGTTTCTAAGGTATTACCGTGGCCATTCGGAATACCCTAGTGTTTCCATCAACTAAACTAGCTAGTGGCGTATAGCCTAGTCTAGTAACGAAAACTCATTAAGCACCATACGATCTTAAAGACAGTAACCAATCTATACCCGGGTAGACTACAGATCAATCATTCCATACCCAATCTTGTCTCATAAATCAATCAACTAACATCAAGGTTGATTAGGCCCTAACATCAACTAAAGATTGAATTAAACACAATGAATGAATCTAGAACATAATAGAATGGATCAAACAAATAGAATAACAATAAAACACAAGCCTTCAATTGATTACATCAAATCCCTAGAAAACAAAATACAACATAAAGGAAAAGAAACAACAACATCTGGAACCATAATCATGAAGAACAAAGGAGGAGGAGAGGAATAGAACCTTCTTTCCTCTCCAATCTCCACCTTTCCAAGAAGCCCCAAATGAAATCTCTCCAAAATGTGTATATCAAACCTAAAAACTCCCTAAAAATGGACTTAAATTGCCTTTATATAGTTTTTAGACAAAATGGCAAACTTGTAAATACTTGTAGCCGAAATTAGGGTTGAAATGCAACATTTTTACATTCTACGTGATTTGCGCAGTGGCTTAGTTGAATTGCGCCCCAATGCGTTTGAATTGTGCTCCGGTGAGTTTCCTGGTGATTCTTCTCCGACAAAAACCATACCACGACGTGGCGTAGTTCATCGACATTATGCTGCAACGCAAACTCAGAATTTCACTCTTTTCTTCTCACCTTGATTTATCCACACTCGAACAGGTCCAGGATGCCCGAACATTGGCACAAGCACGAATAATCCATTTTTTTGCACCTGAATACCTGAAAACACACACAACACCCGTGATTCCAAAAGATAACGAAACTTGCGAGAATTCACATAATAAATCATGCATTAAACCTTAAATTCCTTATAGTTTCATCCCTAAATCACTAAATAAATCCGCATTTCCAACACTCAACACCAAAGTAACCCCATAACGAAGACTTAGATTGGGTACAAAAAATGCTTGATGATTTAAGAGTCCGCTAGAACAATGCAGCGGAAGAGATAGTGAGCTCTCTATTCATAGAGAAAGTTCGTCAGACCCTGCTTCCCCAGGGATTTAGGGTGTCAGAAAGCAAGTTCGATGGGAAAGGAGATCCCAGAGACCACCTTGACACTTTCAACGACCTGATGGAGCTACACCAGGTCGGTGACTTGGCAAAATGCTGCTGCTTCGGGGTCACATGGGTAGGGGATGCTAAGAGGTGGTACAAAAGGCTAAAGGTGAACTCAATTAGTTCTTGGCAACAGTTCTCCTCATTGTACCTATAGCAATTCCAAGTGAGGAGACAATTCGCAATGCTGCTCAGCTATCTAAGCAATATTCGTTAGGAAAGAGATAAAACAGTGACCTTGTACTTAATGAGGTTCCAGAAAGAGCAGACAAAGGTCACGAATGCACCTGAAGAGTCAATTTGGACTTTGCCAATCGCGTGTATCAGGCCGCAGACGGAGCTATGGAAAGAACTTCAAAATGAAGACCATGTGAGCCTGACAAAGTTCTACCAAATGGCTACTAAACATCAGTAAGTAGAAAGGTTGCTAGCGGCCCTAGCCAGAAGCTCACCACAAAGAGCCTCGGACATGCGACAAGATCGCTCAGCAGATAAACGAAAAGGCCAAGACTATAATGATAAGGACATAACAGGTTCCAAAAAAGGAAGAAAACAGAAAATCACGAGGAAAGGCAACCTTTTCCGCAATATGTAGAGTATGCCCCCCTTACTCAAGACATAGCTCATATATATGAAGTCTCCCGTGAGACTAAGAGATTGCTCGCTCTAGAAAGGATGAGGGGGGCTTCAGGCAGAAGAGATCTGTAGAAATATTGTCGATATCACTGGACATCGGGCACAACACCAATGAGTGTCAGACTTTAAAGGATGCCATCGAAGATCTGATCCAAATGGGCCACCTAAAACAATTTGTCAATGAGGCACCGACTTGTGAAAGTACAGGCGAGTAGAATAACTAGATTTAGCAAGCCCCAACCAACAACAACATCCTAGTAGGCATGATCTATGGGGAACTCGACATTGCGGGAAACTCAAGGCACTCTCATGAGCAATATGCATGAGAGACCAGGACAGACTCAGTTCCCTGAGTAATGAACTGTGAACAGAAGATGCCAAAGCGGTCCAGGCAAGAGAGCAAGGTGATAGGATTCACAGTGAAAGAGTGTGAAGAGTCTCGTTACCACAACCATGATTCGATCATGATTGTAGCCAGAATCGACAACACTCGAGTACTCAGGGTAATGGTCGATAATGGCAGTGCAGCAAACATCATTTTCTTAGGAGCTTTCCGAAAAATGAGGTTTACAGAGCGAGACCTGAAGGCGTGTTCATCACCATTCTATGGATTCACTGGGGACAACCTAGTCCCCAAGAGAACAATCGACATGCCCATGACCCTAGGGGAAGAGCCCAAGATCAGGATGATGATGGTGGAGTTCTTAATGGTGTATTACCCGACCACTTACAATGTGATTCTTGGAAGACCGATCCTGGATGATTTGAGTGCAGTCACCTCAGTACATTGCCAAGCAATGAGGTTTCTAACTCTAGGCGGGGTCGCAACGATCAGGAGTTGTAGGAAAGAATCTTGGGAATGCTACAATCGAGTTGTTCATGCTGCACTGAAGTGGTCGCTCCAGAGAACCATGGTCATTGCCGAACCTCTAGAGGACACCATAGATCCTCACATCTATAAAGAAGAGCCTGTAGTAGGGCCAATATAAAAGCTGCGAGAAGTATCCGTCAACGTGGAAGACCCAACTCGCGTGCTAAAAATTAGCAGCAGTCTGAGCGACGAACTGGCAAATAATTTGGTGTGATTCCTAAAGAAAAACCTCAACGCGTTCACCTAGGTACATGTAGATATGGTGGGGATCAACCCCGAGATAACTTGCCACAAATTAAATGTCGACTCAGCAGCTCGACCAATCAGACAGAAAAGAAGATCTATGGATGCAGAGCGGCCTAAAGCGCTCAAAGATGAAGTTGTCAAGCTTTTAAATATCAACTTCATCAGGGAAGTGAAATACCCAGACTGGCTCGCCAACCCGGTCTTAGTGAAAAAGTCGAATGGAAAGTGGAGTCTGTCCTAAAGACAGCTCTCCGCTACTCTGGATTGACTAGTTAGTATATGCGATAGCCAAAAACGCAATACTCAGCTTTATTGATGCATACTCGGGATATAACCAAATCCCAATGTATTAGCCTGATGAAGAACACACCTCATTTATTATTAACCAAGAGATTTACTATTATAGGGTAATGTCATTTAGCTTGAAGAACGTTGGAACGACCTATCAGCGTTTGATGAACAAAATGTTCTCTAAGAAAATTGGCAAAACAATGAAGGTGTACATCAACGACATGCTCGTCAAATCAAAGGTCACCGAGAGCCACATTGAACACCTGGGGGAAATGCTCGAAATCCTCAAAAATACAAAATGAGACATAACCCTCTAAAGTGTGCTTTTGGAGTAAGCTTGGGAAAGTTTTTGGGTTTCCTTGTCAATTAGCGAGGTGTCGAAGCCAACCCAGACAAGATTCATGCTCTCCTGAACATGAAGAGCCCAACCAGCATAAAGTAGGTTCAGAGCCTAATAGGGCGTGTGGCTGCACTTAGCAGGTTTGTCTCCCGAGCTACAAACAAGTGCCTACCTTTCTTCGAAACCCTAAAGGGAAACAAGGGTTTCAAATGGATAGAGAAATGCGAGAAAGCATTCTAGGAACTAAAGAAGCACTTGGGGCAGCCTCCTTTGGTATCAAAGCTCATCCAAGGTGAGCCTTTGCTTCTGTATTTATCGGTATCTAAGTCTAAGATCAGTGCGACTTTGGTACGTGAAGACTAAGGAGTGCAATGGTCAATGTACTATGTGGGCAAGAGGCTGCTCGATGTTGAGACAATATACCTGGGGATGGAGAAGCTCGCCTATGCACTGGCCATCGCCGCTTGGAAGCTGCGGCCCTATTTCCAAGTGCACTCCGTACACATGTTGACAAACTTTCCATTGAAAAAAATAATGCAGAAGCCCGAGATATTGGGTAGATTGATTCAGTAGACCAAGGAGATGAGTCAACATGATATCAAGTACATCCCGAGAACAGTTATAAATGGGTACTTCAATATGGGACAATCTTTTTAATTTACGACCACAACCGAAAATTTGAATTTTTTAGTGAGTGAATTTTCATAAGGCCCGATTTAAGGTATGAAAAACACTTACTGTTTTAAAATTTTTAAGCAAGCAAGACAAATAGGCTACTTCAATAGGGTAATCTCTTCGAACTCCAACGAGAATTGAATATACCAATTTTCACTACCTAGAATTTTTTAGAAGCTCATTTCAGCCCTACAAAACTATTGTCTTTAGATTTTGCTAGCAAATAAGACACATAGGCTACTTCAAAGTGGGATAATCTCTTTGAAATCAAATGACGATTGGAAATACTAATTTTTCGGTGCCAAGAAAATAAAGCTCATTGTCTTTAAATTTTACATTTTTCGAGAGGTTTGCTTTAAGCCTTACGTAATTATCGTCTTAAAACTTTCCAAGAAAGCTAGAAATAGAGGCTACAAAAACCCATAATAATCTCTTCAAATTCTAACGATGGCCGAATTGTCAATGCCGAAAATTTTTAGGAATCCTATTTTCGGCCCTAATTCCTATTGTCCTAAAATTTTATAATTACTTGATTTCATAACAACACAGATAACTTACTATTGTATCAAGAGTAATGCTACAGTCATCGAAGTAGTGCACCGAATTTATGCATCGAATGACGTGGCAAAATCTTGACCGTTGATTAATAGTAAGTTAAAATTAATCAACAGTCAAGAATTTGTCACGTCATTCAGTGCATAAATTCGGTACACTATCGTCGGTGGCTGTATTATTTTCCTTGTATCAAACATAAAAGATAATATTTGATATAAATGTGAATATTTAGTCATGATTTTATTTAATTAAATCAAATCTTGTCTGGAAAAAGCTAGTCTCATTCCCATATAAGTGGTTGATTCTTCTTTTTAAGTGAGGAAAGTTTACTCGATTATTCGGGTTCATTTATTGATTAAATTAACATTTTAACGAAAATTAATTTGCTTTATTGACTAACTATCTATAATCGCTTAACTATTACCGTTGCTTCATATTTCTCTGTGTTGGAACAGACAGAAATAGAAAGATCACATGTCATTCTAGCGGTTAATTAGTTTTTACATCCATCTTAAAAACTATAATTTAATCATTGTTTTAAAACACGGCCCGACTAGTTGAATCAGTTCAATCGGGACTTGAGGCCTTCACCGAGTTGGGTTACCAATTTTCCTATTCATTAAAAACCCTAAAAATTGGGATGATGATCGGCAAATAATTGAAGGCTAAAATGTTGGGGGTTTTGAAAAGGAAGGGCCGATGAGTGCAATGGTGGTGACAGAGGTTATTTCTGGTGAGTGAATCAACTAGAAATTAAAAAAAAAAAAAACCGT
Source organism: Pistacia vera (assembly GCF_008641045.1). Lineage (NCBI taxonomy): Eukaryota > Viridiplantae > Streptophyta > Magnoliopsida > Sapindales > Anacardiaceae > Pistacia > Pistacia vera. The sequence continues at coordinate 744,690 of NW_022196695.1, read as the reverse complement.
AGCAACAGCAATCGACTTTTGCTGGTAATTGGTGAGGTGAATGGGGGTAGGGTGAGATGAGTTTTGGTCAGGAGGCTGAGGGGAGTATTTTTCATGGTGATGGGAAGGGTTACGACGCCGACGGTGGCAAGATCTAATCGAAATCGAATCAATTTCGGCTAGATCTTAGATAGATTTTCTGGAGAATGGCTCAGGGGATGATTGAGATTGCATTTAGTATGTCGCCACCGCCAATCAGTCGACCACCAATTTGTATTTAGAGTGTGTTTGCTAAATTGGAAACCTATAGGGACTTAACTATACTGTTAAGGGTGTATTTGTTAAATTTTAAACTTTTGGACCGATTCCAAGTTCCAACAACTTTACCAAGTTTCGCCCCGAGTTAATTATTAAAACATTGAATTTAATTATAATATCAAAATCTTAAGTTATATTTGCTAACCGTATTTTAAATATTAATTAGACAATTAGAATTTGAAAATAGTTGTTTGTCTTTAAAAGAAAAGAAATATTTTTTTGTAAAGAAAATGCATTTCATTAAAATGTTTTAACACTTGCAGTTTCATATCTGGATTCGAAGTTAGTGTACAATTAAAAAAAAAAAAAAAAGAATTAGTTCTCCCTAGTTAATATATTTTCAAATCTTAAAATAAAATGAGTTTTAGATATTATAAAATATTAGAATACTTGCGAGTTTTGTGGATTATATATTAGTTTTTAAAATTTATATTTTTAATCCTCAATAAGTTTTTGAGTCAATTTATCAATATAACTTGTATTATGAATATAATTGAAACCAAAAATTATCACAAACATCCATGTAGATAGTAAGGTTTTTCCCCCAAGTGTTTTTTGAGAATTCTTGGAATATGATTGCGGAGAAGATCCTCATCATTTAATTAATTTTGTAAGGTAGCGTTTGGTTATGGGTGATGTAAGATTAATTCTGTAATTTTTGTTTAATTTTCAAGATTCTCTCATTTAGTTGTCAAATAATAAAAGATTACGTAATCTTTTATTGCAAATAATATTTACCGTTGATAATATTGAGGTAATCAGATTACCTTCCTAAGAGGTGTTAATATAAGATTATCGAGGTAATCTTAATTTTGACCATATTTTGCCTTTAATCTTTTATAATTTCGGACACATTTGCCCTCATATGTCTACCAAATAACAATTCCTAGACCCCCTATATTTGAGAATTTAGCAAAAACACCCCTGTCACAAAAAAGTTTAAAAGTTAACAAAATACTCCCAACCACCCAAGACCACTGCTGGCCGTCGGTGAAAGTCGTCATATCAGCACAAGACCGGCAAGATCTTACTGGTCGTGTGTCGATAAGGACGTTTCCGGCCATGGATTTGTGATCTATGGCCAGAAATGACCAAATTGGCGCACATGACTCATCTCGCGAGCTTGCAAGGATTGAGCCTGTCTCGGGCGTGGGTTAAGACCGGCATGCTGATGTTGGGGATATCGTTGAGCGTCTCGGGGGTGACAGTTGCCTTCGCTTTCACCTAGTGGTTGCTTCTCTGGCCACCTCCCGGGGTTAGTTTGCCTGTGGGATTCGCCCTTGTGAGCGAAGTGGAGCTTATGACGGTGGGGATACCAGTTGCCTCTCGGCACCTATGAGCCGGACTGGCCACCTACTGAATTCATACACTTTAGGGAGGCATTGGCGAAGTGTGGTTGGTCGAGGTTTTGGGCAGTTGGTTACTGGTTTCTTAGCTCAACCACGTTTTGTTGCACCGCCTATGTAACCATTGTTCTGATCATCTCCACCAATTGGCCATTTTCTGGGTTTGACGTCCCTACCCCCTGGTTATTCGTGATGTGTTGAGTTGGTGGCATAGGTGGTCGACGTCTAGTAGCATCCTGTTGCACCTCCTGATGGGTGGTTTCCACATTTTTGTGGTTCCCGGAGGTGGTCTTCGATTTGGTACGTACCATTGCGAGCCTGGATTGAGTAGGTTGTTGTGGCTGTTCACCGGAATTTCTAAGATGTTGGCAAAGGCCCTTTCTTTTAGCGCCAAAATGTTGATACGAAAATTCGCACCAACTAGAGAGATCCGATTGACCTTGGTGGAATCGGAATGGATGTGGGCGTGATTACGAATGATTAGCGATGGATGAATGATAAATGTAATAAAGTAAATGACAATGAAGTTTTTAAAGTGGTTCAACGGGGTAACCTGTTGTCCCTACGTCCATTGTTCTTATATTTGCTGTGAGAGCTTACAATAAGAGTTATATGAAAAATTTCTAACCCCTTTCTCATCATTTGAAGGGGTTTATATATAATGCTTGTACAAAGAAAATAGCAAAAATGAAGGGATTACAATTGATTTTAAATGCAACTCTGATATTCTCACAACTGGACACTGTGATTGGGCATAGATTGTTGTTAATCTGATTATTCCCGTAATATCTGGGATCTGAAGTTATCTAGGAATTGATTGATTAATCATTCAGGTTGTTCGCGACTAGTTTATGTTGGATCGAGCTATATGTCGACGAGCTTATGCTGAGTCAGACAATCGGTAGAGTCGGACTGATTATGGGTCGATTTAATACCTCCAACTCATCGAGCTTGATGGAAAAATCACACACAACAATAAATAATAAATTTTTTTACAAGAAGCACTATTTTCTAGACATTTTATTCTTTATAAATGAAATATGCGACTTAGTATTATCATTTATGTATTAATGCTTTGGTTAATTACTTTATTATATTTCTTTTTCATGTTTATTAGGGGTGGCCCCCCTTGGCTACTGCCCGGGTGAAAATGTCGGGAAAAAACAAAATTTTAATTTTATAATTATGAGAATAATTAAATTTTTAATAAATTATATATTATTTAGAGTGTTTTTATTATTTATTTAAAATATCATTTTGTTTCTTTTCTTAATAAAACTATAATAAGTTCCATTTATTGTATAAATATTGTTTTCAATTCTGTTCTTCTTCAAAATGAACTATACATTTTAAATAATGAATCTCATTTTATTAAGTATAAACTTTTTAATAAGGCACTTTCTAGATGTCAAAGTGTGTGATAGAAATTTTCATTTTAGGTATACTCAGAAAAATAATTTTACCCCTTACTATAGTTATGTATATATTATAGTTATGACATATGAATTTGGGTAATGTAGTTTTGATTAAGTTGTTAGCTAAAAATGATAAATACTCTGACAATCCTCTATTTCTCTCTCAAACCTCGTCCACACTTATGTCCAATTTTAGTTTGGTCGACATTGAGTAGAAGTGTAGAACCAGGGTCGTCTCAAAAATATTTGTGACCCTAGACAAGAGTTACTTTAGGGGTCTTCTAATAATATAAACATATATTAAAAAAATTATTTCAAAATTATTTTTTTTTACCTTTTGAGATGCAAAATCACTAGGAGAGGTGGACGACGATCAGAGAGCTGATGGGGTCAGGTTGGTGGGGGTTTTTGGAGAGCAGATGCTGGAGAAGTGATGGGAGGTGAAATTGGTGATTTCCAATGCCAGGATTGACCGAAAAAAGCTTGAGAAGTCGTAGCCCAAAAGGTATCGGTGGCCCGCGAATGGCGGAGTAAACGGATGAGGTATGATAGGGGTTTTGGTGAGAGGGCTAAGGGGAGGAAGCTAGTGGTGTTGGGGAAGGCCAAAAATGTCGGGTACATGCCGAAAAGGCCGAAAATGGCTGTCACGTGCGATGGAGTTGGGTTGCGATATTCATCAAAAATCGATCAAATCGAGGGCTATCAAAGCTAGGAAAACAATTGGGAAATGATAAAGTGATGATTCCGGTCAATTGTGGTGAGAAAATCTATCAGAATCAAACTCCAAACGGCTGGCGGCGAAAGAGGGGTGGAGATAATTTATGTGAATGTCAAATTTTGGGATTGAATTTGGAGTGAGTAATTTGAGACATGTAAATGACTATTTTAGTCTTTTATTGTTAAAAGAAATTCAATGTGTTAATTTAGGCGTGTAAATTGGAATATATGAAACTATATGTACAAACTTGCTATTTTGTCAAACTTTGGGTGGGAATATATGTAAAAAATTTATAATAAATTTGAGCTTTTTTGGTTTTTTTTTTTTTTTTTTTTTTTTTTTGGGCCCTTGGTCCAGATAAAAAAGTGTACATCATTTTCATTTTTGTAATATATTAAAAAAAATTAATAAAAAATTTGGGCCCCCATTTTTTTGGGGTCTTAGGCATGTGCCTCGCCTGCCTACCCTTGAGCCGGCCTTGAGTAGAACCATATGAGTATACCTGTTCCATATAATGTAACAACCGAAAAGCAAAATCAAGCTAATCTAACATTTTAATGCTATCAGCTGCCCATATTTGTTCCTCTCTCTTATAATTAATAATTTTTATGATATGCTGTCTAAAGGAGGTAGCATCCACCAGACAATTATATTAAAAAATCATACTAATATATAATTACCATTAATTGAAACCCAACAATATGTATAACCAATCTGAGATATTAATTTTATATTAAAAAATCAATGCTAATACAATTAGACGATTGAAAAACCTTGTAAATTAGTTTTTTTTTTTTCTCTCTTTAGAGACAATATTTGTAAATACTTGTAAGAATGCAATTACTCAATCTTAGAACACAATTATGAAACAAATTAATATCTTTAAACATAGCATCACCTAAAATGAGTGTGTTTGTATATCAAAGATATAAACTAGTTAATGAACATTAAAAATCTAATCTTGTAACGGATGACAATTGCGNTAAAAACTTACAAATACGCCCCACTTGGCACTTATTAACAAAATTAAAATTATAAATTTCAAACTCCAAAATTAAAATAATCCATTGAAAATCACAAATTCAAAATTAAAATATTACAATAATCCATTGAAAATCACAAATTCAAAATTATAAACTCCAAAACTAAAACGATGAAATTACATAACATATAAAATTAGTAACATAACAATTAACAACATCCAAATATGAAAAACTAAAAATATCTCATGCTCCATGCTCTAAATTACTCGCCTCATGTTCATTAATTTTTACAAAATAAATACAAGAAAATTAATTAGTAAATTCAAAATATTAAACAAAATAATTTGGGAATAAATTAACTAATATGAATATAAAAGATTGATATTATTTTGTTACTTGAGTCATAACTTTTTGCATCCATCAAGTAATCCTCAAGGGAACTTCAAAATTAAATCTTAACTCTTCCCAAAATAAGGTAGTAATTAAACTAACTCTTCCCAAAATTAAATCTTAACTCTTCCATGGTCTTAGAACAAAACGAACAAACCTGGAGCAAATGTAAAACAGGTTGTTGTTGATAATTCCTTCCACTCCCGCAATACATATGTTAAAAGAGCTGCAGTTTCTCCACCCAATGAGTGTCCAACAATCTATTAATATCCACAAAAGTTAACTCCAACATTATTCACTGGCAATCAAATCACATCAAATATTAAAATAAGAGGTTTTGAAGTATGATTATATTTTTGTACAAAATACACCAACTGCAATAGAATAATAGAGATATTGGGGTTTTGTGCACACACACAGAGAGATGCTAAAAAATCAACAACCACTTTTCACAAATCATTGAGGGAATTTCTATGTAAAATCTGTGCAACTGAAACTATTTAGAATTCAGATTAAAGCAGAAATGAAGTTACTCTAGATCAGTAGATCAAGTTAAAATTCAAAAATAAAATTAAAAGAAAGAAATGGAAATTACCTTAAGAAATTGGAGTGCTTTAGTGTCTTCTTCCAGATTCCAAGGGTCACGTTTCACAAAACCAAGCAAATAAAAGGAAAAAAAAAGCTGAAGTTTTTGCTTTAATCTGAAGTGAGTGGACAGAGAGCAAGAGCAAACGAAGATCGTGAGAAGGGAAGAAAGAAAATGAAGGCTTCGTTTGGTTGCCAATTGGGAATACTACTTTTAGTATTCCCAAAAAAATTAAACAGTAAAATACCCAAAAACTAGAGTTTTTGAGAATATTACTCTCAATATTATTCAATTTTTAAACCCCTTAAATTTATTAATTTAATTAAATACCCCTAAATATTTTTTTAAAAATTACAAAAACACCCCAGTAATCCATATTTACCAGATTCCAGCTACCACCGTCGGAAAATGGTTGGAATCTGGTAGGATGACGCATTACCGACTGAATCTGGCCGGTAGTGCGTCGATCTAGCCTTTTCCGGCCAAGTCCACGATGGATCTGGCTGGAAAAGGCCAGATCCAAGGCCAAAGATCTGGTCGTTGATGGCCAGATCTTTGGCCATAATAGTTTGTAACGACGGCCAACAAACGGTCGTCGTTGACCATCAACAACGACCATTTGTTGGCCGTCATTGACGTGCAAATACGGCCAAATCTGGCCTTTGCCGGCCAGATCCATGGTGGATCTGGCTAGAAAAGGCCATATCGACGTACAACCGACAAGATCCAACCGTTCATGAGCTGATACGGCGACTCCGGCCACCTTCCAGTGGTGGTGGCCGGCTGTCCGTATTTGAGGGTGGGTTGGGGGTATTTTTGTTAACTTTTAATGTTTTATTATAGGGGGTATTTTGTAAAAAAACAAACATAAGGAGTATTTTATTAATTTATAAATCCTACATCGTAATACCTGCCCAATTCAACTTTTTTTTAACTTTTTTCAAAAAACTTTTCCCAAAAACCCAAAATTTTGAACCAAACTAAGCCGAAATTTTTTGCAAAGAAAAAAAAGCTGAAATTTTTACGTTAATCTGAAGTGAGTGGACAGAGAGCAGCAAGAGCAGATGAAGATCGTGAGAAGGGAAGAAAGAAAATGAATTTTTTTGCCCTAATCTGAAGTTTTTATATGTGNGTTATGGCATGCAATAGTTCTGTTAGAGTTGGTGAACTCTATTTAACGTATAGGTTCCCATTTTAAAGTGTAGCGGAATATTTACCAAGTAGATTATGCAATTCCAATTTGAACACATCAAACATAAGTGCGAAAAATAAAGAACACAGTCATATACATGGTTCGGCTAAATCCACTTTTAGCCTACATCCATAAGACCTTATCTAGATCGAAGTAATCCACTAAGTTAAAAACACATTACAAGATATAGTTCAAAGCTAATCTAAGTTATAGTAAAAAGAACTCCCTATTCAACTTTACACTTAGCAACACACTTTGAATCCTTAACGTGTAGCAACTTCTTAGACCTTCTTCACACCGAGAACACACCCGGGAACAACTTGTGAACCTCCAAGCTTCAAGCATCGATGCCACGCAGCAGCATCAGCAAAGGAACCATGTTTCAAGAGCCATCAAGACAATGTATGATATGGTGAGGTTTTGACACGAAATATGGAAATGAACCCTGAACCTTAAGAGAGAAAAATACTCTAAGAGAACCAGAGTACAATGAAACAAAATGTCAAAAGATTAGTTTCATACACGCAAGAAGGGGATTTCTTGCTCAATAATAAAGTGTCAAGTTAGCCAACAAGGGACTGATTGCAATGTCTCACTAGGCAAGTATTCACTGAGTATCATATAGAGAGAATATAGAGAATTTGCTAGTTTAAAAAGGGTGTTCATCTAAAATTTTCATCTTTAATCCAGCTATAACATACTGTTACATAAAGATTATTTCTCACATATATAAATCCACGTTAAATTCTTCATTGAGACAGTGTGTGCAATCCTCTCGCCAGCTTGACATCTCCTTACCACTACAATTTAATGCCTGCAAAAATAAGGAAAGCAATGGGGTGAGCTATAAATGCTCAGTAAGTAAACCAAATCTAATTATGCTCTAACTCTGTTGTCCCAGTTTTCACGGTACTGCTTCTAAATTCCTGCTTCCTTTCTCTGTTTATTCTCAAGCATACTACTTAGTAGTCTTCCATTTTCCTCAAATCTTTCTAAATCCTTCTAGGGCTGTGCTATTCTTTATTATTTTATTTCTCTTCTCTACTAGATTATGACTTTCTGTTTCTTTCTCTACTCAACAAAACACTAAGTTTTCTTGCTATTTGCCATGTTTCTAATTTCTGTTCTTTTCTAGCATGTATCTAATTTCTGTTATTTTCTTGTATATCTCTAATTTCTTTTCTATTCTCGTAAGCTTCTATTTTCTTTTCTTCTCTAGTCTCATGGGTTTCTATTTTCTTTTCTTCTCTATTCTCATGGGCTTTTCTTTTCTTTTCTTCTCTATTCTCATGGGATTCTATTTCCTTTTTTGGCTATTCTCATGGGTTTCTATTTTCTTTTCTTCTCTATTCTCATGGGCTTCTATTTTCTTTTTCCTCTCTATTCTTATGGGCTTCTATTTTCTTTTTCCTCTCTATTCTCATGGGCTTCTATTTTCTTTTCTTGGCTAGTCAGACACGCAATAATACATAAACTATTTAATCTATGCATAAATGCATAAGATGCAATGCACATGAAATGTCTTAGGCATATGCAAATGATCATGTTTGTATTCTTTCTGAAAAAAAATCTAATTCTTTTCTTTTCTTTCTAAAATTCTTTATGTTTTCTATTTCTTTTTCTATTTTTCTTTCTNAATAATTAGTTAATTAACCACTAAGTTCTACACATACATAACTAAAAAAAAGATTAATTTAATTAATAATGAACAATGTTTATTAATTTTGTAGGAATTAATTATTATAAGTTGAATTTCGTTCAAAAGTTTCAGATTATAAATTGGATTTTGACTAACATATAATTATCTTAAATAATGAATGAATAATAACATAACGTTATACATCGTAATTATTATTCGAAATTTCTCGTTAGGATATGTCATTTTTGTATAAATAATGAAATAATGTGATGGACAATATAATAATAATATTGTAAGATGAAATGTCACTTAAAACGAGAAATTTCGTGACATGATTTAGGTTATGTTAGCATTAGCTTAACAATATTGGATATTAGATAAGAAAGTTTTTATTGGACTTGAAAATCTTGTCTTTATGAAATTTTATCTATGGAATCCAGATATGTGCATATGGGGTTAAAATCAATGCCATTAAATTGAAATATGTTATTAATTATCATACAAGCTTAAATTAAAATTCGAAATCCGAACATTCTTTTTTCCCTGAATTTTCTGTTCTAATAGCTTCTTAAACATATATTTGGACTTTTTATTTCATCCAAAAGCAACAAAAATATAGGGACACATTAAAGAAGCTTGAGAAGAAATTAAGACTACCCTCTTAAATTTAATAGAAACTCATGAAAAATATTCACTCAATAAATTAGATTCAAGATATATGTTGATACGAAAATTCGCACTAATCAGAAAGATCCGATTGATTTTGGTGGAATTAGAATAGACATGTGTTTGATTAACTGAAAATCAGCAATGAATAATAAAAGTGCAGTAAAATAAAAAACACGAAAGAATTTTTATAATGATTTGGCAAGTTAAAACTTAAGTCTACGTCTACTATTCTTTTATTGCTTTTGAAAGCTTACAAGAAATATGTACTTGCCTAAAATAATTTATTAACCCTTTCCTCATAGTTTTATGAAGTATTTATACAAAGTTTGTATAAAGGAAAGAGAGATAAATCTAGGATTGCGATCAGACTTGGTATGTAATCCCATGATTTCAGTGATTGTGTTGCTATCAGATGCCAATCTCATATCCTCCGAAGTATCAGAGATTGATGCTTATCCTCTAATCTGTTGAACAGTTGTCAAGGTTGATCGTTGCATCGAATTTCAACTAGGTCGAGCTCATTTTGGGTCATGCTGATTCTGGGTCGAACTACAACTTTGCGAGCTTCAGGCAAAATCACACACAACAATATACATTTCTTCAAGTTTAATCAATTCATCACACTCACTTTAGCTAAACTTTATTGATTTAATAAAATCAATCTGTGTTGTCATCATGATATTATCAAACTATATATAACTTAATTATCATATTTCATTAAAAAAAAAAAAGTCCTAATTAAAGTGCCTCAAATTTTCTTGTAAATTTGGACTTTATTATATACAGATTTCAATCTGAAGTGCAATTAACATACAATGAAAAAATAACGAGTCATCTATAATTAATAAAATATAACATAATAAAGCTGTACAATTCTCATGTACAATTCAATCATCTATATACAATTGACCCATGTATCGACATCTCGCTATCGCTGGAATTACCTCTTCTATTATCGTCCACAACTTTTGTATTTATATTCATCTCAAAGTACCCCAATCCCAAGGAGATATAATGAACTAATTTTGTCTCTCTTTGTGTGAACAGAATTTTCTTTTCTGAACTTAGCCTTGGACTTCCACGGTAGGAATGGGCTGTCTCTTGTTCGTTCTGAAATCAAACACCACTTCCATTATTTTCATTTCTCTCTTTTTCCTCTTAAATTAAACACACTATTGATTCATCTGGGGCTCATAAACGAGTTGAAATGAAGAAGCTTGCTGGGTGTGTAGAGCTTGAACAATAGGGACCGTTTTCTGAAGAATACTGATGCATTTAACGCTGTTATGAACCCTTTCCTAGAATGGTGTAAATGACCTTATCGGTTTTCGCTATAAATGTTTAAAGGAGAAGTTTCTTTCAAAGAAGAAAACGGCATTTCTGTAGTTTCTATAAACAGGAGGTGTTTTCCATTAGCATTATACGTGATAGATATAATATAATCCCCACGGAAATGTATGCCCAGACACACTCTTTAATCAGAAATCTGTACCAGAAAATGACACTGCACTGCTAATAACTTCATCAGTCTCAGTCAAACCCTAATCTTCTTTTATTAATTCTTCTTTTTAAAATAAATAATTTTTTTTTTTCCTTTGAATTTAATTACAAGGAGATTTCAAGAAAGTTTCAATTTTCTTCTACTCCTTTCGTCTCCAATTCCAAGCACCTTCCATCACACAAACAGATATACTAATGAGATAATCAAGCGTTTACTTTAAAAAAAAAAAAAAATCTCACACAAGCCTATCAAAATTATACCGTATCTTACACATCAATGACACTCTTTTCCCTCAAACTGCAATTAAAGAAATCACACTCACACAATAAAATTTCTTGTTAATTTGTTGTTACGATGGTGTTGGTCTGTGCCCTAGGCGAAGCTCTAGATCAAGCTCTTCAATGGCCGAATCGTTGTAGTTGTTGCTGTTCTCCTTCACATTATTGCTATTGTCGATAGAGCCTGAGGGATCTTTGCTGGAGTGGCATTGAGAAGAATTTAGCCCTTGCGGCGTTACTGGGAAATTTATCGATGGCGCCGCTATCAAGTTGTTGGAGGGATACGGCGAGATAGAGAGAAGAGGAGATGGCGAATCAATAGCACATGCAGTCATGGTTGTGGGAGTGAAAACCCCACTAGGGTTAGGTAATTGGTAGAGTAGACATAATCCACCGTTTGTAGCGAACTCTTGAGTTGGAATTATCAAAGTCGAGGAGGAAGTGGAAGATGATGAAGAGGGAATATTGATTGAACCCGGTTGCGTTTGGTGAAGGCGAGCACGGTCTCGGCGGTGCACATTCATGTGGCCGCCTAGGGCTTGAGCTGACCGAAATTCCCTTCTACAAAAAGTGCAAGTGTAAGACCTTGGAGGCCAAGTGGTGCCCATGATATTACCTGTGTCTTCTGCAAACGCCCTAACCTCCCATGAATCATCATCTTCTTGGGGAGCTTTCTTAGGGTTCAACATCCAAGAATTAGCACCTGAAGAAAAGTTAGGGTTTTGTGGTTGATTTTGGTGAGACTGAACTAATTTTTGAACCTGGGTCAAGGAAAGAAGGCCAAGCTCAGTAGCCATGGTACTAGTAACATTTAAGATAGGTGATGATAGAGAGATGATGTGGAATGAAATGGGGAAATGGGTTAAATAGGGGATGGGCTAAGGTGGAGGTATATTACAAAATTTGAGTTGCAAGCAGTTGGATTTTAGTAACATTGACAATATTAATATATAATAACTTGCTCTTCCAATCAGTCATCCTGTGCATACAAAGACAAATTGCAACTTTGGCTTTGACGCCCAACTATTTACTCCTTCAAATATCTCATGCATCAATCTTTCTATCCTAATCTAAAGTAATAAAATTAAATACCATTTACATATATAATTATCTCTAGCACTAAAGAATATAACATAATATTCTAAATGTAAAGGAAAAAAAAAACAATGAAAAAGAAACAAAAAGTATTAGCGAAAAATACTATTAGAATTCAGGCAATTTTGGTAATGCCGATACAGTTATTGGCCTGGGATTTTAGCATTGACCGTTCCGCGTAATGTATGTTATGTTCTATTAATCGAAAGTTTATTAAATAAGAATTAATTAAGTCCAAGCAATAACCAAACCCAAACGTTTGAAGGAATAGGAATACATGATCTGCCTTTATCTCTTTGTCTGTCCTTAAACATGTAAATTTATAACATAATCTACTACTAATAACTGCAAAGAAAAAGGGTTCCAATAATGTCAGTGCCTTAATGCAAATATTTCAACAACAACAACATTCATTAATCAATCACCCGAAGCACAATAAAAAGAAATACTTTGGCTCCAATGAAATGATCTTATTCTGTGTATATGATAGCCAACTTTAACTTGTTGTAATTCTTCAATTAATAATTGCCCCAAATTAAATATAGTTATTGCGGTTACTTCCAAAAAAAAGCAAAGTTCGGCTATAAGACTCACTTATTGTCCTTTTACTCTGACCCTTTGGAAGTAAAGAAAAAGGATTATTAATTTCATCAGCACTAACAAGGTCTTAGGAGTTGCCTATCTGGATATTGAGTACAGTAACAAAATCAATAATTTTCAATTATATATTAAGAATTCAATCTTCGTATAGTTCCTTCCACCTTCCGAATTGAAAGCGCGTTCAATATTATGTCCATTTCTCCAATGCAATACTGCCTTATTACTAAAGGATGTAGACTGTCTTGTTAAAAACAACAAAGTTTATTAATTTAAGTACCGGCAGTAATAATCACGGTGCTCTTAAATTCTCTTGCTTGTTGCTTTCCTCTCGTCGTCGCATCAACAAAAAAATAAAGACCCTTTACGAGGAAGCTTCTTTCCAACCTTGAAAAAACTAATGCTCCGCATATCCAAGACTAGAGACTTAGATATATACAGCAAGAAGAGAACAGCGTGGCTCCCGGCTATTAATTTCTTGATTCTTTAATTGTATGTGGGTAGTTAAATTTTTTTTATTATATTTATATCCCCCAGTAGAAGAAAAGGTTGAACTTATTATAAGAAGTCCATGGAGAAATAGTCTTCTTTATAACATAGCTTTTTTCGCCCACGACTTAAACAAGAAATTAAGACTAATTAAACTTTAATTAAGTTTAATGTTTTGTTCGTACGAATTAACCATTGTTTGCATCGTCTTTTCTTCCTTGCCATCAAGTACTAAGACAGGAGGACTCTTCCAACTTAAAGCTTATCTTTCTTATTAGTTGCCATATCCTACTACAAGTAGAATGTATTAGGTTAATTAATTAATTAAGCAAGGAATTGACCTGATTAACTGGTTAAATTCTATTAACAAGTTGTATATCGATCTCCTTCTAGTGAGTAACGAGGTTTATAAAATTTAATAAAGTAATTTTAAACTGCGTGCTTACTTAATATCTGTCACGTTCATTACAGTATTAATCATTGATGTTATCGCCTTAAAGGATATTCTTTTCTCTGGCTCTCCTGTCATATAAAATGGTGAGACATATTATATGCTTTAACTAGACAAAAATATGTGACACACAGAAAAGATAAAAGAGGGAGTGATATTTGATGAAACCTGTTTAGGATGCTGTGTGGATATCCATCCCACATCATGAACAGTTGTATAATTGATATCCATATCTCTCGATCAAAAGGACTGACATTACATATAATTTATTACATTAATGTTGAGGAATTTTAAAACTAAACAACCTGTATTTAAACCATAATTTCACATCAATCAGTTTGATTGAGGAATAAAACTAATTATATCTTAGCCAACAATATATATATAGACAAGTGAGCAAGCAATCGTGCATAAATATAAAAACATAATGAAAGTCGTAAGGCCGAAGTAATACAATAAAACATCTATATAGTAATATTCTATATAAGAATAAATTTTATATAGTCATAAAAAATTCTAATCTTAGTTTGAGATAATTATAAATAAGAATAAACTTCACATTGTAATAAGTTATAATTTTACTACTTCCCACCTCAAGAAAAATTGCCCTTACATAGTAATAATTATTTGTATATTACAAAAAAATATATGTTATGTTACATTAAAGGTTTAAGATGAAATAAAATATTTATTTAAAGTTGTTTGAGACAATGATTTATGTTTTAGAGTTGTTATCACATCTTTTACCTTACGAGTACATAATAACTCGCTAGTATAGACACCTTCTTGTAGAAGTAAAAATATTTTTAGCTTCTTAAGCATGTTTAGAGCTTTATGATACAAAACTTTTTGTATTTTCATACTATCATCATTATGATTATTTCCTTTCTCTTGTCTAATTGCAGTAATGATTTCTTCTTTGATTAAAATATACACAATTTATTGCTCATTTGGATGATTGAGGAAAACATTAATATCCATTTGATTAGTGTATTGAAGTTGTTGAATCTGATCACTTAATTCTGTAATGACTTTTTTATTCTTCTCATCCACTTCATTTGTAACTTGCAGTTCATCGATAATTAGGGGTCCTAATTTTACAGTGCTTAAAACCATTGGCAATTGTCTGTAGCTTCACATCAATTAATCATGCATTAACTGCATTTACAGTTCCATCAATGACACTTATCTTTGCTAATTCCAAGACACAATCTTCTATCCGTTTCAAAAGTAGGCAAGTGAAGCACTGAATTAAAATCATAATACTAGTAAAATATGAATTAAAATCCTAATATTGTACTACTAAAACATGAATTGTAAAATAAGAAATCAAAACAATAACTTTTGTAACTACACCTCTATTAAGTTATAACATTCTTATAGTAATAAAATTTATTAGTCCCATCATTATGATTATAGGGAAGTTTTACTGTATATAGTTAAAGATTAATATATGGCTGGAAATATTTGTGGTTCATGAACATTATTAATTACTTTGAATCATATGCTTACCAACAGCAAAATTTTTGGGTAATTTTGCAGAGAAATTTTAATTACTTCGTTCACTTTTCTAAATTTCCTGCAGATAAGATGGCAAATTTCACAAACTCTTTCTCACTCTTCTTGGTCTTATTATTATTATTGTTGTTCTCTTTTAATAATGTTCACGCCATACCTGAAAACCTGGTTGCAAGATCGAGGTAATTAATTAACTAAGAGAAGAACCATTTGTTCATTTGAGAGAAATAATAAAGGAGAGTATGGTGTAAGCTTTTGCAGGTCATGATCAGCGTCGATCTGACACATATTTTGCAGTTCATTTTAGATTAAGTATGGATTATGATATAAACATATATATATATATCATATATCAAACAAAATTTACACATATTTTTATGTGTAATTCTTGACTTGATCTTTTTTCTAAGGGCTCGGAAGAACTTCTGGATTCAAGGTTTTTAAATCCTCTTTTTCAGTGTCCTTGGAAGCTTCAGAGCCTTTTGGATCTGGTGTTGATCCTACGAATTTCTTAGAGATGCAGGTTTACATAGAGGACCGTGATGCAATTTTTTCAAACTCTGCAACTAATAGGACTTTAACTTTTAGTTTGCAACATGCCAAATTGCCAATGGCTATTCTCTTTCCTTCCAACTCTTGAAAAGAACCTTCATCTTGGTTAATGGCGAATGTCATGATATGGTTTTTTTCATCTAATGTTTTTAATTTTCTTATATTCCATACATTTTTTTTGCTTGTTTTAATTATTCTTGTAATAGTTTTGTTTGAGGGGATAGTTACTGTGTTGTATCTATTATTACCTTTTCTTATTAGTATAATTATGTCTTTTCTAATCAATACTTTCTTTAATATTCTGAAATTCATCAAGTTTGTAGTAATTATGATATTTTAATTTATAAACCCTGTAACATTTCAAAAGCTCATCAAAAACCATTTCTTTTTTTTGCTAGATTGTTAAAAAAAATTGTAAACTATGAAAGTTGTTTTGTATGAATTTCTAAAACTTCAGGAAGTGTTTGATTTAGGGTTAGTTTAAGGCTTCTGTAGCTTCTTCTTAAAAAAGAAAAAATGTAGGCTCCGTTTGTTTAGTTTATTAGAATAGTATTCTATTTTGAATGTGATTTAATTAAATAGGATAAGATTTTTATAATGTGTTTAGTATATTTTTTGAAAATATTAAGATTATTTTTTAACCCCTGATATTTGTTAATTTAGCTAAAAACCACCCTACAATAAAAATTTATAAATTCACAAAAACACCCCCACCCACCTAACAATTGTCGGTAGCCGACTATCACCACTGAACGTTGGTTGGAAGTCATCGAAATAGAGCACAACCGATTGGATTTGGCCGATCGTGCGTTGGTCTGGACATTTTCAGTCATATCCACCATAGACCTAGCTGGAAATAGCTAGATCTATAGCTAAATATCTGGCCATTGACGACAACCATATCTTGACCATCGTTGATGGCCAAACGACAGCAAAAAATCTGGTCGTCAACGGCGAAAAATGGATAGATCGACACATGACTGACCAGATCTAGCCGATCCTACGTCGTTATGGCTAAGGGTGTTCAAAAGAACCGTTCGGAACCGGAACCGTTGGGTACCCGGTGTTTGGTTCTGGTTCCTACCCAGAACCGATTGTCAACGGGTAGGTTCCAGTTCCAAAAATCTGGAACCGCACTGTACGGTCCCGGTTCCGGTTCCTAGAATCAAGAACCAGAACCGGAACCGAAAACCGAGACTGAAATGAAATGTTATTAAAGAGTGGGGGGGTTTTTGTAATTTTCCTACCACATATAAATACTTTAGATTAGGGCAAAAAAAACTCATCTTCTTTCTTCCCTTCTCACGCTCTTCATCTGCTCCTGCTACTCTCTGTCGATTCACTGCAGATTAAGGTAAAATTTCAGCTTTTTTTTCCTTGCAAAATAGTTCATTTTCTTTCTTCCCTTCTCACAATCTTCGTCTACTCTTGCTCTCTGTCCACTCACTTCAGATTAAGGTAAAAACTTCAGCATTTGTTTCCTTTAATTTGCTTGGCTTTGTGAAATTGTGATCCTTAGAATCTAGAAGAAGACACTAAAGCACTCAAATTTCTTAAGGTAATTTCCATTTCTTTATTTTTATTTTATTTTTGAATCTTCATTTCTGCTGTAGAGTAACTACAGATCTAGTTAAACTAGCTCCCCAAGTAAGAAACCAAGAGTATATAAAACTCTAGAGATACAATTTTTACCGTATACTATATATTCTGTCTTTTAATCTTCATGACCTTCAACCACAAGATTGGAAGAAAAAATTGATAATCTGATGTTAATATATAAAGTAATTGTGTTGTTCTTGGACTATATGAAATTTACATGTGGGATAAGTATGATTAACCATAATTATGAAACTTAAATTAAGTAAGCTTATTAGTTATTACTAACAATGACAAGACCCAAAAAGAAGAAGATTAAAAGAAAATTAATTAATCTCACTCGTGTCTTTATTCCATTGTGTTTTGTGCATTCAATAGAAAGTGTATGCTGAATTTGGGTGAGTTTAGCTATTAATTAATTGAAAATTCATCAATGAATTTACTGTTCTTAAAAAAGATGGAGTTGATTCCATGGAATGGCGTACAAAAATATTCTAATCACACTTACTCAAAAAACTGAGACTGTTGTTCCTGAAAGCTGGCCCTTTATTCTACAAAAGCATGCCACATGATAAAAAAGTTGCCAACACTACATTAAATAATAAAAGAGGTTAGATCTGAGGTTAGATTGCGTGCTCTTCATAGCTTAGCAGTTTAATTTTGATGATGATGAGATTGTGTTTGTACTGGAAATGCAAAAGTGGTAGGTGTTTATAAAGAAAGAAGGAGAAGAGTAGAAAGAGATAGGTGTCTTTCATGCAGAGTTTGTGGGATTGGTGGCAGATTTTTGTTTAGACACAATTGAGTTCTGGTGGGTCCATTTTATTTCCTGTTATTCTTATCTTCTCCATTTCTTTACTGCAAAGTTACATTCTTTATTCCATTTCAAATCTAAACATTTCATTCGGTGCTTCTTTTTGTTAGTATATATGCTCTTTTTATTTTTGGATTCCCCTTTTGAGTTTTGATTGCTTATATTCTGTCCCCGTTTGCTTTCTGGATTGTTTTTCTAAGGTGGGTTGGTTCAAATTTTAAGGTATTGGTGGGGTGCATTCATGTCTACAATTCTTGAGTTTATAAATGATGGTGACTATAGGTTTAAAGATTCAATGAAGTCGAAGAAAATGAGATGCTAAACACTAAATCAGATTTTTATTTATTGATGGCATAATATCACATAAACACTATGTTTATTAAACATTATATGTATTTTAAATTCTTTTGAAGTTGAACTTGGCAAATTTTTTGTAGGAACAATGTCAATAAATAGAGAGAATATTGACATTAGGGAGGATATGCCTAATATTGTTAGAGAGTCTATCTCAAATGTGCGTGCTCAACATAAGCAATCTGACATGTGGCAACACTTTGAGAAAATTTTCAATGAGAGAACCGGCATAGCAGACAGAACGAAGTGTTCATATTGTGGAAAGATATTGGTGTATAATTCGGTGAATGGAACTTCTTCTATGCGTAAGCATTTATCCAATTGTAAGAAATGTCCAAGCAATGTAGATAGAAGCCAAACACTTTTATCATCTTTCAAGACCATAAACGAAGAAGGAGAGGAGAGTAGTACGATTAACACATGGACATTCAATCAAGAGGTGTCTAGACAGTTGCTTGCTGAAATGATTATTATTATGGAAGAACCTTTTCGAATGGTGGAGCAGCCACCGTTTAGGAGATTTCTAAATTCATTGCAACCTTTGTGGTCAAATATTTCTCGCATCACATTGGCTAGGGATGTTGTGAAACGTTTTGATTATGAGAAGGTTTTATTGAAAAGTAAGTTGTACTCTCTAAAGTCTAGGATTGCTTTGACTACCGATATATGGACTTCGATTCAGAATATTAGCTACTTATGTCTCACTGGTCACTACATTGATGAGAATTGGGTTTTACATAAAAGAATTCTCAGTTTTGTGCCTATTAGTAGTCACAAGGGAAAGGAGATAGGCAAAGTGGTTGAGAAGTGCATTTTTTATTGGGGTATTGAAGATAAAGTGTCTACTATAACCGTGGATAATGCTAGTGCTAATGATGTGGCAATCGCTTACTTGAGGGGCAAATTAGCACTACTTCTGGATGGTGAGTTCTTCCATATGAGATGTACTGCTCATATTATGAATTTGATCGTGAAGGATGGTCTTAGTGAGACAAAGGATTGTATTAGCCGAATTCGTAATTCGGTTAAGTATGTGAGGAGTTCCCCTGCTAGAGCCGAAACGTTTCAGAGATGTGTGAAAGAAGAAAGGATTGCTTATAAAGGTGGTGTGTGTCTTGATGTTGCTACTAGATGGAATTCCACCTATTTGATGTTAGATGTTGCAGTAAAATTCAAGAAAGCTTTTCAGAGGTTGGAAGATGAGGATCCCAACTACATTGCGGATTTGTCACATGATACACCTTCTAACGAAGATTGGGAAAAAGCAAATGTATTTGCTAAATTCCTCAAAAAAATTTATGAAGCTACAAAAAAAATGTCAGGGTCGAACTATGTGACTTCTAACACTTACTTTCAAGAGACAATTGGTATTGTGCTTTGTTTGAATGACTGGGAGAAAGACACAAATCCAATACTTAACAACATGTCAAAGAAAATGAAAGAGAAGTTTGATAAGTATTATGGAAGTGTTGATAGATCGAACATGATGGTATTGATTGCAGCGGTTTTAGATCCTCGGTTTAAAATAAAATATGTGGAGTGGGGGTACAAAAAGATTTATGACAATGATTTGCAAAAGGTTGGGTTGATGTCTAGAAAGTTGAGAGATTTGTTACAGCGGTTGTATGATTTCTATGTGGGGGTTGTATCAGGTTTCCAAGAAAGCCAAACTTCTTGTTCTTCCCAAATTACCGGAATTGGCCAGCCTTCAGTTACTGGTGTGAGTTGTGATGAGATTGCGTACGACCGCTCCTTAGATGAGTATGAGGAGGAGATGGAGGTAGAGATTCATGATATGACCAAATCAGAGTTAGACATTTACCTCCAGGAGAAATGTCTACCCGTGAAGTCCAACTTGAACATACTAGATTGGTGGAAAGCAAATGCTGCAACGTATAAGGTTCTCTCGTATATGGCAAGAGATGTGTTTGCTATTCCGGTATCTACAGTTGCTTCTGAGTCAGCTTTCAGTACATCGGGTCGTGTACTTGATCACTTTCGGAGTTCTTTAAGTACACCCATTGTGGAAGCATTAGTTTGTGCACAAGATTGGTTGAGATATGCATATACCCCAACTACTTTTGAGGATTACTTGATGGATGCAGAAAGTTATAACTCAGGTAACAAAATAATATCAATCTTTTATATTCATATTTAGTTAATTTATTCCCAAATTATTTTGTTCAATATTTTGAACTTACTAATTAATTTTCTTGTACTTGTTTTGTAGAAATTAATGCACATGAGGCGAGCAATTCAGAGCATGGAGCATGAGATATTTTTAGTTTTTCATATTTGGATGTTGTTAATTGTTATGTTACTAATTTTATATGTTATGTAATTTCATCGTTTTAGTTTTGGAGTTTATAATTTTGAATTTGTGATTTTCAATGGATTATTGTAATATTTTAATTTTGAATTTGTGATTTTCAATAGATTATTTTAATTTTGGAGTTTGAAATATGAAGTTTACAATTTTAATTTTGTTAATAAGTGTCAAGTGGGGGGTATTTGTAAGTTTTTAAGAGTTTTTTTGTCATTTAAAAAACTTTGGGGGGGGGGGGGATAATTAATTTTACAGGGTACCCAGAACCGGAACCGGAGGTTCCGGTTCCGGTTCCTGTTCCGGTTCCAAAAGTTAAGGAACCGTCGGTTCCGGTTCCGATTCCTTCCAAAAGTGTAGGGTACCCATAACCGAACACCCCTAACTATAACCACCCTTGCTGTTCTAGGAATATAACTAAACAATTGAGGAGGACTTCGACCATAGACAATCTTGAAAGGAGTTTTTTGAACAATGGAATGCCAACTAGTGTTATAACAATATTCCACCTAAGATAACTAACGTAACCAATCCTTTGGTCAAGAGCTGGTGAAGCAATGAAGATACATTTCGAATGTTCGATTAACAACTTCACTTTGGTCGTCCGTTTGTGGATGATAGCTAGAGCTGAAATTGAATGAAGTACCATTTAAACGAAACAACTCCTTCCAAAATGCTCCTGTAAATGTTGGATCATGCTCGCAAACTATCGACTTAGGAAGCCCATGTAGCTTGAATACATTGTCAAAAAATAATCAAGCTACTCCAACTGCTGTGCAAGGTGGGAAAGTGGTACAAAATGTGCATATTTTGACAATCTGTCAACAATGATAAAGATAGATGTTTTACCATTTGATTGTGGCAAGCAGTCAACAAAATCCATTGAAATATCTTCTCATATTTGGGTTGGAATAGGGAGAGGTTGTAGGAGTCCAGCATGTGCTAGATGTTCCACCTTGTGAAGTTGGCAAATGTCACAGTAGCAGATGAAGTCCTTGATTTGCCTCCTCATTGGTTGCTAATAAAAATTGGATTTAATCCTCTGGAGTGTCTTCACATAGCCCTCATGTGTGCTGCCATGAAATTCATTGATAATAGAGGAAGTTAGCTTAGAATCAGGAGGAAGATATATGCGCCCTTTAAACAAAATAATCTCATCAACCATACACCATGGACCTAATGCTTCCCCTTGCTGAATTCATTCTTGTAAGACTTGGAGTGTAGTGTTAGCACCAACTTCCTCCTTTATTGCCTCCAACCAATGGGGTATTAATTGAGTGAATGCATATAAGCTACCACAATTTTCTTGTACCTCATGTCTCCTTGAAAGAGCATCAGCTAGTATATTTTCACCTTCTTTCTTGTATTCTACCTTGAAGTCATACCCTATTAACTTGTAGAACCAGCGTTGTTGGGCACTTGTTGTTATCTTTTGAGACCACAAATGCTTCAAACTCTGGTGGTCAATATGAACAATGAATTGCCTTCCTAAAAGATAGGGCCGCCATTTTTGAACTGCAAGTACTAATGCCAAAATTTCTTTTTCGTAAGTTGAAAGAAGAAGATTCTTTCCATAGAGAGCTTGACTGAAATAAGCAATGGGGCATTCCTACAACAAAATAGCACCAACTCCAATCCCGGAGGCATCACACTCAACAATGAATGGTTTAGAAAAATCAGGAAGAGCTAATACCATAGCTTTAGTCATTGCAAGCTTGAGTTTTTGAAAAGGCTTCCTTGGCTACCACACTCCATTCAAGAGAGTCTTTCTTTGGCCAAGTCACACTACTAGTAACCTTATTTTCTGGTTTATTGGTGCCTCTCAAAGTAACTTCTTTGGAGCCCCAAAAAAACTTCATTTGTAGTTTCTTGAAGTCCTATTGGATTGGTCCCAATGTCCTTAGTCATTGTGTACCTAGCACACATCATACCCTTCAAAAGGCAATATAAAAAATTCATTTGAAAATCTAACCTTTTGGAGTTTCATTTGCACCTGAGTGCATTTCCCAGGACTTGCTAATCTCTCCCCCGATGCCACCAATACTTCCAATCTTCCATTAGAGTCAGGATATAGTTGTACTTGTTGAGCTATTCGCAAACTTATGAAGTTGTGAGTACTGCCTAAGTCGATTAAAACCATCACTGAATGACCTTTAAGACTTCCCTATAACCTAATTGTCCTTGGTGCTTGAACTCTTGACATTGCATGAAGTGATGTGGCTAGAGCTGCATCAACAATTTCATCTTCGACTTCAATTATCACGTCATCATCTTCCTCGTCCCAACATGCCTAAATTCGAAAGAGCTTTAGGCAATTGTGTCATGGGTTGTATTTGTCGTTACAATGGAAGCACAATCCCTGCCTTCGGCGTTCCACAAGTTCAACCGGCATCATCCTCTTGGTTGTTGTATTTGTTGTATTACATTCTTGAGGCCCTATAGCAGCTCGTGTTGGGTTCACTGGTCGAGCAATTGGAAGAACATATCTCTTATGTGGGAGCTCGCAACTTTCATATAACTTTGCCAATCCCACCACCATGGTTAGTGTAGAAGGCCTATTTGCTTGCACGTCGGTTTGAATGCTGTCTTTCAAGCCTGTGATGAAACAACTGACTTTCCTAGATTGAGAGAAATATCAACTTTGGCCAATGTTCTTTCAAATGTGCTTTGGTATTCAATTACTAAGCTAGTTTGCCGCAATTTGATAAGTTCACTAAACGGGTCTTCGAACTGATTTTGACCAAAACAAGAGAAGAACCCATTTCTAAAATTCTCCCAAGTCACATAAAGGATTTCCTGTTCCAATGTTTGGAACCACAGTTGGGCATCACCCTCCAAGTAAAATGATGATAGCGCCATTTTGTCTGATTCAGCAATATCATGAAGCGAAAAATATTTCTCTGCTTGACTCATCCAAGTAACCGGGTCGTCTCGACCGTCATACTGAGGGAAATCAAGCTTTATGGTTCTTGGAATGAAATTCGTGCTAGAGCTTCCTCCCTTAGAAGAACGTCCACCCATTTTAACACTAGAACCTTCACTGGTTTCATTAAAGTTCTTGCCATATAATTATTGGCTCATCTTCTCCATTTGCTCAGTAACATGTTTGAGAAGATCATTTTGTCCATCAGAGAGAGATTTAAGGCCTTCTTCCAACTTCTTCACCTGCTCTTGCAAATCCATAGCCAGGCTCTGATACCAAAGATGATACACTCACTTTTGCTAAATAAACAATTAAGAAAAAAATAAGTTTCTTGACACTTTGAGTGGTCAAGGCCTCCTAATACAACAGTAAGTTGCATATTTTTTTATATTCGATACATTTATTCCATAATAAAAAATCATTTAAATACAAGTCAAAAGCCAAACTAACTAAGCAAAAATAGGGAATAATGTTAATAACTCAAACGTAAACTTAAACAAGAAAAACTAAAATGAATGAACTAATTCCATGTTCAAAACAGAATGACATGATCAATGTGGACTTGATATTTTGATAAGTTTCAACGTAACCATGTAACAGTTTCTTTCTTCTCTTTTCATCTTATATTTCTATTTTTCTTTATCTTTTTTTCTCCTCCTCCTCTTCTCCCCTTATTTTACTTTAAAAAAAAAAAAAAAAAAATACAACTATTTAGGACATTGCAACTAGCCAAATCTTGAGGGCTAACTTTGGCCACCAAGGTCTATTTGCGAGACCATTGATTTGATTAATCTTGCCAAATCACACCGGCACAAGTAGATAATCTCGTTTAGTCTTTTTTTCATTTGTTAAATTATTTATTTATTTATTTATTTATTTATTTATTGGATTCAAGTTAAATAAACTTTATTTTATGATTTATTTGATATCTTTGATTATTTTTGGTAAGAGGGAAAAAATATGAATTTACTTTTGGGTGAGAAATTTGATGAATGGACTTATGGACTTAATATTAAATTTGCGTTAATAAGTATTTGATGATAAGTTTTGTTGGTAAGTAGGAAAGTATAAGAAAATGGATTAATTTAGTTTAAGGTGAGAAAAGTTTGAAGAATATTGAATGAAGTTTTGGTGAGAGAAAAGAATGGAAAAGGAAATAAAAATATTGTTTAAATTAAGAAAATTGATATATTAAAATATTTATATCAGTATTAATTGGTAAAGATACTAAGTAAATGATTAAATGAAAAAAAAAAAAAAAAAATTGTTAGTGTTATTTGGATAAAAAATACATATGATAAGGTGAAAATGTTATTTTATAACTTGTAGATTTTCTTCAACGGACGCTACCGGTATGGGATTATCCTTGCATTTTAAATGGTGACGGGTGGTATAGTAAATTGCAGAAATTGTGGGGGGTTTATTTCAATGTTCTAAAACCCAGATCGGACGGGGCGGTCGAATTAGTCTGACCAGGTTTCGGTGAGATCATCGATTCAAAGAGGGTAAAAAACCAAGATTTGGCATTGGACCGCTTTAAACCGCTATTGGACCATACTGTATCAAACCGCCAGTCCAACCGGCCCAACACCCAAATTCGGTCCACTAACAAAACCCTAAACTAAACCAAATTTTTTTAACCCTTTTTTTTTTTTTTTTTTTGCGATTGTATTTGCTTTTTGCCTCCTCCTCCATTCGCGATCTCCTTCAGCTTCAAGTCTTCAGGTCTTCAAGTCTTCAACCTCTTCAATCGCCGTTGTCACCATCTAAAGGTCTGCTTCTTCCTTGCCGTGGCAGGTTTGCTACAAATTTGTGACTTCAACTTCAGCCTTCACATCTATCATTATTGTCACCGTCTGTGAGCTGCCGTCTGTCGTCGACCAAGTAACAAACTGTAAGAGTCATCCTATCTTTCTCTTTCTTCTATTTCATATCATGATATTGTATTATTGTGATGTGAATCTGTTAATTGAATTTCTAAAACTCTAAAAAGTAATTTCTCATGGGAACAAATGTAAGTTTAGGTGGTGGTTTAACATCTAAAAACTTGAAATGATTACTCGGCAATATATATATATAAATAAAGAGACATCGGTAGATAATAAGCATACTATGTTCCAACTATCCTCCTAGTCTGAACTGCATTCTGATTTTCACCAAAAATCCTTGCCATACCAAAATCTGAAATCTTGGCAATCATCTCTTTGTCCAGCAATACATTGCTTGGCTTTAGATCCCGGTGAATGATATTAAGCCTAGAATCTTCATGAAGGTAAAGAAGTCCTCTAGCAATTCCACCAATAATATTGTAGCACCTCTTCCAATCAAGTTGTGATCGTCTCTCAGAATCTGAAATTTATACCAAATAAGGAAATAATTAAGTACCTGTAACAAAGTTTAAGTACTTATAAACAGGGGCGGATCCAGCATACTTGAGAGTAGGCCTGGGCTTACCCTGAAATTTTGCCAATATTTATAATTAATGATTTTTATATAAAAAAGGTACCATACATATGTATGGCCCACAATCAAACTAAAAGCTAATATGGTAATGGCGTAATGCAGAGGCTCACCCATCATAAATATTGCGGGACCCACTAGTTATTAATATATATACGGCGAATCTCTATAAAATCACAATTTTTGTATCCCTAATTTTATTTAGGGAGTGCGCCTCTCTTTCTCTTTGTCTTATTGGTTCGGTTGAAGTTATAACTTTTGAAGACTATTTTTTGCTTTATCAATTTTAGGTATGTATATTACTTATTTTAATTTAGTTTATTCTAGGGTTAAATCATATTTGTTTTTATGGAAGTTTTTTATTCTGATGAAAAAAATTATAAATCTTGTGAGTTTGTTTTGTATTTGTTTGATTTTGTAATTGGTTGAATATTAATTTGTGACTTTAGATATCACAAATAATTTATAAAATTAATTTTTTATATAATTAGAGGACAGCTTGATTTGCACCAATCATTAATATATTAATAATGATATTTTTATTATTTTAGAATGTGATTAGTTGACTAAGTATGCTCTAATAGTAATTAAATTAAATCTAGTTGATCTATGCCAATAATTTAAATAAGTCAAAAAATTCATTAGCAAATTATATAAGTTTTTAAATATAAGAAAATTAACACAATAAAATGATTAATTAATTGCTAAAATAATATTTTAATTAGATCTAATTGTTACATCTAAAAACATGATAAGTCAGTCCTTCTAATTTTATTAATTAAAGTTTTATCGGTCTTTCTTTGCATGTATCATATTATCTTTTTTTTTTATTTGATAGTTATGATATCCAATTATTTCAAGATATTAAAGAAAATTCCAGCAGATTTGTTGGTGGAGACTCTATTGATATTGAGGTTAATCAAATCTCATTAGAAGAAGAAGCCCCACATCAGCAACAACAACACCTAGTAAAAGAAGCTCAACCTTCGATTGGGATGTTCAATTTAGATGAGCCTGAAACTGATCCAGGATTGAGGATACCAATTAACGAGATTTGTTGTACTGACAAGCAAATGGAGGAAGTTCGAAGAGCATACTTGTTGAAAGGTCCTTGCCAACCTAAAGATCATAACTTTCATTTCACTCTTTTCGGAGATAAAAAGCGTAGGTTTACACCAGAGTGGTACAAAGAAGGTTCAAGTTGGATGGAATATAGTGTGGCAAAAGATTGCATCTTTTGCTTAAATTGTTATCTTTTCAAAACTGATTATGGTGACCAAGCAGGTGGTGAAGTTTTTGTGAGCAAAGGATTTAATAATTGGAAAGATNCAACTATAAACATCAATTCAATTATTGTATGATCAGTGATGCAATTATTAAGTTGTAGACTGTTATTAAATCTAAAAATTTATCCTTAATTGCTTGGTTCCACAGCAGGTGGTTTATGCCAAATTTTTGCTTGTTTGATGCTTGTATGCCATGATTTAGTTTACAACTTTGGTATAAAGCCTAAATGAATATAGGAGCAGAAGTCATTAAGTTCAATCACTTACATTGCATGTATCGTACTATCTTTTTTCATTTGGCAACTACTATATCCAATTATTTCAAAAGATTAAAGAAAAGTCCAACTAAAATTGTTGATGGAGACACTATTGATATTAAGGTTAATCAAATCCCATTAAAAGAAGAAGCTCCATAACAACAACAACACCACCAAGTAAAAAAAGCTCAACCTTCGATTGGGGTGTTCAATTTAGATGAGCTTGAAACTAATCTAGGATTATGGATATTAGTTAACAAGATTTGTTGTACCTATAAGCAAAAGGAGGAAGTTCGAAGAGCATACTTGCTGAATGGTCCTTGCAACCTAAAGGTCATAACTTTCCTTTTACTCTTTTCAGAGATAAAAAACATAGGTTTACAGCAGAGTGATACAAAGAAGGTTCAAGTTGGATGGAATATAGTGTGGCAAAAGATGCAATCTTTTGTTTGAATTGTTATATTTTCAAACCTGATTATGGTGTTCAAGTAGGTGGTGACGTTTCTTTGAGTAAGGGATTTAATAATTGGAAAGATAAAGCAAAAGTGAAAAAATATGTTGGAGATCATTCTAGTACTCAAAACCAATGTCATGCCAAGTGTGTTGATTTGATGAACCAAAGGCAACACATTGATGTAAATCTTGCTTGAGTGTCGAAAAAGGCCAAATTGGACTATCACATTTGCTTGAATGCATCAATTGATTGCATTAGATTTTTTTTTTTCTTTTTTATCAAGGATTGGCATTTCATGGTCATGATAAGTCGGTTGAATCTGAAAATCAAGGTAACTTTATTAAACTATTGAAGTTTCTATTTAATCACAATAATAACATAAAGAAAGTTGTTCTGGAAAATGCTCCAAAAAACCATCAAATGACGGCCCCCAAAATCCAAAGGGAACTAAATATTGTTTGTGCTCATTTGACGATCAAGAAAATTATTGTAGAAATTGTGAGAGATAAACAACCGTTCTCTTTGCTAGTTGATAAATCTCGTGATATGGCAGTGAAAGAACACATGACTATTGTTTTACATTACGTGAATAAAATAAGTTGTGTTATTGAACGTTTTATTGGGGTTATGCATATTAAAAATACTTCTACAAAGTCTTTGAAAATTGCAATAGATTCATTTTTTGTAAAGCATGGATTGGGTTTAACAAGTTTACGGGGGCAAGGTTACAACGAAGCAAGCAAGATGAGGGGTGAGTTCAATAGTTTGAAGACTTTGATATTGAGAGAAAATAAATCTGCTTTCTCCATTCATTGTTTCTCTCATCAACTCCAACTGGTGCTAATCAAATTTGTAAGTAACCATTTGGCACTGGGTGAATTTTTTCAATCTCTTTTTATGTTATCAAACACTGTAGCAACATCTTGTAAGTACAAAGATCTTTTACATGGTAAACAATATGAATATTTGTTATCTTTGATTTCTAATGGTGATCTTTAGACGGGACGAGGTTTGAATCAAGAATGCACTATTAAACAACAAGGAGATACACGTTGGGGTTCACACATAGGGATAACTCATAATGTCATAAACTTATTTTCTTCTGTTGTTGATGTGCTCAGGGTGATTGAGATTGAAGGAGACAATTGACAAAACAAAATTCAAACAAGGAGTTTGTTACGAATCATGGAGAATTTTGAATTCGTCTTTTAGTTATTTTTAATGAAAAAATTATTGGGAATCACAAATGAACTATCACAAGCATTACAAGAAAAGATCAGGACCTTCTTAATGTCATGCAGTTTGTATAAATTTTAAAACGTCGATTGCATAAAATGATAACTAAAGACATTTGCTTCGACATAGTGTTAAAAGAAGCTTCTAATATATGCAAAGATAATGACACACCAATCCCGGAGAACATCGAAGATAACTTTGGGAGGACAAAACGGGGGATTGTGCCAATTATGAATAAACATCATTTTAAGGTAGAATTGATGTATACAGTTTTAGATAACATTCAAGAAGAATTCAATATCATTTTGATGAAGTAAATATGATGTTGCTTCACTGTATGAATCTCTTGATCCAAGTAACTCTTTTGCTGCATTTAACAAAGATAGATAACTTGAATTTGCAAAGTTCTATCCTGTTGATTTTCCTCAACACGATATTTGATTGCTCGATGATCAACTTGAAAACTATTATGAGGATGTTAACACCAAAGCCAATTTCACTCATATCGAAGAGATTATCGACCTTGCTAAAAAATGGTTGAGTTTAAGAAGGATGTTGCTTATGACAAGGTTTTCTTGCTTATTAAATTAGCATTGGTTTTGCTCGTGGCTACTGCAATAATTGAAAGGGTGTTCTTAGCAATGAATCTTGTTAAGAATAGTTTGTGTAATTGAATGGCAAACGAGAGGATGAACAATTGATTGGTAGTTTACATAGAAAGAGAAGTTTTTGCTACAATTCAAAATGAAGATATTATTGAACATTTTCAAAATGCATCAAAGCGGAAAATAGTGTTAAATTGAAGATCTTCAGGTATACCATTCTAACTTGCTTTCATCTTTAAATAATCAATATTCATATATTCGGATCTTCAAGTATACATTCTAACTTGATTTTTTGTTCTGTAAGCAGAGAATGCATGGATCTTTAATCTAGATAGTTGAGTTTTGATTTTAACGGTTGGATTTGGAGTTATACAACTTGAGGTTTGACTGCTTCTTTGGTGATTTTAATCCATCTCTTTATAAACCTTTATGTATTTTACTTGTGTTAGAGTCGTGATTGAACTCTAAATTTGTGTGGAATATTTTTGGTGGATTGTGGTTGCTGTAAACTCTTTAGATTATATTAGATTTAAATGGATCGTTAGATTCCCGTGGTTTTTTGCTCTCTTCACATTCAAGCGGTTTTTCCACGTCAAAATTTTCTTGCATTTCTTTATGAATTGGATGTGATTTTCAACACATTTGCTCAAGGTATAGCTACTCATAGAATTCAAGTAAGAAAGTATTATGTTATTGCATTATTTCCTTTTAGCTTCCTGATATTATATTATTTCCTTTACTCAAGGTTTGGTAGTTTTTTAAAAGTTTTTACTAGTTGACTGGCAAATAATGGCAGAGCCACGGAGGTCCCCCTAGGCAAAAATCCTAGGTCTGCCACTACTTGCAGGTCATCACAATGAATTTTATCTTCCTCAGGGGTCTCAGGAGCGGATTCTTGAGTTTAACTGCTTATCTAAGGTTAGACCCGACGTGAGAAAACTCATCACGCTTGAGAATTTGATCAAGTTCGGATTCTGTCCTCCTACCGCAAGCTCTAATACAATCTTTGAGAAGAGAAGGAAAGCAAGTAAGTATCCCTTTCGTCGTCATTTCATTTGCTCAGCTTTTCCTTTAATTAGCTGAAGGTTGCCCGATGCTTCTCAAAGATGTTCGCTACCAAAACCAAAGCGCCAATAGGAGAAAAACACTACTTCTGAGACATCGGATCCGAGGAAGCAGGATTTTGGAAACAAGATTCGAGGAGACAAGATCCAAATAAGAATGATCCAACAAAGAATCAAAGGTAGGCAACTTTAGAAAAAGATTCAAAAAACAGAAGAAAGATTAGAAAACGCTAAGCTCCCTTGCGACCTCGGAAAGGACTTGCGAGATTTGGACCGTCGAAGAATTAAGGAGAATGCCGCGGAGCTTGTCAATCAAAGGAAGGTTAGAGTGGACGATTTACTGCCATTCATTCAGTAGGAGGCTGCTGTGCGAGCCAGTTCTTCAAAGGTTAAGGGTTTTAGCAAGCAGTTGGATGAGAAACTTATGAAATTGTTTGCTTGCATTTCCATGAGGGCTTTGATATTAAATGAGATGATCTTGAGGATGTCTTTGAGGATCTCAGGAAACTGCCTCCTTACCAAAAGTTGCAGCAAGGAACCGATATGCTCTTTAAGGCAAACTTTGATCGTCTTCCTTTTAGCTATTCCTTTATTTATTTATTTTTTTTTTACCTCAGCTTGATGATATTTTAACGCCTTGGATGCAGAGCTTGAACGTTTTCTCACTGCTTGTCCAAGAAAGTGGTGTAACCCTTGAGTGATCTAATAAGATTAACGAGAAGATGGAGACGATCAAGAAATCTTCAAACGAGAAGATTTCTAAAATGAAAGAGGAGCTAGCCATTGTGAAGGTAAAGCTTGCTAAGGAGATTGAGTCTTCAAAGGTCCAACTGGCTGAGAATGAAAAAGAATTTGCTAAACAGCTTTAAGAGGAGGAGAATTTGAAAAATTAGCTTGTGGCAGATAGAGATAAACAGATGCTCTTGAACTCCAGACTCCTTAAGAAAAATGAGGCTTTAAAGGCTGATTTGGATTCAGGCAAGGTGGAGTTATTTTCAACTCACGAAAAACTGTCGAGTTGGAAAATGAGGTCGCCTAGCTAAAGAAGCAACTTGAAGAAGAGAAGGAGTTGGGCGAGGAAAAAGCTTGGAACATGTTGGTGAACCTGGTGGAGCTTATGTGACGATGGAATCCCGACCTTGACTTTTCATTTTTTCCATAAGACTATCAAGACCATAAGTCTTCAAGTTATAGTGATGATCGTCTTTCTCAATTCAAGTGATTTCGAGGATTCCATCTCAAGACGACGTCGAGTTATAGCAAGGGGCCTTTCTCGAGTCTTTGTCTTTGAGGTATATTTGAATCCTCCTCGAGGTGTCGATGTCGATTTAGGACTAAGTGAGTAGCCTTGTTCGAGTCGTCTATCATTGAGTTATGAAGGATGCCCCGGAAGCTTAAGTTTTGGTGATGTTGTGCTCCTAAGGATCAAGTCACTAAATTACAACCGGATTGCCTTCTCAACCTAATGACTTCGAGTTTTGCAACGTCTTCTTCATCTTCGGACTAAAGATCCGAGCTACAGCGTAGTTGATTTTTCCAACACATGACCATGCAAGGATTTTATAATGTATTAATAAGACACTTATGCACATTTTACAACAAATTAAAAATGAGCTACAGACAACTTGTAATCAATTCTCGTGAATTAAAAATCACAATTGATATAGGCTGAACTTGGCCTTTACAAATAAGGACCGAAAAAATAAAAAATTTACATGATAAAATTTACCAGACTTGGTTGGCTTGAACACAAAGAGATTCTTGCAGGTGTTCGTCATGGTCTTGTCAGTCTCCACGAGCTCGTGTTTTGTCCACAAATTCCTTCAAGCGACCTCTTCAAATGAGGTCTTCTATGACATCTTTTAGGGATTGGCACTCATTTGTGTCATGATTGACATCCTTGTAATATCGACGATATTTCTAGG
Source organism: Pistacia vera (assembly GCF_008641045.1). Taxonomy (NCBI): domain Eukaryota; kingdom Viridiplantae; phylum Streptophyta; class Magnoliopsida; order Sapindales; family Anacardiaceae; genus Pistacia; species Pistacia vera. The sequence continues at coordinate 711,677 of NW_022196695.1, read as the reverse complement.
AATCTCTCCTACTGCATTGCCCTCTTAATTTCTCTAATCGAGGTAATTGCCTCGCCTTGCTTGACACTACGAAGATTTCTTCAAGAAGAGCAACCAAATAAGTATAATCGCTTAATCGAGGAAGTGGCTCGCAGTCACTTCTCGATTTTGTTCGCTGTTTCCTTGAGAAATGATGTCTATCCCTGTTTTCTCGCTCTTGACCATCCTTCCTCTTTTCTCCAGGTTCATCTTCATTGTGAATAGAAGTGTTACTTGAGGCTCCACCATTTAACACAACCATCGAGTTCTCTAATTGTTGATATTTAACGGCCATTTGGTATAAACGAGCTAGACTTACTTGATTCTCGCCTTGCAAATCCTTCCACAGATCACTCTGTGATCTTACCCCGACAATAAGGAGTGTTCGGATTGACTATTCTCGCGCATTTGCAACTTTTCTTTGCACTCTTTTCTTACTGGATGTTACTAAGGTAACTCAAGGGCATTGCAAACTGCCTTCTCGCTTAGAATTGCTAGAGGTAGAGCGCATCAAATTGCTGCCATGAATGAACTGAGCCCGCTGAAAGCCTTTTATACCACCTTTTCGCTTATTCAATCAAGGTGACCGCGAAGCAGTGGTACTTTGCAAGGTCAAAGACCTAATGTAATTCCATTAGGTCGTTGAAGGTGTCAAGATGAACTCAAAAATAACTTTTACCATCCAACTTGATGTCTGACGATTTGAAGCCTAATGGTAGGGGTGCACGGTGCAGTTCTTTTGAGAATGGGATTTGACAGCTCCGGTAACCTGGTCGTCTTGATGAGCTCTATGGTCATCAAGTATTCTTTGTACCTAATCTAACTAATCGTTCACCTGGGGATTTCACACCAGGCCTAAGTTGGACCCCTGTGCAGTGAGGTGAGTCCAAAGATTGGTTCTCCGTGAATCCAGATAAGTGCGGAGATCTAAAACCCATCCTTTCTGTCCATTTTTATCAGGCATGCTGGCCTGCAAGGATGAACTATAGTTACTCAGACAATAGGTATTATCTAAGGTTTCCCGATGTGGATGTAATCGGCACATCAGTTTTGGGCATTTAAATGACGCGAAGTACGCCCCTAGCATGGGTTCAAACCGACATGCTGGGCTTGACCGTTTGCTTGCTCAGGGTGAGCAACTTCTTGGCGCCCTTCTCTCTTACCCATTAGCTACTTTCCTAGGCATCTGCCTGAGTTATTTTGATCTTGAGCCTCATGCCTTTGTGCTCCACCAACTCTTCGCCGCCGATGGTGGCACTCACTGGACGAACTAAAGACGTTGTTAGCAATTCCAAACTCCTAGCCTTACATTCTTGCAGCGACGTTTTGCTGGCTATGAGCCTGGTTTCCTTGCTAGACTTTTGTCATTTTAGCCATCTCTTGCTACAAGGTTTGGAATGCACTGGTGAGCGACCCCAACATGTTCATCATCTGGGCATTCTCTGGGTTGGATGACATTAGTGCCCCCTGTTGGGATTAACGGTGGAACAATTGGTGGGCGAGTCTGCATGGTCCTTTGGTTAACCTCCTAGTGGTCGGGCTCATCATCACTAGTCTGATTTGCTCCAATTGGACTTTTGGTTGCTCTGGTACGTGTCATGGCTGTTTTGCGTGATTAACGAATAAGATTGACAAGGGAAAGACGACCTTCCTTCTAGCACCAAAATGTTGTGATGAAATCTCGCAACAACCACAGATTTCCAATTGACCATGATGGAATCAAATAAGATATGGGCGTGATTAATTAAAATCAGCAAAGATACAGTGAAACAATAAAAACACGACTCCATTTTTAAGTAGTTCAGCAAGTTCGATCATGCCTACGTCCATTATTATTTTATTGATAGATTTGAGTGACAATTGCAAGCAACGATCTTGTCTTTGACTTACAATTATCCCATTTTCTCTTTGAAATTGTTAACTCTTTTACAATGACTTTGAGGGGGTTTATATATTGCTAAATTGATAATAGTTACAAGAGAGATTCTCAGGATATTGGTTTGATCTTGGGAGGTTAATCTCATGATCTTTGGTATAGTTATTATGCCGAAATTGTAGGGAGTCAATCTCGTAATATTTTTATACTATAGTACGGGGTAAAGGGGATAGATCTCAAACTTTAGGGACGTAAGCAACTCCTCAGAACTTGTGGGGCTGCGCCTGCGATTCAGGTGACATCGACTTTAATTATACTTGTTAACTCCGTTCTTTGATCACGAGAAATAAAAGACAAACGTGGCTAAAAGCCCCAAAACACCCTACCCGCGTAATCCAGAAACACTACTTTCTTATCTGCCACGTGTCCACTATTTTCCTTTTCCGCTTCAAATTAACTCGCTCTTTTGGTTTTGAGTGTTGACTGAGACTCACCTTCCTCCCTACTACCAACCCAACTCCCACCACTATATATATCCACTCAGCCGCAAATTCATTCCTCAATCAACACAAAGATAAAATCCTCAGCAACAGCAAACACACAATATAACATCCAACAGCCACCAAACAAAGAAAAATAAAAATAAAAATTCCAACAATGGTGAAATCCACAAGCAAGAAACCTGCAAGGACAAGTGACTCTATTTACAAGGGTGTCCGCAAGCGAAAGTGGGGCAAATGGGTTTCAGAAATCAGACTACCAAACAGCCGCCAAAGAATTTGGTTGGGATCCTACGACACCCCTGAAAAAGCCGCTCGTGCTTTCGACGCTGCACTTTTTTGCTTACGTGGCTGCTCTGCCAAGTTTAATTTTCCCGACAATCAACCAGACATAGAAGGTGGCCGCTCGCTTAGTCCTCCCCAAATTCAAGCCGCTGCGGCAAGGTTCGCAAATTCCGAGCCTTCAAGTTCAAGAACTCAATCTTCGGAACAGTCTGTGTCCGATTTACAAACGGAATATTCTTCTCCGTCTATTTCAGACTTAGACAGTGGTGGTGCCTTTGACTGCTCCTTCTTGGATTTTTTATCTACCACGAATTCCAGTAATTACGTGCCGGATCTTGGGGTTTTTTCTCAGTTTGATGATCTGTCTGGTGATATTTTTGCAGCAGCACCTTCGACCGTTGATTATGGAGACCAAATTAATTTTGATGGGATTTTAGTGGATGATTCATTTCTTTGGAATTTCTAACTCTAGGTGATTAGTTAAGTCAGAGTTCTGGAAATTTTTAGATTCTGGAGGTGCTGATTGGTACAGATATACCATTTTTTTCACGGTCTTCTTCTTTTAATCGAGTGAAATATGAACTTGAATTGGGGGAGAAGATTGTAAAATGAATAACTTGTACTTCTTTTTGCACGTGGTGAATTGAATTGAGTTATTTTTTTTTAATCAATGCAAGGTATTTGCCACATGTAACTCGTTGTTTTAATTGTGGATGAGTATATATTTTGCACGTTGTGTAAAGCCTTCTTCGTTGCTCCTTCAGTGCCTGCATCCGTATCAAAATAAAGCAGTAGTTCAATTATTTATGCTAACATTCGTTTTATTTGGAAATCAAAACCAAATTCATTTCTGTTTTACTATATATTTATCAATTTTTAATCGTAAATTCCATTGAAATCTAGTTTAAATTCATAGAGTTTCATTAACTAAGCAACTATCTTTATATATATTTTTGGGTCGAATTCTGATTAGTAAATGCAACTAAGTCGAAGTTAACTTTCAAGTAAGGAATTATTTTGTGTCCAGTAGTGTGAGTTCTGAAATTGGATTTTATTTAAATTATGGAAGTCAGATTAAAGCATATAATTATTTTTTTTTTGTAAAAAATCATAAAATTATATGTACAACTAAAAAAAGTTATTTTGAAGATATTATTAATTAATCAATTATTAAAATAATAAGTTGAAAAGTGGAACCGAAGGACTATGGTTGAATTTAAGTGGATTAATGGATTGGATGAGGTCATCCATGACGTAGTTTTAAGAGCAATTAAGAGTAGTGAGAGAACCCGTTTTTGGAAATTTTGGGCGAGCTGACGCGTAATTTATGAATAGTTTAATCAGGCTGACGTTACTGTGGATGACGCATCAGTCCTTTGTTAACTACCAAACCTAAATTAATAAACATACCTAGCTCTGCTCGCCCGTGTTGATATGCCAAATGCCAACTGCAATATCCTTCTCCGCTTATCATCTTAATTCTTAGCCCACATCAGGCTCTTCATTTCCTATTTCATATCAATATTATTATTCATACAAACACATCTGACCAAGATTTGTATATAATAATGTATCAAAAAATAAATGAAAAAGTTATTACAAAATTGTTGCAATATTATTCTATAAAGATATTTTGTTTGTAAAATTTTGGCTAAATGAAATAAAATGTCAAATGTAGGAAAAGGTAGATAATATCCTGTTTCTTGAATTAAGTAAATTTTGGATTCTCGAAAGGTTTGTGGATCAATATTTAACAATTTTCAATTAAATAACTTTTTTTTATCCAAATAATGATTTAATTACACTCTTCCGTTCATAGACTTTTAAAATACTATTTTATTATCCAAATTTATATTTCGTTTTCAATTTCGACATCGTTACGATCTTATACCACAATCATTCTTTTTTTCGATCATTACTCACCAAAACCCTTCAAATACTACTTTCGTCAACCTTATCAATTGCTGATAATCAAACAATTAGAGTTTACGTAGTCGTCTCTCCCAAGTCAAATTTTGATTAATCCCAACCATCTAAATTCAATCTTCTACCATCAAAAAATTCATTAGCCTTCTCTATTCAAAAGTTTCAACAGTCTAAATAGAATTTGTTTTCTATTAACTGCAGGAATATACATTTTAGTAATAAAACGATAACACGTACTACGCTGACGTGTATCTAAAAAGCGGAAATAATACATGGATCGTCAAGATTTTGCCGACAGAAATTAACGAAGAATATTTAAAAGCAGTCTTGACTATTATGTCATATGTAATAAACATACGTAAAATGTAATAAGTTGTTTTAAATATGGGAGACATATGAGACCCATGTCATATTTTTTTTATTTTCTTTAAATTATGTGTTATTTTTTCTTAAGCTAAAGTCAATTCATATGTGTTTGTGATTGATATTATATTTTGTAAAGTTTATCGTGAAAATGTCATTAAATTATTATTTTGGTAAAAAAAAAAAAAATCAGTAACTCAACAATTTTCATTAAAAAGAAAAATGCATTCAGTTATCATTTTGTCGGGCATGGAGTAAAGCAGCTTTAAGTATGTCTTTGTCATAAAAAAATATTTCCGGAGTAATTATTTTTATTCTTTAAAAAATAAAATAAAAGAAAACGTGCTACAACACTCCCCCCGCGTAATCCAGAAACACAACTTTCTATACTCCCCTTGACTCTTTAACTGCTTTTAAATCAACGCGCCTGTTGAGTGTTGACCACTCGCAATTGACTCTCTAGTAGACTAGTATCAAGTATCAACCCACTCCCCTTCACAAAACATACATATATATACTCACACACCTCCAGATAAATCCCATCCTCATAGTCAGCAAGACAAACTCAACACCAAAATTTTATTTGATCCTCAACTGCAAAGTCAAAATCAAACCTTATAACAATCAAATCAGACATGGTCAAACACACACCTGAAAAACCCGCTCAAAGATCCGACTCTCGTTACAAAGGTGTTCGAAAACGAAAATGGGGCAAATGGGTGTCCGAAATCAGACTCCCCAACAGCCGCGAACGAATTTGGTTAGGATCCTACGACACCGCTGAAAAAGCCGCACGTGCTTTCGACGCCGCACTTTTTTGTTTACGCGGCCATTCAGGTAAGTTCAATTTTCCCGACAATCCACCGGACATAGCCGGTGGACGGTCACTTAGTCCGTCCGAGATTCAATCTGTTGCAGCTAGGTTTGCGAATTCGGAGCGTCCAGAAAGCCACCGGTCGGAACTTCAAATGGAGTATTCGTCTCCCTCAGTCTCAGAAGGAACGGTGCAGTTGGATGGTGATGGGGTTTTTGACGGATCTTTTTTGGATCTTTTAACGACGTCGGGTTCAAGTAATTACACTTCGGGTTATGGGATATTTCCCGGATTTGATGACCTTTCTAATGATATTTTTGTACCACCACAGCCAACCGTTGATTATGGAGAACAAAACTTTGATGGGATTTTAGTTGATGATTCATTTCTTTGGAACTTTTAGGTGATTAGTTTACCGATATCAGAATTCTGGACATTTTTAGAATCTGGAGTTACTGAGGTTTTAAATTCGGGTACAGATTATCATATTTTTTTATTTGGTCATCCATCAGATTCGTATATATTTTTTTTACGAGTCTACAGTTCAGTTCACCAAAAAAATTGTACATTGTATGCTTGCAATTTTTTACATATTGTATGCTTGCAATTTTTTACATGTAATGAATTGAATGGATTTTCCGTATTACTTCATTTCTATAGGTTGAAATTATATGGCCACGTGGAGAAATACCCCTCTTTCTATGTTTGTTCCTTTTACATCATGTGGGCTGCAACACCCGCAGATCAAACATTCTTTTGTAAATGAATATTAAAAAACATTATAAATGAGTTGAATTATTTATGACTAACTGAGATTTGTTTAACTTAATTAACTATTTAGGCAGAACTTACCAAAACCAAACCGATCTTTGTACTTCGTCACTGTAGGAGTGGAAACTTTGATTATTTGGAAAAAAAAAAAAAAAAAAACCTAAAATCCAGTGAATAGAATATAATGCCATCCAGCCAATTAGCATCTAATATGAATATCTTCTACATATTTTTATATTTGAAAACCAAACAAATGTGATAAATTTTAGATAAATTTTAATGAAACAACATAAAATTTAAAAGTGAATGATACTGGTTTAATTTACTGGTGAGGGGACCTACATGCAATCTAGCAAGGCACATGCCCCTTGACTTAAGGGTATGTTTGGTGCACAATATGGTAAATTACAGTAACTTATAGTATTTTATAGCATAATATTATACGAAATATAGTAAAATGTTTGTAGCATCAATGTATCATATTAATTTATTTTTAGTTTTTCAATTACATTTTTGACGGGAATTCATTAAAATTTAATAATTCATCTAAAAATTTAATTGTTTTTACTATTAACTTAATTAGTATCGATAAATAAATAAAATTACAAAAAAATTATTGATAAAAAAATCATTTCTTAGCTTTAAGAATAATAATTTTTTTTTTTTTTTGCTATGTTATTTTAAATCTGTTGTGTATGATTTTTCCATCAAGCTCGGAGAGTTGCAAGGTAATAGCTCAACCCAGAATCAGTACGACTCTATTGATTGTCCGACCCAGATAAGCTCATCGAGATTTAGCTCGACCCAGCATAAGCTAGTCGCAAACAATCCAAGTGATCATTCAATCAATTCCCAGATAACTTCTGATCCCATATATCTCGGGAATGATAAGATTGACAGCAATCTTTGCGCAATCACAACGCCCAATCGCGAGAATATCAGAGTCGTATTTCAATTTAATTATAATCCCTTTAATTTCGCTCTTTCCTTTGTACAAGCTTTGTATATAAACCCCCTCAAATGATGAGGAAATGGTTGGAAAATACTCCTAGAATTACTACTATAAGCTCACACAACAAATACAAAGAACAGTGGACGTAGGCTTAAGAGTTCATCTCGCCGAACCACTTTAAAATCCTTTTTTGCCATTTACATTACTGCATTCATTATTCATTCATTGCTGGTTATCTGTAATTATGCACACATCAGTTCCGATCCTGCCAAGGTCGATCAGATCACTTTAATTGGTGCAAATTTCTGTATCAACATTTTGGCTCTAGAAGAAGGGCTTTCGCCAACATATCAGAAATTCCGGCAAACAACCACAGCGATCTAACTATTTCAGGCCCATGATGGTGTGTATAAGATCAAAAATCACCGTCGGAAACCACGACGATGTGGAGACCACCCATTAGGAGGTGCAACAGGACGTTGCTGGGCATCGACCACCATTGCCGCCATCTCAGCATGCCACGAATAATCAAGGGGCAGGAACATCAAACCCCGAAAACAAATAGTTGATGGAAATGATCAGGACTATGGTTGCACAAGCGGTGCAACAAAATGTGGCTAAGCTGAGAAATCAGCAACCAACTACCCAAACCCTTGACCAGCCACGCTTTATTGATCCCACCCTGCTGGGTTGGACTTCAGCCGGGGACTAGTTTGGCTCATCGGCGCCAAGGGGTGACTGACACCCCCAACGTCAAAGGGTGCACTTTGCCCACGAGCGTGAGTCTCGCAGACAAACTAACCTTGAGAGGCGGTCGGGGAAACAACTAGTGGGTAAAAACGAAGGTAATGGTCGCCCACGAGACGCTCGACTTTCCTAGTGGAATCCTCAACATCATCGTGTCCGTTTTAACCCACACTCAAGACAAGCTTCATCCTCACAAGCTCGCAAGATGAGTAATGTGCACCAATCTGGCAATGATTGACGTTCTAGTTATAACCTATGTCGTGAGCAACGCATTGACGAGCATGATAACACTTATCAATCGAGCCATCATGACTCAACCTCACGCATCAATATGTGCAATGGAGGGGGTTCACAAGCGACAGATTTGCGAACTCACTTACTCGAGGTAAAGTTGAACAGAGCCAGCCAGGGTAATCACAATAAAGACTTGGACCGCATGAAGAAAATGCTCGACGATCTAAAGGCCTGCCAGAACGGTGTGGCGGAAGAAATAACGAGTTCTCCCTTCACAAAGGAGGTTTGCTAGGCCCTACTTCCATAGGGATTTAAGGCATTAAAGAGTAAGTTCGATAGGAGAGAAGACCTCAGAAACCACCTCGACAATTTCAATGACCTGATGGAGTTGCACCAGGTCTGTGACCTAGCAAAATGCCGCTGCTTCGTGGTAACATTAGTAGGAGATGCCAAGAGGTGGTACAAAAGACTCAAGGCGAACTCCATCAGTTGTTAGCAACAGTTCCCCTCGCTGTACTTGCAGCAATTCCAGGCGAGGAGACAGTTTGCGATGCCACTCAACTACTTGAGCAATATTCATTAGGAGAGAGACGAAACCCTAACCTTGTATTTAACGAGGTTCCAGAACAAGCAAGCAAAGGTCGCGGATGCACCATCTGGACTTTGTTGATTGCAGGCATCAAGCCGAACACGGAGCTATGGAAAGAGCTCCAAAGTGAAGACCAAGTAAGCTTGACCAAGTTTTACCAGATGGCTGCAAAATACCAGCGAGTTGAAAGCTCGAAATGAGGAGCCCCGAACAGGCAACAAGATCACCCATTAGACAAGCGCATAGGCCAAGACCGCAATAATAGGGACCACAATAGTTCCCAAAAAAGACAGAGAAAAGATAACCGCAAGGACAGACAACCCTTCCTGTGGTATGCAGAATATACCCCCCTCATGCAAGACATAGCCTACATCTACGAAGTCTCTTGTGAGGCAAAGAAATTGCCTGCTCTAGAAAAGATTAGGGGGGCTCCGGGCAGAAGAGATCGACAAAAATATTATCGATACCACTGAGACATCGGGCACAACACCAATGAGTGTCGGGCTTTGAAAAAGGCCATCGAAGACCTAATACAAAGGGGTTACCTAAAGGAATTTGTCAAGGGGCACCGGCCTGTGAAAGTATTGGCAAGTAAAACAACCAGGTCCAGCAAGCCCAGGCATGATGGCATGATCTACAGGGGGCCTGACATAGTGAACAACTCAAGGCGCGCTCGCAAGTAATATGCTCGAGAGGCTAGAACAGATTCGGTCCCACAGATAATGAGCTATGAACAGAAGTCACCGAAACGACCCAGATAAGAGAGCGAGGTGATAGGGTTCACAATCGAAGAATGCGAAGAATTCTCTCGCCATAATCATGATGCGATCGTAATTGTAGCTAGAATTGGTAATGCTAGAGTACTGAGGGTGATGGTTAATAATGAGAGTGTAACGAATATCATTTTCTTAAGAGCTTTCCAAGGAATAAGATTCACGGAGAGATACCTAAGGGCATGCCCTTCGCCGCTTTATGGATTTACTGGGGACAACTTGGTTCCCAAGGGGACAATTGACCTCCTCGTAACTCTGGGGGCAGAGCCCAAAATCAAGAAGGCGACGACTGAATTCCTAGTGGTAGATTGCCGGACCACATACAATGTCATCCTCTAAAGACCGATTTTGGATTATCTGAGCGTAACCACTTTAGTGTGCTGCCAAGTAATGAGGTTCCAAACTCTTGGGGGAGTCGCGACGATCAAAAGCTGTAGAAAGGAATCTTGGGAATGTTACAAGTGGGCTATAAATACTACACAAAAATGGATGCTCCCAAGGACAATGGTTATTACAGAATTTGAGCCGAATCTTGGACCTCTCGAGGATATCATAGATCTTCACATCCATAGAGAAGAGCCCGTAGCAGGGCCGATGGAAGAGCTATGAGAAATATGTGTCAGCAAGGAAGATCCAACTCGCGTATTGAAAATTGGCAGCAGCCTAAGCAAAGAAATGGTTGACAATTTGGCGAGGTTTTTAAAGAAAAACCTCGACGTGTTCACATAGGCGCATGTAGATATGGTGGGGATCAGCCCCGAGGTAATGTGTCACAAGCTGAACATCGACCCAAAAGCTTGGCCAATAAGACAAAAAAGAAGGTCTATGGATGCAGAGTGCTCTAAAACGCTCAAGGATAAAGTTGACAAACTCCTAAACATCAACTTCATCAGGGAAGTGAAGTACCTGGATTGGCTTGCCAACCTATTCCCAGTTAAGAAGTCGAATGGCAAGTGGCGGACTTGCGTTGACTTCATATATTTGAATAAAGCCTGTCCAAAAGACAACTTTTCACTACCACAAATCGACCAACTAGTAGATGCGACAGTTGAAAACGCATTATTTAGCTTTATGGATGCATGCTCGGGATATAACCAAATCCCGATGTATTAGCCAGATGAAAAGCATACCTTCTTTATTACTAACCGTGAGATTTATTGTTACAGATTTATGCCGTTTGGCCTAAAAAACACTGGGGCAACCTACTAGCGTTTGGTGAACAAGATGTTCGCCAACCAAATTGGCAAGACTATGAAGGTATGCATCGACGACATGCTTTTCAAATCGAAGGTTACCGAAAGCCACGTTGAGCATCTGGGGGAAATGTTTGACATCCTTAGAAAATACAAAATGAAGCTCAACCCCCTAAAATGTGCTTTCGGAGTAAGCTCGGGAAAATTCTTAGGGTTCTTTGTAAATCAACGAGGTGTTGAAGCCAACCCAGAGAAGATTCATACTCTATTGGATATGAAAAGCCTGACCAGCATAAGGCAGGTATAGAGCTTAACAGGATGTGTGGCTGCACTCAGCAGGTTTGTTTCTCGAGCCACAGATAGATACTTATCATTCTTTGAGACCTTGAAAAAGGAAGAAAGGTTTCAAGTGGACAAAAGAGTGTGAGAGAGCCTTCTAAGAGCTAAAAAAACATCTGGGATGACCTTCTGTATTGTCAAACTCTGTCTAGGGTGAGCCACTGCTATTGTATTTGTAGGTATCAAAGTCTGTTATTAACACGACATTGGTACGCAAAGAAGAAGAAGTGCAGTAGTCGGTATACTATGTGAGCAAGGTGTTGCTCGATGCGAAGACGAGATACCCTGAAATGGAGAAGCTCGCCTATGCCCTTGTCATCGCTGCCAAGAAGCTGCAGCTTTATTTCCAGCCTAACTCCATTCATATGCTGACCAACTTTCTTATGAAAAAAATAATGTAGAAGCCCGATACATCAGTTAGATTGATCCAGTGGACAATGGAAATGAGTCAGCACGATATCAAATACATTCCGAGAACAACAATCAAAGATCAGGCCTTGACGGATTTCATATCAAAATTTTCCTATCAGCTAGAAGGGGAACTAAGCCTACTAAAGGCAAATACCTTGGAAGAAGTCAAGCAGCAGAAGCCAAAGCTCGATGACCTATGGCATTGGAATCTATATGTGGATGGCTCCTCGAATGAGAAGGGGGCAACAGTAGGGCTTTTGCTCAAAAGTCCAGAGAGAAACCCAATCAGAGTTGCAATAAGATTTGGGTTCACCGTCTCCAACAACAAGGCTGAGTAAGAGGTATTGCTCGTAGGGATCCGCCTCGCTAAAGAAATGGAGGCAGAGTCCATTAAAATTTACAGTAATTCCCAACTCATGGTCCACCAGATTACCGGGGAGTACTAGGCGAAGGAAGATAGGATGGCGTCCTGCCTCCAACTGGTGAAACCCGAGCTCGAGCAGTTTAGATCCTTTATAGTTCTTCAGAGGAGAAGAACTCAGTAGCTAATGCTTTAGCCTACCTAGCCTCTGCAATGGACCAAGAGAAAGCTGATTCCATACCAGTTAAGTTCCTTCCAAGACCAAACACCTCCGCTCCACAAGAGCTAGTCTTAGCAATGAGTTAGAGATACAGTTAGATAGACGCAACCATTGCCTACCTAAAAGGGATGATACACTGTCGGAAGGAAGAACTGAAGCTAGAACACTTTGCGCGAAGTCAACTCGATACACACACGCATCAATGATAAGTTGTATAAGCGTAGATTCAATGTACCGCTACTGCAATGTATTGACCACGAGGACGCGAATTATATTCTGAGGGAGATCCATAAGGGAAATTGCAGGAACCATGCATAAGGTAGATCTCTAGCATACAAATTGCTTCGTCAAGGTTATTATTGGCCAACAGTTTTCGACGACACAATGGACTATATGCGCAGACGCGACAAATGACAGAGATTCACAGATACTTCACGAGCTCCACACCAAGATTTAACTACATTAACAAGCCCTTGGCCATTCGCAATTTGGGGATCAACCTAATTAGTCCTTTGCCTCAAGGAAATGGGGGCGTTAAGTTCACAGTTGTTGTCGTGGACTACTTTACCAAATGGGCGGCAGCCGAGCCTTTAGCCACCATCACGTCGAACAAGCTAAAGGATTTTGTCTACAAAAACATCATTTGTAGGTTCAAAATCCCCCACACCATAATTACCGACAACGAAAAAAGATTCGACAATGAACACTTCAGATCTTAAGGCGAACAGCTCGGTATCAAGAAAAGCTTCACCATTGTTTATCGGCCACAAGCCAGTGGTCAAGTAAAGGCTGTAAACAAGGTCATCAAACATACCATCAAAAGGAAGCTCGACGCCTTGAAGGAAAGATGGGTCGAAGAATTGTCTGAAGCCTTGTTATCCTACAAGACGATAGCCAAAAGCTCGACAGGTGAAACCCCATTCTCTCTGTCATATGGGTGTGAAGCAATGGCCTCGGTTGAAGTGGGGATCAATTTGTTCTAAATGGAAGTTTTCGACAAAGAAGTAAATGGGGACCTTCTCCACTTGAGGCTAGACCTAATCGAAGAACATCGGGCCAAGTCTCAGTTAAGGCTTGTCTCATATCAATAATGAGTCAAACGATATTTTAACACCAAAGTCAAAAACATAGACTTTGAAGTGGGTGATTTGGTTCTCGGAAAAGTCGTCCAAGGTACTTAAAACCCGAACTTGGGGGCACTTGGGCCTAAATGGGAAGGTCCTTTTAGGATCGCTGAAAAGCTCACGCTAGGAACTTTCTACCTGGAACACCTCAATGGCAAAGCAATATTTTGAGCCTAGAACGTCGAGCATTTGCGACTGTACTACCAATGAGCAGCTCAGGTTCCACCTATGTCTTTCTTTTTATCATTCATGGTAAGGCCGTTCATGGCCAAAATGCTTTATCAATGAAAGATGTATTATTCAAAATATTTCTTTGTTCATCATTGTCATTTTTGCTCGTTTAACACTTATTATTCATCCCTTCAAAAATCGTGATCTATGCGATAGTATTTAAAAAAAAACTTGGATTCAAGAGTCTGAAAAAAGGCAGTTTATCTCAATAAGCCACACCAAAATCCAACTCTATAAGGGTGAAATATCCCGAATTGATGAAGTTAAACTTGAAAAAAAAAAATTCAAGAAAAACACGTCAAGGAAATCAGCCTTAAGCCGGCAACCAAAACTCGAAACAGACAACGGATCCGAAATCAGAGTTGTTTGTTGCATAAGATTTCTTCGCATATATTCGAAAAAGCTCTTCAAGAAGCGAGCTATGCATAACTTGGAGCAACTTTGGATTCTTTATGACAAGTCCAGTTAGGACGACTGAAATGACTCTACAGGATTATAAAAATTTGCTTGACGAGGATATACTAAAATATATTCTTTTCGTTGATGAGGTCGATTATAATCTAACAAAAAAAAAAAAAAAAGAAAAAAAAGAAAAGAAAAATATATGATGATCTTTCAGGCAATTGGAAGAGCAGGGGCATCATCCTCAGTCGGTCCAGGGAGCTCGTCGCCAACTAGAAGAGACGGTTCCTCAACGAAAGGAATGGTAGCGGTCTGTTCAAGGTTGGGAGCCTCGCCCGGGGGAAGTGTAGCCAGGGGAGTTGGATCCTCGACTTCTTGCTTGAGCCCGATCTCCTCTTCACCTTCCTCGACCTCTTCCTGGCGTTCACCATCATCCTCAGAGTCATCTAAGTACCCGTAGGCCATTCCCTGAGCCTCGGTCTTCATCCTATCGACCTCTATCTGATAAGCTCACAGAAGGAAAGAGAAGTCGATTGAAGGGTGGGCTTCCCACAACTTTTGCACAAGGAAGACCGACATCTGTCAAACCCGAGTAATGATAGCTTCGTTTAACTCCTCAATTTGAAGCCTGAGTTGCCTGGCCTCAGCTTCGGCTTTCCATCGACCTTCCGCCTCCTAAGCAAGGTCGAGGGAGGTCTGTTTGAACTTGATCTCCCAATCCGAGGTAGCTTTTTGGGCCAAGGAAAGCTCGGAGTTCAGCTTGTTATTGGAACCTCGCTGTTGTGCTAGACTCTTCGCAGCCTCGATTGCTTTGGCTTTAGCCTTAGCTTGTACAGCCTCGCTTGCTTTGAGCTTGTCAAGGAACTCCCTTTCCTTGACCCCAAAGGTCGCCATTTCCTCCCTAAGTCATTTGAGCTTGGCCTGCTTTTCTTCCTTTGCCTTCTCTACGACCTGGGCCTTGGCTTAGACATTCTCCTTCACCGTCTCCACTGACAGGCTATTCACAAGTGTACGAAATCGCGCAAGTAGTAAAGCTCGAGTAAACGAGTGTGGAATCTCAAGAGAACTACCTACCAAGTACCAAACTAGTTTATTTTATTTCTATTTCATGAAACAGAATTTTAAGAATGAATTAATGAAAAATAAAACAAACTAAAAAGTAAACAAAAGCATAATTGTATTAATACTCTGATAAAAAGATCAATAAGACTAAACCTAGGGCACATATTTCACACTAATTTAATCGTATGCATTGAGAATTATTGCTAACCTAATTAAGCTTAAGCTTATTCTAAAGACCAAACTCCCTAATATTTCACTAACTTTCTCTCGAATAATTAGCGAATTAACCCTTAAACAACAACCCAAAATATCTCTGAAATTGATTTAAAAGCTAAGAGATCATTAAGTTTTATGGAATGTGCTAGAGCCTCACAGATCGTGGTAACCTATCTCTAACATTCGCTCAATCTATGGTTTTATTACCTTAGACTAATCAGGTTTCATCTCTCTATCTCAACCCAACCCATAAAATCATTCAACTCTCAGGCCCTTAAGAATTGAAAGCATTACACACAATAATAAAACTTAGAATTAATGCTCAATTAAAATTAACAATAATAAAGTCAACACATATTCATAAATTGGGCTACATCTTTAGCCCTAGAAAAGGAATTTAGTTCATAATTGCAGTAATAAAAAAAACCATTGTATTAAAAACATGAGTTCAAGAAAGAAAATAGAAAAACTTCTCTAATTGGTGAATGAAAATTGCAAGAATTCTGATCTCCAAAATAGTAGCCACCTTTCTCCTTTTTAAACTCCCTCAAAACTAAATAAAGACCCTTATTTATAGTGCTAGGGTTTGAAGGTTAATTAGGAAAGAATTAAATGTCTTAAACCACTCAAATTCAGACTAGGAAAATACAATAACCCAAACAAGCCCGTGATCCATTGCTGTGGCGATAGAAACGGTCGTTGTGATGATTGTTCTTTCTATCCCACAAGTATAGAATATTCAGAATTTGGCAAGGTCATCAACATGAACTTTGTATCTCTCTAAATAATCTTTCCAACGCCATAAGAATCATTGAATTCCAATTTCTACAGCTCTAAGTTATGATAAAAAAACATCGAAGCATGCTCATCTTGACAAATTTCTAGGTTTTACGTTTCATCTTCAATGCATCACGACTTTCTCGTTTCAACTCCGATTCTTGCACCGTTTGTTCCTATTCGTCAAGAATTCCATCCACATCATTCTTCTTCATTCAAATATCATTTTTAACCTGAAAATACTCAAAATACACCCCGTGATCCCATAAAAAAGTATTTATGAAATAATTAACTCAAATTTCACAAATTAAACACATTTTCCACAAATAATCCAATTGAATCACTAACAAAATATGTATTTTCAAGCTCTTACTATCCACCTACTGCCATCCTTTGTAAGTGTCTTCCAATGTAGGATAGCACTCGTCGTAGAGGAGCTTGCTCGCCATGGCAGCCTCAATAAAGGAGGGAAAGTTAGCAAGAAGTACTGATAACATGCATAAAAAAGTAAATTAGGCAAACTACTAATACCTTTGCCATATAGCTGCATATCCAGGCCAACATCTTGGTGGGAGATGAATCCCTAACGCCCGCGAATGTTTGTGGGGTGACGTCATCCCTAACCACAGCGACCCTAACGCTGATATGGTCAAGGAGTTAGTCGATTAGCGTATCAGCTGCAACTTGAGCTATTCTTGCCTCGTAGCTGAGACAAGTTGGACTTACTCCCCTTGACAGTGTCAGCCTCACCCGTAGGAGCAGACTTCTTCTTGACTAAATCTTTGGCCATAGTTTTCTTTTGGTCGACAGCCTGCACGAAGACCTCTTTGCCTAAGCTAACCTGTTGTTAGGCCACTTTCTATTTTCCCAAGCCCCCCTAGGGCTCAGTGGACTTTTTCTTGCCCGAGCCGTCGTATTGCTCGAATGCCTTCTGTTTCCCTGAGCCCCCAATTACCTCGGGTGTTTTCTTTGCCAGGCCTTTTTGGGGCTCGCAAATACCTTTCCCGCCAACTGCCTTTGAGGCAGTCGTGGGCTTCTTCACACTGCCTCTGCTACGCTGTGTGCTAGTGATGTCAATGGGTTGCTTTGTCGCTAAAGCAGCTGGCGCTTTCTTGGCAGCCGCGGAAACCACCATTTTCTTCTTAAGGCCATTTGGTTTCTCGACCCACATTTCTACAAAAAAGGGAAGCAAACAGTGGGTGACCTATCTACGCAAGGGAAAAAAGCGCGAGCAAGCGATAACAAATAACTTACCTTTCTCTAGAATGGTAAGAAACTTAGCGTTGTCCTCGCAAAAGTTGTATGCCTTCAAATGAGGAAGCAAAATGATCTCGTGAACGTTGCGTTGTCCGTCAGGAAAGTCGCTAAAATGCTGAGGCCTCTGCAAGCTTGCAGCAGGGAGATAGTTTTGCTCGATGTTAACTACAAAGAAAAGTAACTTAGTTAGCTTAAACATAAAGTTTGAAAGCGATCCTCGCACGCACTGGGAGTTAAGGTCTTACTTGCTTCTTAAGTGAAAACGCCAGTCTCCTAGGCTTCATAGAAGAAAAATTGGGAGTCCTAATGCAAGACCTTCTTTGGGACATCGACGAACTTGTTGAAATGTACCTTCCTCGTCTTGGAAAGGTAGTATGTCTAGTCTTGTCATTTTTTTAGCCTATACAAATGGACGAGCTCCTCAATAGATGACTCACCCAATTCGACAATCATGTATGCTATATATAGACCTATGATTATGACATATGAGTTTGCGGATAGTTAGAGAGGAAAGATGTCGAACCATCTCATAATGCTGTCAATAAAACGATGAGGGGGAATAGATACCCCGCATCTCGAGAGGGTCTCAAAAATCACCACCCATCCGAGTAGGGGATTATTCTGAGAAGAGTCCCTCGGAACCATTAAATTAAGTTGCGGTGCATAAACCTATCTTATGCACTTCAGGTCCTTAATGTTAATCGAGGATTGTGGTTCCCTTCGCAGTTTATGAACCGGAGATCGCTTTGATTGAGCTAACTATACAGAGGCACGATCGGTTGAGCCTGTCGCGTTAGGATCCAAGCTCCACGCAACAATTTCCTCAGAAACCTCGGGGACTCTCTCGAGGATTGTCGAGCCTGCGGGTGAGTCAAACATATGATCAATCATGTGACTGCTAGAAGAAGACATAATTATAGCTTGCTTTTAGGTACCTTAAACAGAAGCGAACATGTGTCAGAGCTCAAAAAACTCGATGACCTATCCATACTTGCTTTCAATTCGGGCAACTAAGATAGCTTGCGCCACACGTGAGTGCATGCAACCTACCCGGAGTTCCAACGACCACCGCAATAAACCCTCCTTAAACCCAAGGCCGCCAGAGACACGCTTAAAAACCTTAGTAAAGTCCTAGAAGGCTCAATGTGGCCACGATAATGGCCACCCTTAGTCACGAAAATCAAGACAGCAACTAACGAGAAGGAAAGAAGCCTTACTGTAATAAGAGAATAGAAATAACTCGCCGGAAAAGAACACCATGGCGATAATGAAGCTGCAACAAAATAAGAAATTTTTTTTTGCAAGTTGAGTAAGTTTCTAACGCTTCGCTTGCATGGGAGACGAAAGGGTAGGGTTCGATCGTAGCCATCGATCTACAATGAATCTCGACCCTCCATTTATCGAGCAATCCTAGCTCTTAGATGTAGCCATGTTTCAGACATCCACAAGGGACGATGAACCGTTAGACTGCTGTGATCATAATTGTCATTGCACGTCGCCTCAACTCCGCGCGTGGACAACTGTAGTTGCCTACGCGCGACAAAAGGTGACTACCAAATTTAATGCGACATGACCGCATGGAATTTACATAATTGTCTTAACCATTCATATTCCAAGTTTGGCAGGTGTCACGAAGGGAAGAAGGTCCAGGTGTGAAATTCGTCGATCGATCATGGGTTCGACCCTTGAAGCTCGGCGAAGCTTGCATCTGATGGCCTACTAACGATATCAAGCTTGATATTAAATTCAGTAATAGTCTTCGAAGCTCGAAACAAGTATCGAACATAGGGGGCAAATGTTGTGTGTGATTTTTCCATCAAGCTTGGGGAGTTACGAGGTAATAGCTCGACCCAGAATCAGTTCGACTCTACTGATTGTCTAACTGAGCATAAGCTCATCAAGATTTAGCTCGACCTAGCACAAGCTAATCACGAACAATCCGAGTGATCATTCAATCAATTCCCAGATAACTTCAGATCCTATATATCTCAGGAATGATCAGATTGACAACAATCCTTACGCAATCACAACGCCCAATCGTGAGAATATGGAAGTCGCATTTTAATTTAATTGTAATCCCTTTAATTTCGCTCTTTCCTTTGTACAAAATTTGTATATGAACCCCCTCAAACGATGAGGAAATGGTTGGAAAATACTCCTAGAATTACTATTGTAAGCTCACACAGCAAATACAAAGAACAATGGACGTAGGCTTAAGAATTCATCTCGCCGAACCACTTTAAAATCCTTTTTTGCCATTTACATTACTGCATTCATTATTCATCCATTGTTGGTTATCCATAATCATGCACACATCAGTTCCGATCCCGCCAAGGTTGATCGGATCACTCTAGTTGGTGCAGATTTCTATATCAACAAAATCAATAATTATCTATATATTTCAAAGTAATTAATTAACTTATTAAAATTTATAAAGCTAATGGATTAATAGAATAGATCCCATAACCTAACCTTTTACTTAGTATTAATTGATAAAAAAATATTATTGATTATCCTTAAAGTTTTCAAATTTATTATTCGAATTAGAGGTGGTGAAATCCGGTTAATTAGACTAGTTCTATACTTTATTGAACCCAATTGAAATCTGGTTCAAGTGGAAAATCGAACCGAAACCAGATCGATTTTTCACTTAAATTGGTTATTAACTTAACCAAATATTCAGTTCGATTAATCGGTTTTAAACCGGTTTGATTAGAACAATGCTAGGGTCACTCAGATTTCCTACTCTCTTCCTCTACCGCTCCTTGCACTAAAGACACATGGACAATCTTTTAGTTGAAACTTGAAAGCTTGCAAACTAAATGCATATGTCTTTTCATGCATGCTTTTCTTATTTACATCATGTCATCATAACAAAAACCATTTCTTATTGTTATGTTTATAAGTTTTGTCATTCATTGCTTTTCCTTTACATTTTACTTGAACCATTCTTCTTATTCCAAAGTCGTTTCCGTTTCTTCTTCACAAAGACGAGCAACTGCACACTACAACTCTACACAACAAGTTCACACAATTACACTTCCTGGTATTTTCTTACCTTTTTGTATTGAATCCTAAAGAGACGAATCAAAAGAGAGATGTTTACTTTGCTGAATCGACAGATCGCAAACGGCGTAAGGCGTAAGTTGTGAAGAAGTTGATGATTGAAGGAGTGTAGACCACCGCGATCTTTGATGAACCGATGGGCGATGACGGTGATTGGTTGTGAAAGTTGAAAGTAAGAAAGCAAGGCAGTTGGTAGAAAGAGTTAACTAATAACTGAGTAGAAAAACGGTTAGAGAATTTTTCGAACCGAAACTGAACTGATTATATCAAAAAAATGATTTTTTGGTTCAATTTTTCGATTCGGTCTGGTTTTCAATGTATTTTTTTCCACCCCTAATTTGAATATAAATTTTTTTACTTTTTAATCAAATGGACTCTCAATGTTTAAAATTTATATCATGGATACCCCTTGTCCCTAAATCTATTATGTTATTGTTTGTTGTAGATGAGTGAAATGAAAACTTTGATCTTATAAGAAAGTGTTTTATAAACCTAACGACAATATAACAAGAGTAGGGTAAAATGATATATGTGATAAGGTTTTTTAAACTTTTGAGGGTTCATTTAATAATGCAAAGAGATATCAATGATACATGTTTTAAACTTTGATGGCCCATTTGATAGAAAGTAGTCTATTATATACTCCCATTAACTAATACAACCATTTTAATTGGTGTTAATTGGTATAATAGAAGTGTATTTAGGACTTACACATTGCATTAGTAATGAGTATAGTGCAAAATTTGCACCAAACATTGTATAAAATTATTTAGTGCAGTATACTGTAGTGCACCAAATATACCTAATTTACCTTGAATGTAGTTGTGCCAACAACAAAATATTTTGCCTTAAAACTTCGGCTAAGTTTTATTCATTTTCGGTTTACATTTTCTGAATTGTCGTAAAATGTGTGGCACCTGTTCGTAAATAAATAGTGTTTTTTGGTTTAAAACTTGGGAAAATTTTAGCGAACCCCATGTGTTTCTTAAATTACTAAGCACCCATTGGTTCTCGAAATAGCACCCTAACCCTCATTATTTATGTTTGTCTCTTTTAATGAAAACATATTAAGAAGTTAAATGACTTTTTGACCGCAATGAAAATAATACAACACTTCCAATCGCCTAGCTCACCGTTTATCATCGCACCACCACCACCACCATCTCCAACAACCTTGTGCCGTTGTCGAAGGCTTCTAAGGCCTCATGGAAACCGCTAGAGGCCTTGCGGGCCTCATGGCAACCGCTTGAGGAAAATATAGGCCTCGTGGTGGCTGCAAAAGGCTTTGAAGCCTTCACGGTGGCATCAATAAGGCCAAACAAGGCTCTTGACATCTGTTGAGGTTAGTTCTAGGCCCCATATAGTTGTTAAAGGCCTGATCTGGCCTCGGGGTTGCCTATTGAGGCATTCACCAGCGAGCAAGGGATGAAGAAGAGGGAGGAGAGAGAGAGAAAAAGAAATAAATAGGGGAAAATGAAGAGGGGAGAGAAGGTGAATTACTACTACCACTAAGTAGCTAGGTGGTTTGCTTGAGACTCTTGGGTGTATTACTCAGAAGGTCCTAAGTTAGAATCCTCACGACTACTAATAAGAGGTAGCCACTAGAGGCTTATCTGGCCGTTAACTTCAAGATCCCGAGAGACTAATTGAGGTGCACACAAGCTGGCTTGAACANTTGAGGCATTCACCAGCGAGCAAGGGATGAAGAAGAGGGAGGAGAGAGAGAGAAAAAGAAATAAATAGGGGAAAATGAAGAGGGGAGAGAAGGTGAGTTACTACTACCACTAAGTAGCTTGGCGGTTTGCTTGGGACTCTTGGGTGTATTATTCAGAAGGTCCTAAGTTCGAATCCCCACGACTACTAATAAGGGGTAGCCACTAGAGGCTTACCTGGCCGTTAACTTCAAGGTCCCGAGAGACTAGTTGAGGTGCACATAAGCTGGCTTGAATACCCTCGGATACCCAAAAAAAAAAAAAAAAAAATATACAAGTTTACCTATTTGTCAATTAAGTTTCATGGAAAATTCTAATGGAGTGGTGGTTAGGATACTATTTCTGGAACTAGCTGGAGCATGTTATATTACCTCAAACAAATAGGGGTTTACTAAAATTTCCCCAAAACGTCAAAAAATACCATTTACCTATCAAAAGTGCAAAAGCGGTACTTGGTTAATATAGGAGAAAAAGACACTTGATTAATACACAAGAGGAAAAAAATATTATTTTTTAAACAGTAATGCTACGGACACCGAATTTGTGCACCGAATTTTTTTACAAAACGACGTGACATCCACTAAGACGCGGCCACGTTAGACAAAAAATATTGATTCCGTGAATGGATGGCAGTCTATCTTACATGGACGGTTGTCCATATGTTATGGACGACCGTTCATCATGAATGGACGATCGTCCACGACAATATCAATGGACTCCCATGCATATAATATGGACGAGTGTCCATTTACTATGGATGAGCGTCCATATAAAATGGACGCCCGTCCAGAAAAGTTTAAAAACAAATAATGGACGGACATCCATCTTACATGGAAATTCTAGTTTAATAAAAAAAAAATTCTTTAAAATTTTCAATTAAAATGTTTAAAAATTTAGGCCTCCCAAATCTAGTTTCATTTCTCTCTTACTTTGCATTTTTTTTATAAATGAAAAAAAAATTGTAAATTTAAAAAAAAAAAATTATTTGAGATGTACTGGCATCCATACTTTGTGCTTTAAAATTATATGGACGACCGTCCATAGTAAAGGGACTCTATGGACGAGAGTCCATTGATATTTTATGGACTCTTGTCCATTCGTGATGAACGGTCATCCATAAGATATGGACGAGCGTTCATAATTGTTGGATGGCCGTTCATTCACTGAATATCTATGCTGTGTCCTATGTGGCACATCCGAGTTAGATGACATAGATCGGTGCAAAATTCCGGTACTAGCATTCAGTGTTCGTAGCATTTTTGTTTTTTAAAATATCACTTATCAAAACCTTTTAAAAAAAAAAAAAAAACAAATTTTAAATTTCTTATTATACTCTCATATATAGTTTCTTAATTCCATTTTTATCACAGCTCTTTGTGACTTATATGGATCAAATTAAGATCTATTTAAAATATGTTTATTATCCCACGTATTTTCAAATTATATACAAATAATTTTTAGAATATAATTTCTAAACAATAGGTTATATGCATTTTGATTTTCCAAATACTCATCATTTTTAATAATATTTTTTCATCATTTTCCATATTTTTCATAAAAAAAAAAAAAATGAATTCATAAAAGAATGTATCCTTTTAACTTTTTTTTACCCATATGTATCATAATGTTACTTTTTCTTTTGTTTACATAACCTTTCATTAAACTACTATCAATCTAAATTTTTTAATTTTTTACATCTAAATACTGAATTTTATTGAAACCACCTATAATCATGATTCAATTTTCACTTTTTTTTTTAAAATATTAATTAATTTTACTATACTTCAAATTAATTACTGACGCTTTAGATTTTACAACGAAAAAATAAAATAAAAGAAATCATGCTATTAATATAAGATTTAAGTGCATTTTTTCTTATAGTATTGATATTGCAATAATTATAGAATTTTCGGATATTGTTTTATTTTTTTTGAGGTGCTCCTTATATAAAATCCGCAGTACGCCAACCAAGGTTTCCCATAAATTTCATTTATATGGCAATCCCACATGAATCAAATGATAATTTGACAAATTTAAATTGACTTCAAAGTCAAAGACTGTTTTATCAATTTCAAAAACTATTTTTGTCAGAAGAATATATAGTACAAATGTCCAGTTAACATTGGTTTTATTATAATTCTAAATTATTAAGTCCGTTTTGTTCATTTTTTTTAAGGGATTTCTTTTGATTAATTGATACTTTTTTTATTTATTTAAATCAATTCACAAAACTTATCACATTAATAAAAATTAATCAATTTAAGTATAATTAATGCTGGCTAATGTCATAAACTCCTAATATTATTTAATAGAATGAGGTCATCTAATTTATAATTAGTAAGGCTTTGTCTAATTATTATTTCGAATAATATAATTTCAAACAATGTATCGTCTTAACAATATTGTTGTATGATCTTATCAACTCAACAATTGCGTGTAAACCTATGGTTGTTAGGATTAAATAATTATCTGTTATAAAAAAAAAAAAAATCTATTAAACAATTATTATAATTTATAAATTTGGTTAAGTTCAATTGAATTGGGGTTGTTGTACCTTAATTAAAGCTACAAATAAAAAGGTATTTGATAAGTTGATTTCAAAAGTGATTGTATCTAAAGCTAATTATAATATTCGTATAAATATATTTAATAAAAAGGTTAGGGTGACTTTTAAAAATCAAAAGCCTGCTTATAATGTAAATATCAATTACCAAAATACACTAACAATTAATCTAAATTCTAAATTTTTTTTAGTTTTTATTTTTATAATCTAATGAGCGTAAGCTAAGGAGTTAGGACGATCATAATAATTAAAGTTGAGAATTATACAAAAATAATGTAACAATAAGTCCTGAAATAATAATAATAATTGTCTAGACAAAGCTTTATTTTAAATGCAATGTCAATAATGGTAAATAATTAACTTTTAAATACAAAGTCTGAGTTTGGTGGTGAGCTGAGTGGTTATATTAGCGATAGTCGAATCTTTTCCATTAAACAAATTTAATTATATTAATGACTTCCACGTAAATGACATATGTAACATGAAAAAATTGATGCTTTGAACATGAAGTTGAAGTCGTATCTGAATCTTAAGACTAATGTCAAAATTTGGTAAAACTTAGACCTTCCTTCTTCTTTAGGTAAAAACCAACCGTTGACCTTCCAGAAACAAATTCAACACTTCTCCTACCTCCTCACAGTTACAACACTTTTCTTTTTCGACACGTGTCCACCTTAATGTATCTACCTACACGTTGAATTTTAACGAGAATCGGATTCCAGATCCAACGCCCTACACTGCTCCACCTGTAAGCTGTCTCCCCATCAAACACAAATGCTGCGCGAATAGCTCACGTGGCACTCTCTCCCACTCCCCACGTGCTCCCCTCACTCATTCATTCTTCCGTCTCCTACTTTTCCTTTCCTTCTACACTCCTTCTATTTAAGCCGAACCCAGTCGCGATTTCTAGAGGATAACATTCGAAATGGTGAAATCAAGTGGTGGGAGAGTCGAGACTAACGGCGTTTACAGTAACGGACGTTACAAGGGAGTGAGAATGAGAAAATGGGGGAAATGGGTAGCAGAAGTTCGGCAACCTAACAGCAGAGGAAGAATTTGGTTGGGATCCTACAAAACGGCGGACGAAGCCGCCAGAGCTTACGATGCAGCCGTTTTTTGCTTACGTGGACCCTCGGCGAAGCTCAATTTTCCGGATAATCCTCCGGAGATTCCGTTAGATAGTGAACTGACGCCGGCGCAGATTCAAGAGGCTGCGCTTAGGCATGCTCGTAGTGCTCCGGGTGAGGCGGCGGAGTTGAGGTCTCAAGTAGTGGTGAGTTCCGTTACGGGTTCGGGTTCGGGAGTGGATGATGTGGGTTTTGTGGATGGGACATATTATCAGTCACCTGGCGTGTGGAACTTTTGAGTTTTGAGGAATATAAATTTTTTGTTTTTAACAAAGGTAGGATTTTGAGTGGAGATTAAAGGAATGGTGTTGTTTGCAAAGTGCTTCCACTTACACAAAGCAAATTTTGTATTTAGTTTTATAGTTTTTGTAATTTGACTAAAAACTCTTACTTCTAAGAAAGAAATTTTATGATTTATATTGCAATATACTTTTCTGACCTTGAAATTGGCTTTCAACAAAAATATTATTCCAACGTTTGAAGAATATTAATAAAACTCATTGTGTTATAATGCATTTAATGATAGTTAATTTGATAGAGAGGAAAATAAATGTTATGTTAAATTTTGTTGATATTTCTTGTTCGATTAGACGCTGTAAAAGAACTGCACTTTGATAAGATGAGAATGAAAAGAACAATTCATATATATAAAAAGGTCAGCATGCAAATTATTGAAGGTGAGAGAGTAACTGATAGCTTACCCAACTCATAATAAACATATATAGTGTAGGACATAGGTGACGGCAGAGGGGATATCTTATGTTTACAATGACACCTACTCAACCTAACAACATTAACACAGAGTTGTTCCTTATTTTCACTTTGATCACTTCTTTCTTTGATATTCAACGTCAGCCCACGTAACATTCTAATGTGAAACTAGTTGTTCCGATTATTCCGAATGAAATCGTGTATTTTCTCAAAAGATATCCAAACAAGAGGATTACCAAATACTCAATTAACATCTGTCAACTATCTGCTTTATTCCCATCATGGACTAATAGTACATCTCTACATGAGATATCTTAAAAGTAAAATATTTTATTCTCCTCCTCCAATTCACTTGCAAACAGCTAACCTTGGTGTAAATGAATTCCCACCGCTGTTAAATTCGAATGTTGATCCCCTCACCTCAATTGTACAACTCTTCTTACCCTTACATAACTACAAAACAACAAGATGAATGCTATCTTTACATTAAATGCCAAGGACAATATATTCTTTGATGTTTTCATTACCTTATCTACTTTACCAGTGGTCTGATTTGCCTGAATATTGCCCTCCTTAAATGACCCGCATGTTCCATTTGGATTTCCGTAGCTAGCAAATTTTATTTCCGAGATTTTGCGATTACCTTGGCAACTCAGTTCCAATTTTCTCCCCTCGTACGCATTTGCACAAATAGTTCCAACTGCCTCAACCTGGAAAGTCACATTCGATGGGTCTCCTCCCACTTTCTCAAACAAAATTAATGTGCTGTCACCGTTCACGTTGAGGAATGATCTTGGAACATGGTACCTAATATTGATATAATCAAAGTAGGTAACAGTAGGTTGGGATTGATTAACAACTCTTTCAGCAAACTTCAATTTCATTTTTTCTTTTTTACCATCTTTCAGAAGGGTTGCCACAATTTTTCCTGCATTTATATGATCCAGGGTAATCACATTCATCGGAACATCCATTACTGTCAGCAGTTTGTGTAGGCCAGAAACGGCCAATGCTTTTGCCACTTGACCCCCATGCCTAGCAAGTCTACCACCACCGGCTCTTTACCTGGAGGAGGCTTGAAGTTGGCCTTCACATCTACAGTTGAAACAGAGAAATCTAATTTCAACAGATGTCCCAGAAGAAGAAATGTTGAAGGGAATTTTATTATTGCTGCTATGAACGAGGTCGTACCTTGAGCCATGTCATTGGTGTATCTTTGGGAAGTGATCCGCTGGACGTCCAATTTTGCATCTTTGGATGACTGTGACTGTGGATCATGAAGTTGGTTGGTCTCACCATTCAATCCCACCTTCACCCAGAGACATAATTTTTAAATAAGTTTACATTAAGGTTTAAGTAATTGGTGATGTGCTGCTAGATATCAGAATGATTTTTAGTACCTTATAAGAACATTCGTTTGATGTTAGACTTGTAGTATGATAGGGTTTGGGATAGGATCTGTTTATATGAGGAACAATAAATGGAACATAGACCTCCAAGAACAAGAGATAGAAATATTAGTTGACAAAATTCTTTATTGATTCTCACAATATAGATTTAGGCTATTATATAGCCTTACACTTGACTCTACTAACTCCCAAAAAGACTATAATTATAAAAGGATAATAAGTCTCAAAAGGACTCTAATTATAAAAAGATAATAAGATAATCCTAATTCTATCCTAATAAGATAATAATATAATTATAAAAGATAATAATGAAAGACTTAACACACTTATCCTAATTCTAAAATAATCCTAACATTGCCTTCCCCTTCACGTCAACCTTGTCCTCAAGGTTGCAAGGTACAACACCATCACCAGCAGTTATCCCGGTTCATCCTCATGCTCATCATCCTCCTCCTCCATCATCAAGAGAAAGAACTTGGCCGTGCAACGATGCCTAGGGTGAAAGCGCTCATCGCAATTATAGCACAAACCTTTGTTGCGTCGTTCTTGCATCTGTGTTGCTGTGAGTCGCTTAACAAGCAAGGAATCCGATTTGTTTGGAGTAGGCAAAAGGGCCTGCTACACTGAAGGAACATTAGGAGTTGATTTACTAGGATCGCAAGATATGAGGTCAACAGAATACAAGTATAGGTGTTGTTGCAAGTCATGGAATTTGTCTTCCTGTAGTTTCGCAAGGCCAAAGGCTTGTAAGAGTGTTGATGGGCGAGATGAGCGGACCTCACGCTGTATTTCTGGTTTCAAGCCTGAAATAAAACAGCTCAAAAGATAGGTGTCAGAGAGGCCGGAAACTTGAGTCAAAAGTTCCTCAAAGGAAGACTGATAATCTATCACTGAACCAGACTAGGTGAGCTTGAACAACTGGCCAGTAAAATCAACAAACTCTGAAGGGCCAAAGCGAACTTGGAAGGCTTGTAAGAACTAGCGCCAAGAATTAAATTGGCCATTATCATTTATCCAACGATACCATGATAGGGCTGGTCCTTCCGTGTGAAACGAAGAAATTGCGAGCCGTTGATCCTCCGGAGTTGAATGATAATTAAAAAAGCGCTCTGCTTTGAAGATCCAACCCTTTGAATCAAAACCATCAAAACGAGGTACCTCCAAACGAAAAAGCTTAAATGAAGGAGTAGAACCACCGGAATCTCTGCCACCCAAAGAACCTGTAACTGTGTAATCCCCATCGCCCCCGGAACCATTGCCCACAGCCATAGAAGTATCAGCATGTTTCTGTGGGGTTTGTTGATTGTGCGCAAACTAGGAAGAGAGAACCGATAACTGCATCGCAACAGTCTTCAAGAAGTCTTCAAATGAATCCAATTTGGCTACCAAGACAGCCTGCTGACTCGAAAGTTGGCTAACAGTGTCATCTAGGGAGCGAGGTTTGGAACTGTCGGCCATGGAAGGGAACGAGAGCACCAATGATAGGGTTTGGGATATGATCTGTTTATATGAGGAACAGAGACCTCCAAGAACAAGAGATAGAAATATTATTGACAAAATTCTTTATTGATTCCCACAATCTAGATTTAGGCTATTATATAGCCTTACATTTGACTCTACTGACTCCCAAAAGGACTCTAATTATAAAGGGATAATAAGTCCCTAAAGGACTCTAATTATAAAGAGATAATAAGATAATCCTAATTCTATCCTAATAAGATAATAACATAATTATAAAAGATAATAATAAAGACTTAACACACTTATCCTAATTCTAAAATAATCCTAACATAGTACTACTTCCGCCTTCAAGCAACAGAACTGTGCCCTCAACTAAGCCTGTTGGTGTCAAATCGTAATACGCACCATAATTCTGTCCACGTTAAAGAATTAATTGAGAAAATATGTGATCTAAGTTTAGTAATTAGGTAATGATATCACCGAACCTGCATTATTTTTCTGTTAATTTTACGTAAGTAAACATACCGCCAATCCAACTGTGGCACTGAGTAAACTTATGACATTGGACCCTGGTTTCAGTATAGCAGGTTTCTCAAACACGAAACTGTAATCATCTCCATCCACTTTGTTTCCCATTGGATTGCTTGGAGAATTGTTTGCCTGTTTAGACCAACAAAAAGTTAGATGAATGAAGCCTGGTCATCGTCATCTTTTACAGAGAGAAATCAATGACACCCCTTGAAATTACCCATAAGCTTCCCATTAACATAAGCATGAAGACCGTGGCCGTTGATGCATACTCTTAGAGTTACATTTTTCTCGGATGTCCCTTTGATGTGCACACTGTGTAAACAGGTGACAATCATACAATATTAGTCTCTCTCTCTCTCTCTCTCTCTCTCTCTCTCTCTATGTGTGTGTATATATATATATATATATATAAGTGAAGCAAAGTGGTCAGGAAATTACCTTGTCATGTACCACAAGTAGTCGCTAGCATCAACAGTTGTTTCTTTTTGGTCAAGAAGTCGTATTTTTTTTAAATTTACCTTCTCCTTTGAGGGTATCCTCCATTTGCTCTGATGTCCAAAACCATGATAATTTATTAGGTTGACCATCCTTTCCCTTGTCACCTTCATTTGCCTTCATTATCATCAGAGAGGTTTGTGTGTTAACCTGTAGATCAAAGTATCATGCGGAAAGAAATTTGATGTGTTTACTTGCCTTGGCTGTGTTGAAGACTTCCATGTTACAATTTTGAAGGAAAGTGACTGACCAAGCAGGCAAAAAGAACTTGCCATCTTGTCCCAAATCAACATTACTATCTGATGAATTTTCTGTGTTGCCCACCATACAAAACTTCTCCCCACTAGGAAGGCTGAATTTTGTCAGCTAAAGAACACAATAGGGTCACGTGATTGATTGTAGGAATCAATCACGTGACCCTATTGTTACTATCTATAGGAATTAAGTCTGGAAGAGTTATTTATGTAATTCAACATCAAACTTATTTTAGCTTATTTGTTAAGCTGTTAAAAGTTAGTTTTAGTTAGCTGGTTAGTTACTTAATTAGTTAGTCAGTAATTAGAGAGCTTAACAGATTTGTATATAAAGCTATTTGTTAATGAATGAAAAGTGTGAGCATTATTCAGAAATATCTTTCTTTTCTCTGTTTGTTCATGGTATCAAAGCAGGAAAGAAATTCTGGTTTCTTCTGTATTTTTTTTTTTTTTTTTTTGAACTTTGTTTTACTGATTGGTTATTACTCGACATGATGATTGAGTCAAGTAATACTGAAGCTGGAGAATCACCAGCAAATTCTAACGAAAATTCTGTTTTGAAAGAAATGGAGTCGAATGATGGAAAGAATGCCATGATGCTGCAAAATTCGGACCATCCAGGCATGCAGTTGGTGCATTTTCTACTTACAGGTAACGAAAACTATCTAGCATAGAGTAGATCAGTTTTAATTGCATTAGGTGCAAAGCAGAAGTTAGGGTTTATTAATGGAAAAATTCTTAGGCCAAATTAAGATTCAGATAATTTTGAACTTTGGTCAAGGGTTGATTGCATGATTAGGTCATGGTTATTGAACTCTATTTTGAGTGACATAGTAGGTGCTTTTCTTTATGCATCTATTGCTGAAGAACTATGGAATGAACTTAAGGAACACTATGGTGAAAGCAATGGACCTCTGTTTTATCAAATTCAGAGGGAAATTGCTTCAGTTTCACAGGGAAATGAGACAATTTCAAAGTATTATACTAAATTGAAAAAACTTTGGGATGAGTTGAACTGCATTTTACTGGTTCCTGAATGTAGTTGTGGATCAGGAAAGAAGATGAATGATATTAATTCTCTGAATCGTTTGATGCAATTCTTGATGGGGCTTTATGATTCCTATGATCAGTTAAGGAGCCAAATTTTTGTACTTAAACCATTACCTACTGTTAATAAAGCTTATTCTATGGCTTTGAAAATTGAAAAACAAAGGGAGGTTCATATCAATTTTTTAGATTCAAGTAACATTTCTGCTATGTTTGCTAAGGCACAGATGACTCAAGGAAATCATTCAACAAAGAAATATGGGAGCAGTGGCAGTAACTATAATGGGGGGAAATAAGAATAAACAAGAAAATAGGAAGAGGAATGCTGATAAACACTGTGATTTTTGTAACCAAAATGGACACACAAGAGAGTTTTGCTTCAAAATCATAGGTTATCCAGAATGGTATAAAGATCTAAAAGGTCAGCAGGGTAAAGCCAATACTGGGGGTAGAGCAATGGCAGCACAAATGATGGATTCTCCTTTGAATTTTGAGGACATTGGTGAAGAAGAAAAGAAAGGCTTGCAGGGACAATCTCTCCCTGATATTATACAGTAGGAGGTTATGAAGCTGATGAAAGGGAAAACGCAGCTAGAAAATAATCAGGTGAACTTTGCAGGTATGAATTATAGTTTACAAGTCATTGATTGCTTAGAAGTAGGAACATGGATTGTTGATACAGGTGCTTCAAACCATATGTGTGTTGATTTGAAACTTATGAACTCACCCAAACCGGTAACCAAGCCCACACCTGTCTATTTACCAAATGGAACCATAAAGTTTGTGAACCATATTGGAAATATCCTATTAAGTTCTAAACTAACTCTTCATGATGCTCTGCATGTTCCATCTTTCAAACTTAATTTACTTTTAGTACCCAAACTCACTGCTAATGCAAATCTTAAGTTTACTTTTTACCCAAAACATTGTGTTTTGCAGGACCTACAAAATGAAGAAATATTAGTTGTTGGGAAACTTGTTGTTAGGAATTTATACATTCGGGACAAAAACAGTCTCCATTTTAGGAATTCTTCTATATGTAATAAGACAAAAACACAAGCTATATCAGCTAAGTGTTTACCTCCTGCTTGTAATACTTCTTTTTTTGCTAATAAAGTGGATCATTGCTCATTATCTCTTTGGCATAAGAGATTTGGTCACAGCTCTTTGAATGCATTGCATCATTTACAGTTTATTGACAAATCTGCTGATGCATCTTTTTCAGATTGTGATGTGTGTCACAAAGCAAAACAATCCAGGTTACCTTTTCCTATAAATCGAACTACATCTCTTAAACCTTTTGATTTACTTCATTTGGATCTATGGGGTCCTTATAAAGTAAGTTCTGTTGTAGGAGCACATTATGTGCTGACCATTGTTGATGATCATAGTAGGGCAGTATGGACATTCCTTCTGTCCCACAAAACACAAA
Source organism: Pistacia vera (assembly GCF_008641045.1). Classification (NCBI taxonomy): domain Eukaryota; kingdom Viridiplantae; phylum Streptophyta; class Magnoliopsida; order Sapindales; family Anacardiaceae; genus Pistacia; species Pistacia vera. The sequence continues at coordinate 678,428 of NW_022196695.1, read as the reverse complement.
CATTCACTACTTTACGAAATTTCTTTCATCTTGTATTCTTTCATCTTGTAGATACCCAGTTTGATGCTAAAGTTAAAAGCATTAGAACAGACAATGGAATTGAATTTCTTAATTCTAGTTGTCAACAACTATTTCATGCATTAGGCATCATTCATCAGAGAACATGTGTCTACACACCTCAGCAGAATGGTATTGTCGAAAGAAAACATAGGCGTCTACTTCAAGTTGCTAGAGCCATGTTAATATGCCTATCATGTTTTGGGATCATGCCATTCTTATGGCAACTCACATCATTAATAGGTTACCAAACTCAGTCCTTCAGTGGAAATCCCCATATGAACTACAGTATAACCAAATTCCTAACTGTGATTCTTTTAAGGTTTTTGGTTGCCTTTGTTATGCAACCAATACACTACCACATAAAGATAAATTAGCACCAAGAGCTAATCGATGTTGTTTCATTGGTTACAGTCAAGGTCAGAAAGCTTTTAAGCTTTATGATTTGTCTTCTAAAACAATTTTTGTTTCTTGAGATGTGGTTTTTCTTGAACATTTGTTTCCTTTCTCTACTAACTCCACTGCCAACAATTCTTCATGTATGCCATTAATTCCTTCTGATCTTGAAGATTTGTTTCCTACAGATACTGATCATTTACCTGCCACATCTCAACCACAATCCACATCTGATTTTGACATTTCTGATTCTATACCTTCTGTTGAGTTAGAAACTCATTCATCACCTAGAGTTGATACTATTATGCATGTTGAACCTATTACTGATGCATTGCTTCTTGAAAATTTGTCTCCTGATCATGTAGACATACATTCACAGTCTAGTAACATTTCACCTATTCTAATTGCTCATTCTCCACCTAGGCAAAGTCTTAGATCTAAACAGTCACCAAAATGGATGAATGATTATGTGATGCACTGTCATAATTCCCAACAGCTCTCATTTGTTGAAAAATCTCATTTTTCTTCAATATATACACCTTCAACATGCCTTTTCATTGATCCTCCTTGTCTATCACACACATATATCAATTTCATAGCTAATGTCTCAACAATCCAAGAACCTACTTCCTATCATCAAACTTGCCAGCATCCTGCTTGGATTAAAACTATGAATGCTGAAATTGATGCTTTGGAGTCCAACCATACTTGGGAATTAGTCCCATTACCACTTGAAAAAAAAACCAATTGGCACGAAATGGGTTTATAAAATTAAACTTAAACCAGATGGGAGTGTAGATAGATACAAGGCCAGGTTAGTGGCCAAAGGTTACAATCAAATTTATGGGGTGGATTATTTGGAAAGTTTTTCTCCTATTGTCAAGCTTGTTACAGTTAGAGTTTTCTTGGCCATTACTACTGCCTATTCTTGGCTACTACATCAATTAGACATTAACAATGCCTTCTTACATGGCTACTTGGATGAAGAAGTCTATCTTTTGCCCCCTGATGGTTATTCTAAGGCACAAAATGGAGAGGTTTGCAAGCTCATAAAGTCATTATATGGTCTGAAACGAGCTTCCAAATAATGGAATCATGAGTTCTGCACTAAATTACTGGCCTATGGTTTTGTTCAGTCCAAGCATGATCATTGTCTATTTACTAAACATTCTACCGATAATTTCTTGGCTCTAATTGTCTATGTTGATGATGTTTTAGTAATGGGACCTAATGAAAGAGATATTGTAGCAGTTAAGGCTTATCTACATTCTATTTTTACTATCAAAGACTTAGGATATGCCAAATACTTCCTTGGGATAGAAATAGCTCGCTCTTCAGAGGGTTCTTTTATCAATCAACGGAAATACATTTTGGACATCCTTGAAGACACTGGTTTGGTTGGTGCAAAGCCTATTTTTACTCCTTTTCTCAAGGGCTGCAAGCTTAGTTCAGAATCTTCCAATCTCTTATCTTCTCCTGATCAATATAGGAGATTAATTGGCAGATTATTGTATCTTAAGTTGACGAGACCTGACATTAGCTTTGCTGTTCAGCAGCTAAGTTAGTTTGTCAATTCTCCTTGCCAAGAACATTGGGATGCTGCTTTATACATTCTGCGTATTTTTCCTAGCTCATTCTTCCTTTACTATTGCGATGTTGATTGGGCTTCTTGCCCTAATTCCCGAAGATCTCTCATTGGCTATTATGTGTTCCTTTGCTCTTCTCTTATTTCTTGGAAGACAAAGAAACTAACTATAGTTTATAAGTCTTCTGCAAAGGCTGAGTACAGGAGTATGGCAGCCACGATTTGTGGGTTGCAATGGATTTCATATTTGCTTCAAGACTTGTTGATTCCTTTTTCACTTCCTATCACTCTTTGGTGTGATAATTACGCTGCCCTACACATCACTGCCAATCCAGTTTTCCATGAGCGCACTAAGCACTTGGAAATTGACTGTCATGTGGTTCGGGATCAGTTCAAGGCAGGCTTCATCACTCCCCAACATATTCCCTCTTTATAGCAACTCGCTGATTTCTTCACTAAACCTTTTGCTGCTCCTCAATTTACATATTTCTTGTCCAAGTTGGGCTTAGGTGATTGTCACCTACCTCCAACTTGCAACTTGAGGAGAGAGGGGGGGGGGGGGGGGGGGGGGGGGGATGTAGGAATTAAGTCTGGAAGGGTTATTTATGTAATTCAACATCAAACTTATTTTAGCTTATTTGTTAAGCTATTAAGAGTTAGTTTTAGTTAGCTAGTTAGTTACTAAATTAGTTAGTCAGTAATTAGAGAGCTTAACAGATTTGTATATAAAGCTATCTGTTAATGAATGAAAAGTGTGAGCATTATTCAGAAATCTTTCTTTTCTTTGTTTGTTCACTATTTGATGAATTGTTTGTGTTGCCCACCATACAAAACTTCTCCCCACTAGGAAGGCTAAATTTTGTCAGCTGAAGAACACAATAAGGTCAGGTGATTTCTTCGTCTCCTAATTTAATAAATTCTTATGTAAGTTTGCGACTTACTTCAACATTTTTGATAACATTCTTGGCTTTTGTTGTACCATTGGTGAAAAATTTCTCTACTTGCTTAATAGCTTCATGGAGTTGCTTCAAGTGTCTCCACTTGGGCTGATTAATTGATAAAATTAGTACCATGGGTGATGGAGCATTCTCTTGCTGGCACATAATCCATGGAACCGAAATATTTTGGGCTTCAGCCATGCTAGCGCACCATTTAATGTATTCTTTTCCGTCATCTCCGTACTTATCCATGATATTTCCATATTAATTCTCAATCTGTTATGTAACTAAGAACTCAAAAGCCCATAACTCTTACTGCTAATATTTACTAAAAATAAGGGATACGGTGTAAAAAAAACCTGGGCTAAAATAATCGGACCTCTCTGTGGTGCAGATAGATTTGCTTCTTTGCACATATTTACAATCTTTGTGGTGAAAATTTTCACTTTGTCCTGCATGCACATTTAGAATATTTGCTGTCAAAATTGATGAATATTGAATAAAAAAATAGACATAAATCTGAAGAAAATCAAAACTTTAACCTTGAAAAAATCATTATTTGTTCTAAATTTGATCCCTGGAAGATTGTGCAACAAACAATGTATAAAAATCAGTAGCCTTATCTATAAGTAGATTTTGTAAATTTTAGTTTTTACCCATAATTGTTGATCGTTTCTCATAGAGGCCGTAAATAAGAACGAGTCTCCAGCTTCCCTTCATTTTAGCAGCACCTGAAGTGGTCCACTCGGGTATTCATCACGTTCGTAGAACGTGGAACTACCCCATGATAAACTGAACAAGTGGGACACGCAGCCGCCAAAGCTTGATGGAAGCTTTGGCTATAAATACAACAGTCTAGTCCCCAGACTCAATCACTCAATCCCTTTCAGTCTTACACTATCTAAATAGAGTGAGTAAAGTTTGGAAGTACCAAACATCAATGAGAGGTCGTAGCAAAACCATGAGGAACATCAATGGCTGGAGGTATTGTTTCTTTGGCATTAAGCTTTTCGATTATGTTTTAAAGTATTTATTCCGCATTATAGAATCGTATTTATGCTAACATTTGGTATCAGAGCCCCATTTTATCTCTGCCTTGATGTTGGAATAATGCTATGTTTATCTCTGTTTTTGACCGAAAGTTTTTAAAAAAAATAAAGTTTTTATTTCTAGACCTTTTTATTTGAAAGAAGATTATAAATCATGAGGAAATAGTTTTTCTAAGCTTTCTGTGATTAAAATAAAAAAAAATGGTGACCTGCAACCCAGTCTGGAGGTTGAAGACGACCAAAACGACATGTAGTTTTGGTTTTGGGACAAAACAACATGTTGTTTATATGGCCTAGTTTTTAAACAAGGGGAAAAACAACATGTTGTTTATATGGGTCAGTTTAAAAAAAAAAAAATCCGAAAACAGAGACAAACAACAACATTTATAGTTTCCTCTTTTATACTTGGTTTGTGAAGTGGGCTTTTTGGGCCTCGCCCTTTTGTGCTTATAATTGTTGTGCTTATAATTTTTATTTGATTTAATTATATGCAATTTGGATAATTGTTGTGCAAATTTATTTATTATATATGCTCATATTTAGTTTGCATGAATTGATTATTTCTGCTCTATATTAATACATGCTATTTTTGGATGAGTATATATTTAGTCAAAGGCATAATATTAAATGTTATGCATAATATTATAGTTTTAATTATGCAATATTTATGCTTATATTATGAGAATATTTTGTGCATAATAATAACATATTAGTATTTGTTAAAATTATGTAATTCGTAATATTAAGCTAGTCTTTATGGGATTTAATGTCTAGTGATCCATATAATTTTAATTAATTAGAGAATAGTCACAGCATCTTTAATTAAATAAATTATATATTATGATTGATTAGGATCACATAAAGAATATTAGACATTAATTGTAATTAATTATACTTAATATAATAAATTTTTCCCACAGGAATTTTTATTATATTTATATTATTAATTATGATAAAATATCAAGTTATTCATAATTTACCCACAGGAATTATGAATTTAGTAAATAATTTGATAGTTTTATCATAAAGTTTAATCATAAAGAATAAATGAATTTGCTTGAATTAGAAATTTAGCCCACAGGCAATTTTTTATCATTAGATTCAATTTTTAAGCATGATTTACATTGGTAAAGCATGATATTTTGTTTGCATCAGTTTTAACATAAGCATGTAATCTATAATTTTATGCAGTCGTACAACCTGCAAATTTCTTTGATATTCGTTATGATATCCCTGAACTTAAGGGAGATAACTATAAGGTCTGGAAGGAGAGAGCTCTTCTTCATTTGGGGTGGATGGACATAGACTATGCTATTAGGAAAGACGAACCACCAGCACTCACTAATACTAGCATTGCAACGGACATCACGCTTTATGAACGATGAAAGCGATCTAATCGTCTCAGCGTGATGTTCATTAAGACTAGAATCTGTGCTAGTATCTGTGGTTCTGTTGATCAGCATGAAAATGTCAAAGACTTGCTAAAAGCCATTGATGATCAATTTGTCACTTCAAACAAGGCACTAGCAAGCACCCTAATCATGAAGCTCTCATCCCTAAGACTCACTAGTGTGAGAGGTGTGCACGAGCACATCATGCAAATGAGGGATATTGTGGCTCAATTGAAGAATCTCGAGGTTGAAATGTCAGATTCATTACTAATGCACTACATCTTGAACACCCTTCCACACCAATATGAACCCTTCAAAATCTCATACAACACACATAAGGATAAATGGTCAATTAATGAACTTATGACCATGTGTGTTTAAGAGGAAGGGAGACTAGTGATGGAACATGGAGAAAGTGCAATTCTGGCAACGCATGGAAAGGAAAAATATCAAGCCAATCAGAAATGGAAAGGTAAAATGCCTCCCCAAGGTGATATCAAGAAAGATATCAAGTGTTTCTTCTCTAAAAAGAAGGGACACATGAAGAAGGAATGCGCCAAATTTCAGAAATGGCTTGTAGACAAAGGTAATCCAACCTCATTTGTTTGTTATGAATCTAATATAGTTAATGTCAATATTAACACATGGTGGATTGATTCTAGATCAACAATCCACATTTCAAATTCCTTGCAGGGTTTGCAAAACCTAAGGAAGCCAGTGGGAAGTGAGCGAAGCATCTTATCAAGAAACAAGATGGGCTCGCATGTGGAAGCTGTAGGAACTTGCTATTTAATTTTAAGTTGTGGCTTTGTTTTAAAGTTAGAAAAGACCTTTTATGTTCCAAGTTTTTCTAGAAACTTGATTTCAGTTTCAAGGCTTGTACCTTTTGGATATTCCTTTAATTTTTTAGATTCATCTTTCAGCTTACTTTATAAATCTGATTGTGTTGGGAATGGTACTTTGTTTGATGGTCTTTACGGCATTAATTTACAAAACAATGCCACTTATGATTCAATGCATGTTCACACTGGCGCTAAAAGATGTGTTATTGATGAGGACTCCTCTAAATTATGGCATCAGAGATTAGGTCATATCTCCATAGATAGAATTAAAAGATTAGTAAATGAAGGAGTACTTAATACTCTGGATTTTACTGATTTTGAGACTTGTGTGGACTGCATAAAGGGAAAGCAGACCAACAAGTCAAAGAAAAATGCCAATAAAAGTTAAGACATATTAGAGATCATACATACTGATATATGTAGTCCAGACATGGACTCACATGGTCAGAAATACTTCATCTCTTTTATAGATAATTACTCACGATATATGTATCTCTACATGCTTCATAACAAGTACGAAGCATTAGATGCCTTTAAAATCTTTAAGGTTGAAGTAGAGAAACAATGTGGTAAGCAAATTAAGATCGTGAGATCAGATAGAGGTGGAGAATATTATGATAGATAAACAGAGGATGGACAAGCACCTGAGCCATTTGCAAAGTTTCTTCAAGAGCATGGGATTGTTGCCCAATACACCATGTCTGGTTCACCGGATCATAATGGTGTAGCAGAAAGAAGAAACCGAACATTGTTGGACATGGTGCGGAGTATGCTTAGCAGGTCCAATCTTCCTAAATCCTTATGGGCTGAAGCACTTAAGATGGCAGTGTATATATTGAATCGAGTTCCAACCAAGTCTGTTCCTAAAACGCCATTTGAATTATGGAAAGGTTGGAAACCGAGTTTGTGACATATGCGCGTTTGGGGATGCTTGTATGAGGTGAGAATTTATAATCCACAAGAGAAGAAGCTGGACCCAAGGACCAGTACTAGGTATTTCATTCGATATGCTGAAATGTCTAAAGGTTACAGATTTTATTGTCCATCTCACAGCACTAGGATTGTGGAATCAAGAAATGCAAAGTTTCTTGAAAATGACTTGATCAGTGGGAGCGATCAAACCAGGAATATAGTTTCTAAGAATGATCATTCAGAATCTCAACCTTCCACCTCAAGTGATAAATTGGTTATTGTTTACAGCACCCCTCAAGTACAAACTGGTGTTGAACAACCAATCATTGGAGTTCCACAAGCTGCTGACAACATTCCAGTAGATCAGGTAGTTCAAGAGTTGCCAAGAACTTTTGAACAACGAGTTGAACCACATATTTCTCTGGAATATGATGATACAACATTAAGAAGGTCTACTAGACCAAGGAGATCATCAATTCCTAATGATTATGTTGTGTATCTGCAAGAATCTGACTATAACATTGGAGCTAAAAATGATCCCGAGTTCTTTTCACAAGCCATGAGTTGCAAAGAATCAAAATTATGATACAGTGCCATGAAGGAAGAGATGAATTCTATGAAGAGTAACGAAGTTTGGGATCTTGTTGAGTTGCCTAATGGTGTAAAAGTCATTGGATGTAAATGGGTCTTTAAGACAAAAAATGACTTATTGGGCAACATTGAGAGATACAAGGCAAGACTCATTGCTAAGGGATTCACTCAGAAAGAAGGAATCGATTACACAGAGACTTTCTCTCATGTATCTAAGAAAGATTCTTTGCGTGTGATTTTGGCATTAGTAGTCCATTTTGACATAGAGTTGCAACAAATGGATGTAAAAACGGTGTTTCTCAATGGAGATCTAGAGGAAGAGGTATACATGAAACAACCCGAAGGATTCCCCTCTAGTGATGGTGAGCAATTGGTTTGTAAGCTCAAGAAATCCATATACAATTTAAAACAAGCATCCCGCCAATGGTATTTAAAATTCCATAATGTAATTTCTTCATTCGGATTTGTAGAAAACGTTATGGATCAATGTATATACCAAAAGGTCAGTGGGAGTAAAATATGTTTTCTTGTTTTATATGTGGATGACATTTTGCTAGCAACCAATGATAAGGGTTTGCTGCATGAGGTGAAACAATTCCTCTCTAAGAATTTTGATATGAAGGATATGGGTGACGCATCTTATGTCATTGGCATTAAGATCCATAGAGACAGATTTCGAGATATTTTGGGTCTCTCTCAGGAAACCTTTATTAATAAAGTTTTAGAGAGATTTCGGATGAAGGATTGTTCACCAAGTGTAGCTCCCATTGTGAAGGGTGATAAGTTCAATTTGAACCAATGCCCGAAGAACGACCTTGAAAGGGAACAAATGAAGAACATTCTATATGCTTTTGCTATCAGAAGCCTAATGTACGCTCAGGTATATATGTACAAGACCTAACATTGCATTTGCTGTGGGAATGTTGGGACGATATCAGTGTAATCCAAGTTTAGACCACTGGAGAGCTGCAAAGAAAGTAATGAGGTACCTTCAAGGAATCAAAGACTACATGCTTATGTATAGACGGACAAACAATCTAGAAGTAATTGGCTACTTAGATTCTGATTTTGCTGGCTATATTGATTAACGCAATCAACATCAGGATACATTTTTTTGATGGCCAATGGAGCTGTATCATGGAGGAGTGCCAAGCAGACTTTGACTGCCACTTCCACTATGGAAGCCGAGTTCGTCTCTTGTTTTGAGGCTACTTCACATGGTGTATGGCTTAAGAGTTTCATTTCTGGGCTTAGAATTATGGATTCTGTCTCTAGGCCTTTGAGAATGTACTGCGACAATTCAGCTACTGTTTTTATGGCTAAGAACAACAAAAGTGGGAGTCGAAGTAAAGACATTGACATTAAGTATTTAGCCATAAGGGAACGTGTTAAAGAAAAGAAAGTGGTCATTGAGCACGTCAGCACTGAGTTAATGATCGCTGATCCTTTGACAAAGGGCATGCCACTGTTGAAATTCAAGGATCATGTAGTGAATATGGGACTTGGTTCCATTATGTAATTTTTCATTATATGAACAATGTTATTCTTAATTATTTTGATGTTTTTCTCATATTGATGTGCACCTTAATTTAATTTTGAGAAAATTCATCTGTGTTGAACCAAGAATAAACATAGGGTTTATTGATTAAGAAATTGTTGCCACATAAATTACAATGTTTAAGAAATAAATACATAGTAATACATGGAAGGTAATACTCGTCATTAGAGGACCTATCGCCATGATTCATGTATTTATTACTTAAATACAGATTATCAATGGGTTTAAGATGAAACATAAGATTAGAAGTGTGGACCAAGTGGGAGAATGTTGACCGTTTCTCACGGAGGCCGTTCGTAAGAACGAGTCTCCAGCTCCGCTTCATTTTAGGAGCACCTGAAGTGGTCCACTCGGGTATTCATCACGTTTGTAGAACATGGAACTGCCCCATGATAAACTGAACAAGTGGGACACGTAGCCGCCGAAGCTTGATGGAAGCTTTGGCTATAAATACAACAATTTGATCCCGAGACTCAATCACTCAATCCCCTTCTGTCTTACACCATCTAAATAGAGTGAGTAGAGTTTGGAAGTACCAAACATCAGTAAGAGGTCGTAGCAAAACCGTGAGGAACATCAATGGCTGGAGTTATTGTTTCTTTGGCATTAAGCTTTTCGATTCTGTTTTAAAGTATTTATTCCGCATTATAGAATCGTATTTATGCGAACATTAATTCCATACTGCACAGGCGTATGGACCAACCCGAATAATGGCATGTAAACCTGCGTCTTTAATCAGCTTGAAGAACCTGATGAAGTCCTTATCTCCAGAGAAATCATACTAATATATCCAATTTGCAAAACAATAACAGAATAAATGTTAGATTAAAAGACTAATTTCTGGAGCTAAAAATGAAATATTCAAGAAGAATACTCAAACCTCACGACGGCGAGGCTCATGGATATCCCAGAAAATGTAGGTTTCCATAGCATCAAAGCCACAATCCTTTGCCTCCTGAATCAAATGTGGCCACATCTGTGTCAAAGACTCAAAGATAATATAATCATTCATGTAATGGTTCTTGAATTTCCTGGACAGTGCCAAGCTGTAAAAACAAATGTTTCAGTTATACCTCTGCGGTGCTGCGAGTATAGTGGATTGTACCAGCGTTGATAACTTTACTTTGCCAATCAATGATAAGGGATTTTGAATCATAATGTACTGTTATAGCTGAACATAATCATAGAAAAAATGAAGACGCAATAAGAACAATTCCAGTCCAAGAAGTTATCATCTTCTAATATGCATTGAACTCACAAGCTCAAGACTTTCTTCTCAGGGAAGAGAAAGAAGAAGGGAAGAATTTGGATTGAAGTTGTGCTGGAAGCTCGTGATTTGCTGACTCAAGTTTCAAACTACACTTATATAGACAACCAACATTATCTTGTAATTTAGAATACGTACATATCTAAATTTGGGAGATGTGTTCCAAAATTTGGCAATCTGAATCCGTGTTTTATTAAAAATCTAAATTTGGAAAAAAGACGTGTTCAGATTTTGGGATTGAATAATATGAATAAACGGTAATTTTTAATATGGTTTTCAGAAAATCCCGTTTGAAGTGAGAGTTTGCCGTACTTCATGCAAAAGGTCGATAAAAGAAACATCAAATGGGGCTGTTATTTCCTTTATTAAACGTTAGAAATAAACACTACGGATAAACTTTGACTGCTTATAGAAACTTAACAGAAAATGTTAACTGTTGATTCATAGTATTATACGGCCCAAATCAATATTTGTAGCAAAAAATTTGGATTGTATGCTGGTTGTTTTTTCTTTAATGGGTTATGAAATATAAATAAGCTTCAATACACAGAATTTTTGTTTGTTTTTTTCTTAAAGAGTAATGAAATATAAATAAGCAGGTAATGCACAAAAATTAGTGTTTGTTTTTGCCAAAAACAATTATGAAATATAAATAACAATAATTCACAATTTTTATTGCAGTACCCTGGCATATATATCATCACATTATGATTTGTACATAATTAAAAATCAATTACAACATGGATAATAAATAGCCCAAATTAATATTTCTCAGATGTTAATATCAATATTTCTGAGAGATTTATTACCATGTTAAAGAAGATGACTGACAATTTAATTATATATGGACATACCAAAAAGAAAATGTGAAACATATATCTCACAAGAGTCAAAATTGCACCCAGGAAATTACGGATTCACAACAGAAAAAGAATCAAAGCACACAGTAATACATATCAATGTTGCATTATATTAAAATTTAGCGGATAGTAACTGCAAAAATCACAATTTATTCAGGACAAAATATTCTTCTATGAGACAAAAAGTAAAACTTCTTATATGGCATTTGGTCCTAAATTAATTAAAAACGAAAGCAAAGAAAAAAAAGGGGGGGTTTATATCTAAATTATTAAATATTACTACTAACACACAGCTTCCACAGCAAGTCTCTTGACAATACTTNGAAGTTGCAGATATCAACAGCCTCCTCCCTGCCTTGTCTGTAAGCAAAGAGAGGTGAGTATCGTCGTTGCATGACATTGTTGCATGGCCTGCATTTCAAATAAAATGTTGGTATAGGTTAAGTATAGTTTCACTCACCCCATACGTGTTGAAAGTGGTAAATACACTCAATTTTTTAGGGATGTCAGTAAAATTTAATGGTGAAGAGTTAAAATTAGTCATCTCTCTTCCATCACCTATCACACTTAACTTCATCAATGGTCAAACACCAACACCTGCCACTGACAGCTTCGTCAATGGTCATTCAACACTTCATCACTTATCATCAACAAGTCGTTATCAATAAAAAGAAATTAGTACAAAACTCATGGTCGGCTACGCGGTTTCAATTGGTCGCGGCCGCCCATGTTGCGGTCCACCCACCACCACCTCCAGTTGACCATGATTACGAAGTCCAGGATTTGTTTGTTGATGGGTGGTCGAGGAATATTGCAGATAGGATTGTATGATTATATGAGTATTGTCTTTAGGAGTATAGAATAGACAAAGACAGACTATGTCTTTTCCACGGGTGATTTCAGAAGTGGGGGAAAAATGCAGTGCAAACTATGATGGGTATTGAGTAGATTAATTTTCAAGTCCACTTAAATTAATTGATACCATTTTAAAGAGGATAATAAAATAAAGTACTTCCAATATATAGATAATTAATCTTAAAACATACAACACGTTTTACAAACACTGTTTAATTAACTAACACCACTATTATCATATGTTCAAAGGATAATACTTCATATAGAAACTGATATGTTTGATGATTAGGTAATTTTAAATTTAAAAATAAATTAAATAAGGAAAATAAATTTTTATATATCAAACATGAGGGATTATCACATTAGTTTGTATACGTAACAATACTCGTGCTCAAGTTCTGTGATTGTTGCTGCCTCAAAATTTTGTCTATGTTCATTTCTAAGTGAAGGTTTTATATGATTATCTTTTATATACATCTTTTAATTTTCTACCTGTCATATAATAACAGGTTAAGCTACTATAACACAATTTTTCATTGATTTAAGACAATTTAATAAGAGTAAATGACGTTTTCCCACCAAGGTTTGCCTTAATGACACTTTCCCACCCAAAAAATTTCAAAATACCACTTTCCCACCTGAATTTAATATTCCGTTACTACCCAAAGTTGATTCTGGTGGAAAAAATTCCCTCTGTCATCAACACTAAAACCTTAGGTCTCCTTTCTACAAAAACCGCATCACTTTAACACCTGATTTCTCTCCGATTGTCTGCCACTATAAAGCTAGGGTTTCCTATTCTTAAAGGATTTTCGACTAATTCCAGCATCGAATATTCAATCAATCACCATCATTCAATTCACTAGCCTTCACTCTACAAAAACCCTTTTATCTTAGCTCTTGGTTACTCCTTGAACGCTGACTAAGAAAGTGAAGTATATTTTGAGTATTAACGAAATATAAACATTGGGTGGGAAAGAGATATTTTGAAACTTTTTAGTTGTAAAAGTGTCATTAATTAAGGCAAACCTTAGGTGGGAAAAAGTCCATAATATTCTCATCATAAGTTTCTTATTTATTTTACTTTGTAAAGGAATTACACGAGACTAAGAAAGAGATAATTAGAAGTAAAAATATTTCTTTTGTTTCAATTATTAAATACTTATTGTCAATGTTGCTCGTTTCGCCTATATATTGTCAATCAACTTGCTCACCGCACTTCATGGTGTCATTCGAAGTCTTTACATCATTCCTCAAAGGTTTAAAATATATAAAGCATGAGATTTATTTGTGATATGTTGATTGAGACATGGGGACTTATGATCTATAATAGGAAGTATATGGTACAAACACATTCAATATTAATTTATTAATTAAACTTTTGAAAAACATGCACATTCGTCTACATTATGACGTTTAACATGTTTTACCTAATTAGTAAATAATGCTAAAAGTATATTATAGTAAGCATAATATATAAAATAACAATCGCTATTCAAATTGGTGATTATGGTGGGCTCTATTGACTATTAAAGTTTGCTCAACTTGTTCAATTTCCAAACATTAATTCTATTTTGAGTTAACCAACCTCTGAGTGGCTGAGTGGTTTGATAGGTACTATTGGGTGTATTATTCAAGAGGTCTTGAATTCGAGTCCTTCCTTGATTGCTAATAAGGGTGATCACTGGAGCTCTTATCCAACTGATCGCTTTAGGGTCTCGACAGATTAGTTAAAATGCACGTAAGCTAGTATGGACACTCTCGATCATCAAGAAAAAAAAATTATGTTTTGAGTTAAAACTCAATATATATACTAAACATTTAGCTTTTGCATTTAATTTTTTTCAGCTAGGATTACACAAAAAATAAGTTTTTCTTCGAATATTATTGTCTCTTCTCTTTTTTATATTGGAATGATCTCTATTATTATTTGATACTTATGTTTGTTTATTTTTTCATAAGAAATACTAAAAGAAAATATAAATTAGAATATGAAAACTTAATTAATATTTTCCATCGAATGTGAAAAAGCCTAAAACTTTTTTGAGTCTACTTTAGTGGTGATGGTAGTGGTGTTGTGGAAAATCATAATGGTGTAACAAAGGTGGTTTTTTAATATTTCAAGTTGATAAAATACAAATAATATTTAGATTTGCAAATATAATAAATATATAAATAAATAAAAAGCCAAACTTATAATGATGACTTAACATATATTCAAGTTTATTAATCTAAAATGCCTTTGTAAACATCTTTTTGTTTTTGTTAAACTTGAGCTTAATCTTGAGTTCAATGCACTTAGAATAGATAATCTCAAATATATAAATAATATTATTTGGTTTAATGTACTCAACTTGTCCCTATGCTAATGATTAATGGAAGAAAATGAAAATGAGATATAATATCGCTATTATACATACTCCTAGTTGATAAGCACAAAGTTGCGTAAGCGAATAACAAATTCATAAGGATCATAATATTTGGTCAAGAAGCAAATAATTCAATCGGTTTCTGTTAAATTCCTCCTCTTCAGAAAATGAGAGTCTAAGAGTTATTTTTGTTATGGCTGAAAGTATTTGAGTTAATTTACGTATAACTCAACTAATCTCTTGGAACTATAGAACTATCAGTCAAATAAGAATTTTAGTAGTTATTTCTATTAGCAATCAAGGAGACCCTCAAATTCAAAATCTCTTATATCAAAAAATCTTTATTGAACCATTGGATTACCGAGAGATATTTGTCTAGTTTCTTTTCCTTATGGTAAACTAGTAATTATATATGTTATGTGATTATCTTTATGACAACTTCCTCACGATGATGCAAGGTCCATATATTATGTGATAAACGTTAAGATTTTTCAAGTTCAGGAGATGAAGAGTTTGTCGTATTCCAAATGTAACAATCGGCATAAAAAAACACTAAAAAAGTTTATTCCATGAACTACGGAAGAGAAGCGGTACTATGGGTAAAGAGTAAGGGATAGGTTTGTGTTTTTATAAATAAATAAAAAAATGAAAAAGAAAAAGAAATTTCTCTGAGGCCCAAAGCAGAATGCTTTTATGCTTCACATAATGGGTAAGAGCCTTCGTGGGCTTCACATAATTGTCTCTGAGCCCATAGTGGCCCGGACAGAAGGCAATGAAATCCTTTATTGCTTCACATAATAGTTTTCTTTTTCTTTTTATTTAAGAGAAATTCTTCTCTATAGTCCTATCACTAATTATAATTCCCAAAATGTCAAGGATATTTAAAAGACAAAAATAACTATAAAATCATGTGAATTAATTTAATTGCCCTCAACAAAAAATAATATGACAAAAATGGTGGAAATGCGCTAAACTGCTAAAATATGGTAAGATCTAATATGGGCTAACATGCCTTAATCAAGCTATTAAATCATAATATTAAATGCTAGAATATTGAGTTAGTATAGACCAACATTGTCTACCATTATATGTTTGAAAATATATCCTTTATTTTTTCATTAATCTAAGAGTATATTTGGTAAGTTGCTTAATTTTGTGGCTAGATTTATCCTTCAAATAGAACCTTCCCATTTTGGGAAATTTAGATTACTAACTTGGTTATATATGTCCAAATCCCATTTTAGAAAATGTATTAGATATTGCAAAAGGATGATGATATTAAATTCATAATTTTTTTTTTTTTTTTTTTTTTTTTTTTGGGTACATGGTAATTATATAAAGAATAAAGAATTACACCTAAAAAGGAAAAGCTCCCCAGCACCCCAACCCTAGGAAAAGAACCAAGCTCCACACATCGTTTCTCTCAAACTGTTCAAGCTCCTCATGCATGGCAGCAATCCAGCAATCATCCTCCAGAGTTTGTTTTGCATTCTTTGGTTCTGTAAGAGAAACATAGCACAGGTTATTTATTTCATTAAACCTTTTTTTTCTTGTTACAATTACCTCTTCAAGATTTCCAATCACAATGGATGGTGGATGAGTTTTCTTGATCCAAGAGGGTGGTTCTTTGGTTTTTGGAGGCTTTTTTGAGTGATCTCATCGGACAAATCAATTAACAAATCAGGTCCTGGCCTTTCAAAAACTGATCCTTGTTGGGCACCTGCGGTGGTCACATCAGGTTCTGGGGTGATCACCTTAGCTTGATCTTGTGTTCCAGTCGGATTCAAAGTGAACACACCATCTCGATCAGTGGCCACCTTAGTAGGGGCAATCATATCTTCAATTTCATCTTCTTGTGAGAATTGTGAGTAATCTTCTGAATAAGAGAAAACCACATTAAATGACTCAATAATATGTTCAGTTCTCATGTTAAAGATCCTATAGGCTCTACTATTTGAAGAGTATCCAAGGAACACACCTTCATCACTCTTTGCATCAAATTTCCCTAAATGATCTCTATCATTCAAGACATAGCACTTGCAACCAAAGACATGGAAATATGAAAGATTTGGCTTCTTACCTTTCCACAACTCATATGGAGTTTGTGATGTACCTTTCCTTAAGAACATCGATTTGAAATGTGGCATGCAATGTTAATTGCCTCGGCCCATAGTCTTGTTGGCAACTTCTTGGCATTTAAGATAACCCTTGCCATCTCTTGAAGAACTCTATTCTTCCTCTCCACTTCCCCATTCTGTTGTTGAGGTGTTTTGGGGCAGAAAATTCATGCCAAATACCCTGTATATCATGGAAGTTAGAAAAATAAGAATTTTCAGACTCTCTACAATGATCACTCCTTATTCTTACCACTTTCTTCACTTGACAATTTTGTTCCACCTATAACCTTTTGACAAGACATTTAAAGACCTCAAATGCATCAGATTTTTCTTTTAAAAAATCAACACATGTAAATCTAGAATAGTCATCTACACAAACAAAAATATATTTTTTCCCTCCTAAACTTTCAGTTTGCATAGGACCCATTAGATCCATATGGAGAAGTTCTAAAACACCAGAGGTAGTTAACCGAGATAAAGGTTTGTGAGGACTCTTAGTCTGCTTACCTTGTTAGCATGGGCCTCACACTTTACCTTTGGGAAACTCAAGTTTAGGTAGTCCTTTGACAACATCATTTTTGGAGAGTTTCACTAGATCCTTGAAGTTCATATGCCCGAGTTTCACTAGATCCTTGAAGTTCATATGCCCGAGTTTCACTAGATCCTTGAAGTTCATATGCCCAAGTTTCTTGTGCCAAAGATGCACACAATCTATTTTGGAGCTTAAACAAGAAACTTTGTTAGACAATAAATAGCAATTATCATCAGATCTCTTTCCCTCAAGCAAAGAAGTATGATCACCATTCAAGACTTGACACATATTCTTTGAAAATTTCACAATATAACCTTTATCATGAATTTGACTAATGCTTATCAGATTTGCTTTAAGTCCTTCAACATAAAACACATAATTTAGCATTGGGAAGCCAGGAATGACAATATAACCTTTTCCAAGAATCTTACCTCTTTTGCCATCTCCATAAGTTAGATGACCAACTTCCCCAAATTCAAGATTAGTCAATAAAGATTTGTTACCTGTCATGTGTCTTGAACAACCACTGCCAAAGTACCATTGGTCATTTTGAAAAACAAGCAATGATGTATAAGTAACAAGACAATGAGCACTTAACTTAGGTCTCCACACTTTTCTGTTTTTGGAAAAATTATTTTGATGTGGTGACTTGAGAGACTTTTATGTGGTGACTTTAAAGAAGAAAACTCATGATTTCCAATGCATCTTTTTAAGTACAAAATTAGTTTAAAGCAATTTGGTCTGATGTGTCCTCTCTTGTGACAAAAATGACATATTGGTATGAAATTTTTTACCTTTGAAATCTGCTCACATGGTTCAGTAATAACTTTTGGAATTGATTCAAATGCTTTAACAAAGGTGCTCATATTGGGTTTGGAGGTGCTCGCATCAAGAGAAAATCCCATACATGCTTTATCACCAAAAGTCCTCCCTTGTACAAGGACTTCGTCCAGCTTGTATGAACTTGCATTTAACCTCTCAACAACGGCCTTAGTCTCAGTTAGTTCATTTAAAGCTTGATTTAACAAATTTTCCTTGTTAGACAAATCAGAAAATAAGACTTTCAACTTATCATTCAAAATTTTCTTATCTTCTATCAAGATGCATGTAACGCCCACATCGAGGTACGTAGTTTTACTTATGCCCTAATATCCTTAGTTGAATTTTGTTAAAGTTATCTTGAACAAATATGAAGAAAATGTCTTAAAATTTCATTAGGGGTCAAATGGTTTTTTTTACTCATAATTAGTTGAAAATGTGGGGAGTAAAAAGAGAGAGAATTTCATGGAGAATGCAATAAAAATGAGGACATTATGGTAATTGATTAAGGGACATAGATGGAATTTCACAGAAAGTGCAAGGGTAAAATGGGAAACTATAAATAATATTTTGTTATATCAAGAGTTGAAGAATAAAACCCCAACCATTAATACACCACTTTCACACCAACTTCATCACCAAATTCTCTCAATTTCTTCAATTCTTTTTCAAGGGAAATTCATAGATTTTGGGTTATTTTTAGTGGAATTTCAATCCCAAGCATCCTTAGGTAAGATCCTTCCACTAAGATATGAGTTTTAATTTTTAAAGTGTTAAATTCTTATGATTTGTGTTCATAGGATTTAAGAGAAAGAGAGTTGGATCAAGGAAGACTACTAAAGTGTTGGATTGCTCACATCTAAGGTAAATAAATCCAACCCTAGTTATGATTAGAGTAATATTATGTAGAGAATTTCTTTTATACATATATGTGTTTATATATGAATAATTGTTGATGGAATGGATGTTGAATGATGAATAGAATTTATCCATGAGAAGTAGTGTTTGTGTACCTGATGTTTAATGAGAGTTTGGATGAATTATGGAAGAATTGGAGTAGAATTTATGGAGTGTAAATCCTGGACAGGTTTGGCGTTAATCTTAGACAATTCTGTTCCAAATTTTAGTGGCTTAGAAGAGAACTAGAAGTGTAGCCAATTTGGAGCTTGTGTGTGCACATAAATTGTTTGATGAAATGTCAAAGAAAAGTGCATGTATGGGTATGATTATTTGTTATTTTGAGATGAGTTTGCAGATGGTAGATAATGACATGTTTACATTCCATATTGCATTGTTGCATCTAAACATGTGAATTTAGAAAGAATTATAAGTATGAGCCCATCTACATGCATACATACTCATAAGAGCATTAAAAAGCATTAAAGAACATTAAAGAGCAATAGAAAGAAATGAGAATATTAAAAAAGTTCAACTCTGAATTTTTATTTAAAGAAGTGTATAAAGATAAAAGAAGAGAAGGTTGTTGCGATGGGGAACCCGTGAGTGACATAGCCCTGCATGCACGCCGCTTTTAGTGAGCGGCCTCAGAATTTAGAAAGAAGAATTGTACAGTTCGTTAGAAGTGCATGTGGATGAGGACTATACCCAGAATTAGAGAATACACTCACACGGCCAAGGTTCCAAATCCATGCCTCAACCGAGTCTGATTGGCAAGAAAGAAAGAAAGAATAGAAAAGGAAGAAAGAATAGAAAGAAAGAAAGACTACAAAAGAAAATAAAGAAAGAAGTAAATACAAAGAAAAGAAACAGAATAAGAAAAATAAGAAAAATAGAAAAGAAAATGCACATTCTATGCATTTGTGCATTTGCATCATAACTATGCATGATACCATGCCTATTATCATGAGTAGTGAGAAAGAACAGAGAAAGAACATAGAAGAATAAAAAAGTCTGATGTAAGGAAAGAAATTCAAAATTTAAGCAACGGAGAGAGAAAGGTAGCATAGCAGGTTTACTTACTGAGCAATTAGTGCTCACCCCATTGTTTTCAATGTTTTTATAGGTAGTAGGTGAGATGCGGTCACTTGGAACGTCAAGAAGCAAAAGGGTTTGGCAACACTATCGAGTTACTGTTTTGAGACTTTATTATATTAAGTAAAGATTTGTATATAAAGAAAAAATTGGTTATGGGCCCATTATTTTATACTCATCTACATGTATATTTTCTTATGTATATTTAGTGAGTTTTACTGTTATTTTATGAGTATACTAGCTAGAAAGAAAGTATTACAATGCATTTTTTAGATTCAAGAGATTTAATCTTCTTGATAGCCTTTAACCATGACGCATACATCTTGTCATAACCTCCTGTTGCTCTTTGTAGACATCCCATGAGCCATCTGAGGATACACTATCACTGTCCTCTTGGTTCACCGTAAATGCCAAGTAATTTTCATCTTCATTAGAGTCATCACCTCCACTTTCATTGTCGTCACTCTCACTTAGAGTGGCAGCCATAGCTTTACCCTTTTTCTTCAGAATATTGGCACACTCAGACTGAATATAACCATACCCCCCTCACACTCAAAGCATTTTATACCCTTGCTTTTCTTTTCATAATCTCTCGAAAAAAAATTCGAGAAGCCTTCCTGACCAGTTTGATCAGAAAACTTTTTCACAAAGGGTGGTTTTCCTTTTTTACCCTCACTCAGTTTTCCCATATTCTTCTTCAAGAACTTTGCAAAGTTTCTAGCAAGCATATCACACTTATCATCATCAATGTCACTTGAATCAACATAATCAGGGGATTTAGAGATTACCTCATGTTTCAGTGCAAGTCTTTTACCTGATTTCTTATCCCATCGTTTCAGGTTTAGCTCAAAGGTTTGCAAGGATCCAATCAATTCATCCAGTTGCATCTTATCGAGGTCACGACATTCTTCAATAGAGGTGGCCTTGGACATGAACCTATTGGGTAAAGAGCATAGCACTTTCCTGACAAGTTCAGCATCAGTATATATTTTACCCAAAGCAAAACATTCATTTTTAACATCACACAATCTACCATGAAAATCAGAGATAGTTTCATCATCATGCATAACAAGATTTTCATAGTCAGTTATTAATCTTCTAAGCCTAGTCTTTTTCACAATATCTGTTCCTTCATTTTTTACATGGAGTCTATCCCATGCATCCTTAGCTATTTCACAGTTTGCTATATTTTTCATTTGATTAATACTAACAGCATTAAAAATAGGATGAAGTGCTTTTGAGTTAAAATTAGACTCTTCTAACTCAACCTTAGTCCATTGATCTATGGCTTTTCTTTGCTTCCACTTGCTTCTTCAACTTTAGGTTCTTTCCAACCAACAATACAAGCCCTCCAAGCCCTCTCATCAATGGATTTCAAAAAGGCACGCATCCTAGGTCTCCAAAAGCATAATTGGTTCCCTCTAATAAGGGTGGTTTACTGGTAGACCCTCATTCACTAAACAAACTCATAGTAAACAAAATAGCAAAGGTCGTCACACAGGACTGATGTGGTCACACAGAACATAGATGTGGTCACACGAGGTCTGTAGAGAGAAAACTATTAAAAAACACAAAATAAAAGCAAAAAACAACAGCCACCAAATCAAGATTTAAGCACAAAAAACAAGCAAGGATCTACTGAAATAACTCTTCAGAACACGCTCTGATACCAATTGAAAGTTTTAAACCCTTATCATGTTGATTAACTTATGCGGGATTAAGATTACTTGTTTACATTGTGCTTAATGAGTTGCCAAACTAATGATTAAACGTATAAACCATCCACGACATAAAATAAAGCACACAACTCAATTTTACATGGTTTGGCAACATGCATACATCCACGGGATCAAGTCCAGAAGAAGCTAATCTACTATGAAATAATTATGTGTTACAAAGACAAGAATAAGTATCAGTTGTTAAAACTCCATGTTTGGACAACACTTCAATCTTTGCTCTTTGGTTGAACCTCAAACCTTCATAATCTAGCTTCTCCTCCACGGGACGACCAAGTCGCACTTGAGCTCCTCTCGAGTTTCAACAATGATGAATTACTTAGGAAAAATCAGGTCCAAATCTCATCAAGAAACAACATTCCAAAATCAACTCATGCAACAAGAGATAAAACACGATAATTCAAAGCCTACCAAAGCATATTGGAAACCTGCAAAAACTAAACAACCTCAAAGAAAATATTCAGAGAATAATGGAGGTAAATAATATGGCTTCCTTAAAAAAAGTCACAATAATAAAAGGATTATTTATACTTAAGTGACTTTGAAAGGATAAACAAGAAACCAAACCTGTTTTGGAAAGGATTCTTGAGATCCTAGACTCCTTTATAGGAAAGGAATCTTTAAATCATAATCTTCCTTTAGGAAAAGGATTCTTGAAATCATAATTAAATAAAATCTTTTCCAGCTCACAAAATATATAATGTCCACAAAAAATCTTTCCACAACTGGAAATATAATCACATTTAATTAAAGCAGGTGCGATATGCATGAATATTAAAATAAAATCTATCAGATGTGTTGTGATCACTGCAATTCTATTTGTGAACACCTTGAAACTGAAACTAAATAGATTGTGCACTAATTCGAATGAATAAGTTGACAAACCAAAATACTTACAAATTCTTGTGTTGTATGCTTCCCTGTTGTTTGAGATTTTGCTAAGGGAATTATAGCTTTGATGCAGTGGAACTTAAGCACACAAAATATTGCTGATAAGAACACTGGTATGCATATGACTGGGATGGATATGATCAGGAATATACGTGAATGAAACCCATGTCATTTTGGAGAGCAGATGGGCACGTTGACAACTGCCCCACAGAGACCTTGGTTCCCTAAGAACGACATATTTGTTACTAAATCAAAGATGCCTCCTAAGGGAATCATACCTTCAAACTCATTGAAAGAGAGATTGATAAAGGTAAGGGTGTAAATTTCGTTAAGGGTTTTTGGGATCATACCGGATAAGTGGTTTTCTAAAACACCAATGGATTCCAGGTTCTTTAGATCACATAGAGAATCTGGAAAGAGCCCCTCAAGGGCATTGTGAGATAGATTTATCTTCCTCAATGATATGCAGATATCTGAGTGAAGATATTTCCAGTGAATTTGTTTGATGAAAGGTCTATCTCTTGAACATCTTCCAGTTTGCTAAACTCAATTAGCAATGGCCCCTCAAGATGATTATGTGACAGGTTTATAAATATCCTGATAGCATGAATACCTAAAATTTCTGGGGAAAGTCTCCTAGTCAACTTGTTGTAGGATAAGTCTAACTTGTACAGATCTATGCACTATCCTAAAGTTCGCGGTATTGATCCTGAAAGCAAATTGTTGTTAAGAAATAGATAATTCAACCGAACTAACTTTTTGAGACTTTCCGGGATAGGACCACTGAAATTATTGTATGATAGATCAAGCAAACCTAGATGAGGGAGTTAACCTAATACTGTTGGAATTTCACCGGAGAATAGGTTGTGTGATAAGAAAAGTTGCTCCAATTTCGACAACCTACTAATTGTTGATGATATCTTTCCATTCAAATGATTTGAAGTCAAATTTAGAGTCATAAGGTAGGAAAGATTTGCTATACTCCGAGAAATTGATCTGGTGATTTGGTTTTCTTGCAATAACATTTTTGTTATATTAAGTTGGCTGATTGAACTAGGCAATCTTCCTCCGAGGCCCATGCTAACAAAGTGAAGCTTAGCTAAGCTTGTGCAATTTTCCAGGGCGGTGAAGAAGGGCTCGAGATTGCTGTTGTTGTCATGACTTATCATATTGTTATATGATAATTGGAGATATTTAAGTAAAGACAGCTTCACTAAGATATCCGAAGGCAACTCACCAGAAAGATTATTTGTCCCCACATCCAAATTATACATTGAAGTATTTACCAAAGATGCAGGAAGTTGTCCTACAAACTGATTGTTGTATAAATTGAGGGACCATAGATAAGGATTATTTCCTTTTCTTGTGGAATTTTTCCAGTGAAAAAGTTATGGGACAGGTTTAGATTTCTTAATGAAGTGCAGTTGTTGAAGAAAGGAGGTGGAAGTGCTTCTGTTAAATTGTTTTATTAAAAAGTTAATGTACAGAGTTTAGAAAGAAGAGCAAAGGACTCTGGTATGGGACCTCGAAAATTGTTCTCATCTAGCTGGAGATGAAGGAGGTTCCTAAAGTGGGAAAATTCAGGTGGAATGACTCCAGAAAAGTGATTTTTAAAGAGATTTAGGACTCGAAGGCCAGTGAGATTTGAAAGAAAGGTTGAGAAGGGTCCAGTCAGTCCACAATCTAGTAGAAAAAGTTGAGCTACATGGTGATGATGTTTGTCACATCAAACACCTCTAAATCTGCATACATCAACATCCTCCCCCTAGCCAGTTATCGTACAATTTGGATTAAATTTTATGGTGCTTTTGAACGCTAGAATAGCAGTCTTGTTTGTAAGCAAAGAGTGCTGAGTGAGGGTGTTATGACCTATAGTTGTTTGACCTGTACTTAGAATCAAACGGAGAAGAATGAAAATTGCTTTAATGAAGAACATCTTAGATAAAATTTTAGGTCCTAGTGATTCCGTTTATAGATAGGTATGCAAAGGAGTGTAACAGTAAGAACTCTAGCAAAAAAGAGGTAGAGTGTATGATTTGTCATTTGCCCTTAGGTGTAGGGACGAAGCCACTTAGGGTTCAGTGGGGACTCATGACCCGACTAAACTTGTAAAATATTGTTAGTTCCCTTCTACTTTATATTTTAACAATATACAACCCTTTATTTTACTTGTAGTCAAGCAAAAAAAAAAAATCCTTGCTTTTGTTGGTTCCCAAATTAATATTTTCATCTGTTTTGATTAAACTATTTTCATATGTATTTAAAATAGTGGTATTAATAATTTAATTAGTTTTAAAAACATAAAAAACATAATATTGGTATGTTGATAATTTTTTTTTTTAAAAAACAAAGCATAAAATAAAACTTAAGGATTAATATATAACTCTTTTGTTATATGCCATACGGTTATATTTACAATATTCTCTCAAGTACTTTTACAATTTAAGAATTAAAAATTGTAGGTGCTTAATATCATTCGGCATTTGGGTGGGCTGTTGTTGGTTTGGGGACTATGGAATTTGGAAAATGGATATCTGATGGTATGGAGTATGGACAGGGCTGTGAAATTTTTTAGTCTTTCGTTTTTGGTAGAGTTGGCCTGGTCTTTTTGGTGGTGCCAAGCTTGTTTGAGTTTTTTTGTTTTTTGATTTTTGTTTTTTGTTTTTTTTTTTTTTTGGTGGGGGCAATGGAGTCAACGTTCTGCTATTAGATTTGTGGCTATTGGGTTCATTGCTGCAGGTTGTGTAACCCTCGTACCCTTTGTTTTCATGTATGTTTGTATATATTTATGCATTGGTATGACTTTTGCATGCTTTCTCATATTTTTTTTTTATGTTGGATGAATGAAAAAATTTTGTTGCTTGGTTGTGAGAGTGCCTTTTTGTAGTACATTTACTATTGTAGTGTGTTAGATTGGTAAATTGTATTAGAAGTCATATTTGTTATGGGTTGGTTAATTGTATATCATGTATATGCATAAAATGTGTTGAATGGAGTTGTGGTGGAATATTATTTGTGTTGTGATTTCCTGATTTAAGTTGATAAAGAGAAATCCAGTGAATTTACTGGGACTAGACCTGGCAATCCCTTACCCGTACCTGCGGGGTCAACGGGTACCCGTACCCAACGGGCGGGTATGGGTAACCCATAAGTTTACCCGTACCCGATCCACCTGTAACAGTTGCAGGCGGACTGGGTAATACCCGCGGGCACCTGCAATTTGAATTTAAAAAATAAATAAATAAAAATGTTTGAATTCAAATAAAAGATGAAAAGTTATCTAAGTGAAAAGTTGTTAGTGGAAAAAGTCAAAAAACACAGCTCTCACCTCTCTCAGTCTCTCACTCTCTCAGACTCACACACGGTAGGGGTGTTCAAAAAAATGCAAAAACCGAACCGAACCGGTAACCGAACCGATAACCAAACCGAAAAACCGGTTAACCGAAAAAACGGTTCGATTACGGTTCGAAAAATTCAAAAAACCGAATTTCTGGTTCGGTTAACGGTTCGGGAAAAAATAAAAAGCGGTTAACCGAAACCGGTTTTTTGAACCGGTTTTACAATATATATATATATATTAAATAAAAAATAATAATATTATATATTATATATTAAATAAAAAATAATAATATTTTTAATGTATCGTTAGTAGTGGTCGATGGATATATATGAATGTCTAATTTTTATTTGGATATGTATTATTTATATTTACAATTTAATTTAGGAAAAAATTAAAAAAATAAGTTTTATAAAAAAGCGGTTAACCGGTTTTTCGGTTAACCGAAAAACCGGTTTTCCCTCTAAACCGGTTCGGTTTCGGTTCGGGAATTTTCCCGAACCGAAAAACCGGTTTGGTTCAAAAAACACCCCTACCAATTGGGAGAACTTGATGCCAAGGCCGCAAAAAAGGTGAGTGTTGTATTCATTTTCCGAAATGGGCTCACCAATTGCGGAAAGTTGATAGAGATGTTGGTGGCTTCCTGCAAGTATTCCATGACCAATCGATTCCCCTTTTTCATAGTTTGTAATTACACCCAAAGGGAGACAGCTCAGGCTTTCGATTGGGCAGCATAGGCCACCGCTAGATAAATCCAAACTGATGCCGATGTCGTGTGATTTGTGAGCTGGGTAACATTCTATATTGTTGATGTTGCCAGTATCTAGCCAAGGGTTGTTTGGTCATGGACTAGCCAGGAAGTATATGCTGGGTTCAAAGTAATGGGAGGGGCAAAAGAAGTTGTGGTGTCGTCACTTGTTTGCTACAAAGAAGCTGTAGAGGAGAACGTTTGTTGCAATCAACAATTGAGAGAAGGTGATTGGCCCGAAGAAAAGGAACAAATCAAGTCTTCCACATGACATAGTTGGTGCCATCAAGACGTTCTCCGATGGCTGGTAATGAAACAAATTAGGACTGGTGGTAGGCGCCGGAGTTGGCACTATTAAAGAAGGATTGGTAATGTTAGGTGTTTCCATTGATTTTCAGGTGAGCTTTCACNGGACTGGTTTGTTTGATTGATAAATGGAAGTGTTTTGGTTAACTTGAGGTGTGAAATGGTTTGTGTGGGATGTTCACTCTTGACTTGTTTTTGCAATTGTGAAAGTGTAGAAAAATTCAATCACTTGGGTTACAAAGTTAATGTTTGGTGTTTTGTGTAAAATTTGGTGGTTGGTTTTGGAAAGGGGTGGCTTTTCTATGTTGGTAATTTGAGTTGAGTTGAAATGTTGCTAGGAATGGGTGAAAAAAGGGGTGAACTTCAAGTTTTTTGAAGTTTTTTGGGGTCAAAGTGAAAAGATTTAATACCTTGGGACTATATAAATTTTACAAATTTTGGTGTTGAAGCAAAAGATATTTTTCGCCGGGGCAATGAACATTCTAGAATTTGGACTAAATTATAAGTTTTGAAAGTTCTTTTTTATTTTGGGGGTTTAAGTGCAAATATTCAATCTCTTGGGACCTGATAAAGATAATTTGGGTCCTTTTATGATAAAAATACTAATGTGTCAGGGGGCTTTTGAAAGATAGCGCAAAAATTAAAGGGGCAAATTGATATTTGCCACTCACCCAACTTAAATCCAATTTCAGTCGACTGGAAGGAGGAAGAAGAGAAGAAAAAGAGAGAGAAAAAGGGAAAGAAGAAAGAAGAAGGAAGAAGGAAGCAAAGGGGAATAATGGTGGTTTTGACCTGATTTTCGTTAGGGAATCGATTTTTAGGTCGAAAGCCTAAGCAAGGTAGATCGCTACACTAGACTGATATTGTCGACCCAAGTGGGTCGAAGGCTTGAGCGAGACAAATATCGCTACACTAGATTGATTTTGTTGGCCTAAGGGGGGTCGAAGGCCCGAGTGAGACAGATATCACTAGATAAGATATTTTGTGTCGACCCGAGCGATGCATGGTCTCGCTGGGTCAAAAGCTTAAGCGATGATCTATTTCGTTTAGCAAGATAGATTTAGCATTCAATCTGCACAATGTTAGATCTTGCCAAGTTGGATGGGTTTACTTCTGGGTACTAGTTGTGGTGAGGATTTTCACATGAAATTGGGAAATGTTTTATGTTTATATGAATTGTTTATGGAAGTGGTAATTTATAAATATAAATGTTTTGTTGTATATTAAAATGTTTTCTCTTTTTCCCCCACTCACATAGTATTTCTAGCTCACCCCTATTTTTTTTTTTTTATGTTTCCTTTCCCCCCACCATGTCAAGAAGAGGATCGTGTAGAAGAGTGACATCCGCTCGAGGTTGAGCCGCACGACTCTATTTTGCCAAGTGTGTAATTGATGGATTTTACTTTTATATTGCAAAGACTTATGTTTTGCTCCATCATGTGCCATTTCATGTTTTATTTTGAATTTGAAAAAAGGTATAAAACCTAATACCAAATATTCCTCTTATTTTTGTAAAAGAATTATTGATGTATGTACATAATGATGCAAAGAGGAAAATGTTTTGTGATGATATTTCAGAAAAACAGATTTTTAATGGTTTACAAATTTAACATGACACATCTCGGTCACCTGAGTCTCATGGATGCGCCCGGAGCTTGTGGGATAGGGAGGGCTGAGACGAGGTCATGTCAGGTTGGCTACTGTTGATCGGTTCCCTTGTTGGGAGAAGGTGGTGGAATATTTTTTTTTTTTTTTTTTTTTTTTTTTTTTTTTTTTTTNATTTTTTTGTTTATTTTTTGCCCCCATTGAGTGAAATTCCTGGATCCGCCACTGGCAATAGTTGGGGTTGGTAATTCAATTTTATATGTCATTTGTTGTTTTCCCCAACTATTGCTGAGGTGTATATATATATATATATATATATATATATACTAATTTAAACAAACATTTCAACTATATTTTTTATTCTAAACAGCGTTTGGTTATCAATCAAACACTACGGTATAAACACATAGATATCTCTTATATAAAGATTTATTAGCAAAATTTAATGGATTTAAAAGTTTAATTTTTAGGTTGTCCATCTAATTTTTTTTAACGTTTTATTTTATTTTTAAGTTGCCTTATTAGAGCCAAATCCTGGCTCCATCGCTAGGTGATTAATGAGTGTGGTTTTAGTGAAGCTGGAAAGAGATCTTTTAGGAAGAAATATTCAATGAGGCTATGATTTATGAAGGCAATAAAGTATCTTTTTCAGCTTGATCATGGGTTTGGTAATACGATGAGTAGATTTTTAGGTCAACTTAAATTAAATTCAATGGGATGACACAAGAAACTTTGCAAGAGATAGTAGGCATGTGCAATTTAAATATTAGCTCATAAAACATGCTTCACATGCACACCGACACCAATAGTAACATTTAAGTGCCTTGAGTTAGAGAGAAAAATTAGAGTGTGTGAGAGTTTGGGAGACATTAGTTGTATTTGGGTTTTGGGATTAAGAGTTTAACCAAATTTTGTATACTCCATTTTGTTAGTGAAATTCTTGTTTTATCTTCGCTCGTGGATGTAGACTAAAAAGCCGAACCACGTAAATTATCATGTGCTTTGTGTGTGTTATTATTCTTCCCTGTTTTTTTTTCTTGTCATTAATTATTTTCGTGGGATTTGGTCTATCACAACAAATTGGTATCAGAGCCATAGTCATTCTGACCGAATTTACGATGGCCGCTATAGTATCAGAAATAAACAAGATCGAGAAGTTTGATGGCAACAACAACAACTTTAGTCTTTGGCAAGTCCGTATGAATGTTGTTCTTGTACAATAAGGACTTGATGTTGCTTTAAAAGGAAGGCTATCAAAACCCGATGACATAACATATGAAGATTGGGCTAAACAAAAACTTTCTGATACAGACTGGGATAAACTGGATCGAAGAGCCTTGTCAGAGATCTGAATTTGTCTGATGAAGTTTTGCAAGAATGCCTCGGTGAAAAGAAGGCGCCATGATTGTGGTCGAAATTGGAGAGCATACAAATGACCAAATCACTCACCAATAGACTTAGTTTGAAGAAATCATTATACACACTATGTATGGCTGAAGGTACGTCTATCTAGTCTCATATTGATGAATTTAATTCAATTATTACAGACTTAGAGGGAATTGATGTTAAGATTGATGATGAGGATCTAACCCTATTATTATTATGTTCTTTGTCATCCTCGTACAAACATTTTAGAGACACCATGATTTATGGTAGAGATATAATCTCTACTAAAGATGTTAAAACTAAATTAAAGAATAGGGAAAAGATTGATGGTCAATTAAAATCAACTGGTAGCAATGATAATGGTGTTGGTCTAGTTGTTAGAAGGAGAACACATAATAGGAATCCAAATAATGGCAAAAACTTGTCTCCATCAGGTTCAAAATTTAGAAGTAATTAAATTTTCATTACTGTCATCAACAAGGGCACATTAAGAAATATTGTTACAAGTTGAAAAATAAAAATAAAAGTGTCGTTGAAAATAAAAAGAAAAAGAAAAATATGTTGAAGCTGATACTATTGTAGATGAAAGTGTTTCAAGTTTGCTTTTGGTAACTAAGAGTAGTAATGGATCTCAAGGTGAATGGATCCTTGATTCGGGTTGTTCCTACCACATTTGTCCCAATAGGGAGTGGTTCTCCACATATGAATCAATTGATGGTGGAGTTGTTTTGATGGGGAGTAATGCCTCATGCAAAACTGTTGGGATAGGAACAATTCAAATAAAGATGCATGACTGAGTTATCAGAACCTTGTCGGATGTCAAGCATGTTCTTGACTCAAAGAAAAATCTCATCTCTTTGGGTACATTGATTCAAAAGGGTGCAAGTGTCACACCCCCTCCCGAGTATCCCTATCCCACTGGATCCGAGCGCTCCAGGAGACTCAAGATCCCGAAAGGAAGGTGAATACTCTTTAAAACAAAACAAAACAAAAAAAAAAAAAAAATTCATAAAAACAATTTCGTCTATAGACGAAAGTGAAAAGTAGTGCATTTGCATGTTTAAGGTTTAGAAGGTGGAAATACACAATAATTATTCTAAAAACAGGAACTGAAATCCAGTTACAAAAGAAACATAGTATCAGAGTCCACTAAAGTTTGTAAAAGATGCAACTCATCATGCGTCAAGGCCAACCTAGAGCGTAGAGTATGCTCCACACGAACCCGATCTACGGTCCTGGGGGAGGAAACATAAAACAGTGAGCTGGGAAGCCTAGTGAGCGGATAATATATTTTATACGAAAATAACTTTAACTTTGAAAACATGTATGAATAATTGTATGCCACACAACACTAATGCACTTACATGATAAGGCAACAACAGTATATATATATTATTCTCGGATGCCATGAAATCACACACCACTATCATATAAAATAAATCAATTATGACCACCATACTAGCACTTAAGGGCCTGGATCATAACTATTTGAACCAGTCCCTAACTCAGACATGAAGCTACACCACCAGTAGTCTATCCTTGGGGTGGTACCATCCGCAGTCTACCCTCAAGATGGTACGAACATCATTGGATAACCATGCTCGACCCACAGTCTACCCTCGGGGTGTCATGATATGGTATCAAATATAATCTCGCCCACGGTCTACCCTTGGGGCGTCTAAAATCCCACACCGGCGAATAACCGCCTGGTGTAATCCCGCCTGGAGCTCGTCAGGCGTCCGTCTTGTTCTAGTAGGATATCCCAATGGTTCGATAGGGTGGACCATCTCAATGCGTGCATGAGGATAAAAATCAAATACTAGCTGATCTCTGGAGGGGGACGGTTACGGTTTCCAATCCGGGAGTCAAACATAATAATAATCATGCATCCACAATTTCATTCCAAATATGCATCATGCATGCCTTATGCATATATAAAGTATAATATGATATAAATTCCAATAAAAGGCATGTAATCATGAATACAATGCTCACCACGTCAAAATACAAAAGTATGTAAAAATTCTATTTACACCCTATATTTATTATCAATTCTAAGGTCCCAAAACTTCTAAACATGACAATTAACCCCCTGCTACCAAGAGCCTACTGCCCATAAGAAAAAATCTAACATTTTTATTCAACACTCTTTCCGAAATTTCCAAAATAAAATGTACCATTTATAGTATTTAATAACTCATTAACTTCATATCCATTCTACCTTAATATCAATTCTACCTTTTTACCAACTTCCAACACTCATTCCCACTCAACAATCACGTTTAATCAAGTCTGCAGTTTATGAAAATGCAGCAATTACTACACTGATGACTCCAAAAATACCAAGCCAACAATGCAACAACAATACAGCAAAAATATATATATATACTTTAAGTAAACCTCCAGGTCATGATTTCATACCCATTACCACCCAAAAAAAATCCAGCCAATCTCTAACCTTTTAGGCAAAGTAAACGTTCACATTCTATACAATATAGGCTAGCAGTCTCATGCCCATTATTTCCCAAATTTTCCAGCCGTCCACTCATCACAAAGCTTAACAAACATTCAAATATAAAATTCAAAATTCATTTAGTATCCACCCATATTCATGGTTCTAATCAAGTCAATTTTATAACTAACCCACAACCTTCCAATTCATTCCACACAATTTAATTAGCTGACTTCCTACACATGCAATTGCATCTTACAATGCAATATTATTAAACAAAATTATATCATTAATACACCTTTCCAGCAGCCGAAATGCACATGCAATATACCATTCAATTCATGTAAAAGCCATGCCTAATTATAAGTAACATGCAACGCATAAGTACCTCTTTTTAATAGCAATTTACCCAATATTTTCATAAACATAATTTCATACTCTCAATTCCAAACACATGCATGTCACGGAGATCTTCAATTTATTAGAAATTCAGAACTAAAGAACTAAAATAAAACCTCAATCAATCGGGTATGCACACGCATATGATCATTCCAACCAACACATGATTTTAAATGCAAGTTTAATAATATTCCACTCACACTTTCTCCTTTGCTTTTAACTCAAGTGCTCAGTCCTCCTATCTTCTTCACCTATTTGATCCAAAATTATTATAGGAATTAAGATCTAAACAAAGAGAAGATGAAAGATCGATTGAAAACGATAAAGGATTGAAAATGCATGCGTAACCTTATTCCTTTACCCTAAAATTTCTCTGAAATTTCTTCTCCTACAAACACCTCTCGGCTCTCCTCTATTTTAACTCAATTGTTATTTTTCTCTCTTTCAATGTGCATAGGAGAATGAATGCGAAATGAGAAAGACAAAAAGAATAAAACAAGCTTCTCCTCACACTTTATTTTTTTGTTTCTCTCGGCTATCTCTTTCTCCACTCCACCATTCCTCATCTCAATTTAATAAAATTTCACAACCATCAATGGCAAAACAATGTGCCAAAACCGTGGGCTAATTCTCCAAAAGAGCCTTTAATCCATCTTGCAATGGCCAATTATGCATGCATCCCTTAGTCTTTGATTCTTACATCTTGCACCCCAAAATCCTTTAAATAAAGTTAAGTTTTATCATGATCTCACCCTTGGAGAATTATGCATGTACCCTTGCATGACACAATATTAAAAAGACCCCTCATCTTTAATCAATTTCATAATGTTGTTGAAAGATCTTCACACTTCCAATTTCACACAAGTGCTCTTGCCAAACTACTTAATAAACCACCATGCTTATTTCTTACTAAAACATCCCTAAAAAGTTTCAATTCTTACATATTACCGCCTAGATTCACATAAATAAAATTAAATAAAACCCACAAAGAAAATACGGAGTATTATAGCAAGTATATAGCTGAAGGTGGAGTCATGAAGATTAGTAAAGGTGTTCTTCTCTTGATGAAAGGGAAGAAAGTTGGCAGTTTATATTTTTTGTAGGGTGTCATAGTCACTAGTACATTTGTAGTTTCTTCATCATCAATGTCAGATTCAGACGTCACCAAGTTATGGCACATAAGGTTGGGCCATATGAGTTAAAGAAGGGTGATAGAATTGAGCAAGAGAAGTCTTCTCTGTGGCCAAAGTACCTGAAAAGGGGAGTTTTGTGAACATTGTGTCATTGGGAAGTAAGAAATGGTTAGCTTCAAGACAACCATTCACAAGACTAAAGGAACATTGGATTATATTCATTCAGACCTCTGGAGACCATCAACAACTCCTTCCAAAGGTAAAGGTGCTCGTTATCTACTCATTTTTATTGATGATTTTTCTAGGAAAGTTTGGATGTAATTCTTAAAGCAAATAAGCGAGGTGTTCATAACCTTTAAGCAACGGAAGGCTTTGCTTAAGAAACAAACTGGAAAGCAGATCAAGAGATTTAGGACTAACAATGGTCTTGAATTTTGTAATGAAGAGTTTAACAAGTTCTATAAGAATCAAGGCATTGTATGACACCACATAGTTGTGAAAACACCACAGCAAAATAGAGCTGTAGAATGTATGAACAGAACTTTGATTAAGAAGGCTCAATGTTTGTTGTCAAATGTAGGTTTGGGTAAAGAGTTTTGGGCAGAAGTCATTAATACCTCATGTTAGTTGGTGAATCGATCTTCTAGCATAGCCATTGAGTGCAAAACATTAGAAGAGATATGGTCTAGTAAATGTGTAGACTATTCTAATTTGAGAATATTCGGTTGTCCTACTTACGCATTTGTAAATAAAGGAAAGTTAGAGCCAAGAGCCAAGAAGTGCATTTTTCTTGGTTATGAGGATGGTGTAAAAGGATATAGGTTATGGTGTCACGATCCTAAAAATCCTAAATTCCTTATTAGCAGGGATATTACTTTTAATGAGTCTTCCATGTTTCATTTTGGAAAATATTCTCCTAACCATTGTGATGTAGAAAATGAGGCGGAGCTAGAAATTTCAAAATCAACTCCTACTCAACATGTTTCTACAATTCATTATGAATCATCTTCAACTCATTAGCTCATTGAAGAAATTCAACAAGAAGGAGAACAAAAGTACAACATTGCCAAAGACAAACCAAGAAGAATGATTCAACCACCTAAAAGATTTGTTGAAGCATATATTGTGGCTTATGCTTTGTCAGTGATGGAAGAAAATGGTAAGCCATCATCATATTCAGAAGTTGTCTCTTCATATAACTCTGCTATGTGGTTAGTGGCTATGAATGAGGAGATAGTCTATTCGCAAGAACCAGACTTGGGAGCTTGTTAAACCGTATAAAGGAAAGAAGATTGTTGGCTATAAATGGGACTTCAAGAAGAAGGAAGGTATACACATGGAATAGAAGATGCTCAATACAAGGCATGGTTAGTTGCAAAGGGATACGGTCAAGTACATAGTATTGATTTCAATGACGTATTTACTCTTGTTATGAAGCATGGTTCTATTCGTGTCTTGCTTGCTTTAGTTGCTATGCATGATTTAGAATTTGAGAAACTTGATGTTAAAACAACATTTTTGCATGGTAATTTAGAAGAAAAATTTACGTGCATCAACTAGAAGGTTTTGAAATTACGGGAAAGGAAGACCATGTGTGTTTATTAAAAAAGTCTCTATATGGTTTGAAATAGTCTCTTGGACAATGGTATAAGAGATTTGATTCCTTTATGGTGAGCATTCAATATTGTAGATCCAAGTATGATAGTTGTGTCTACTTTTGAAAGTTTCCAGATAGTTCGTTTATATATTTGCTACTTTATATTGATGACATGATTGCAGCAAAGAACATGTCAGAGATCAATAATCTGAAAGACCAACTTAATAAAGAATTTGAGATGAAAGATCTCAATGCAACAAATAAGATTCTTGGATTGGAGATTCAGCGAGACTGTAAATCTAGGAAGTTGTATTTGTCTTAGAAGAAATTTGTTGAGAAGGTCTTGGAGCGTTTTGGCATGAAAAATGCCAAGCCATTTTCTACTCCTCTTGCTGTACATTTTAGACTCTCAGCTACTTTATTCCCTCAAATTGATGAGGAGAAAGAGTACATGTCACATGTTCCCTACTCAAACGCAGTTGGTAGCATCATGTATGCTATGGTATGCACTCATCCAGATATTTCACATGCAGTCAGTGTTGTGAGTAGGTGCATGTCTTTTCCTGGTAAAGTCCATTAGCAAGCTATGAAATGGATCCTTAGGTATTTGATAGGCACTTCAGATATTTGTTTGGAGTTCAAGAAAATATGACAATACTTTAGTTGGATATGTTGATTCTGATTATGCTCTGATTGAAGAAGGTCACTCACCAGATATGTGTTTACACTTGGAGGTTGTGCAGTTAGTTGGAATGCTACTTTGCAGGCTATAGTTCCATTGTCTACAACGGAGGCAGAATATATGGCAGCAACTGTAGCAGTTACAGAGGCTATTTGGCTTAAAGCTTATATAGTGAACTCAACATGGATTTTAGAATGACTATCATTTATTGTGATAGCCAAAGTGTTATTTACTTGACTAAAGATCAAATGTACCATAAAAGGACAAAGCCTATTGATGTTCGATATGACTTCATTCTAGACATTATCATCGATGGTATTGTTTAAGTTTTGAAGATGAATACCACATATAATCTAGCTAACATGATGACAAAATCTTTACCAATTGTCAAGTTCAAACATTGTTTGGACTTGATTGGCATTTATGACTAGTAAATCCTTCAAGAAATTTGGCAAAGATAATCGAAGAAGTTAAATATGGAGTTTGATCCTATTTAAGCCAAGATGGAGATTTGGCTTAAATAGTTATTGAATAGTCAAAGATTTTGTTCACACAAGACTTTGTGACATGGTAATTAAATGCCATCACCTTTTCACCAGGTTTACACGTCTTTCTCTTGATGAAAGATGAACTTTTTTGGTGGTAATAATTGCCACCGAATTGGAAGCAAAATTTTAGCATCATGTCTCCTAGCATGTCAAAATTCTCATGCTTATTTGATGGCTTCATAATTTTCCATGCCAGATTTTGTACCGAAAATCTTGACAAGTTTTGGCCTTCCTTTCACTATAAATACGCCTGCATTTTGAGGGGAAAAGATCAACACACATTTTAGAAAAGCTTGAGTTAGAGAGAAAAATTAGAGTGTGTAAGAGTGTGAGAGATATTGGGTATATTTGGGTTTGGGGATTGAGAGTTTTACCAAATTTTGGATACCTAAGTAAAATTCTTCTTTTATCTTCTCCCATGGATCGATGTAGGCTAAAAAACCGAACCACGTAAATTATCATACGTTTTGTGTGTGTTATTATTCTTCCCTCTTTTTTTCTTCCCACTAATTATTTTCGTGGGATTAAGTCTGTCATAATAAAGGTGATTACGCTCCACATCCAAATTATACATTGAGGTATTAATTAAAGATGCAGGAAGTTGTCCTCTTACTTGATTGTTGTATAAATTGAGGGTCCATAGTCGCGGACAATTTCCAACTTCTGGAATTTTTCCTGTAAAAATGTTGTCGGCTAGATCTATCTTTCCCAGTGCAGTGCAGTCGTAGAAGAAAGAAAGTGCAATTGTTCCTGTCAAAATTGTTACGGCCAACATCGATTAAACTGAGGTTAGAAAGGGCAAATGTCTCTGGTATTGGATCATGTAAATTGTTCTGACGTATAATCAAATAGTGCAGGTGCCTAAGTTGCGAAAATTCAGTTGGAATGATTTCAAACAAATGATTGCCCCTGAGCACTAAAAATCGAAGGCCAGTGAGATTTGAGAGAAAGGGTGAGAGAGGGCCTACCAGTCCACATCCAGATAATTTAAGTCGAGATACACGGTGATGGTGATTGTTGCATGTGACACCAGTGAATTTGCATACATCAACTGCCTTCTTCCAGTTTAGCTAATGAACCATTTGNTATTCTGTGTTCTGCTATATATCCTAGGACTTTAGTGTAACGGAGGGCAAAAAATTCAATACACAAGGAACTCTGAAGGTTATAAAAACCCGCTATATTACTACTGTGGAAAAAGTGGCTTAAATGGTTATCGAATAGTCAAAGATTTTGTTCACACAAGACTTTGTCACATGGTAATTAAATGCCATGCATTTTTCTTCACCAGGTTCACACGTCTTTCTCTTGATGAAAGATAAACTTTTTTGGTGGTAATATATGCCACCAATTGGAAGCAAAATTTTAGCTTCATGTCTCCCAACATTTCAAAATTCTCAACTTTGTTGCGATTTGGGATTAATCTAAAGACTAATCAACTAATTAATTACAAAAGAAATCAAGAACAAGTAAATACACACGAGTTTACCGTAGTTCACTTACTCAAGATTTGAGCAAGCTACGTTTACGTTGAGCTCCGAAACACTAAGACTCGTTGCACTAAAAAGATCAATAGCGTTTACAAAGTACAATTTCAGATTCTCAAATACTACCCAACTCATTTTGCTAATCTATCACTCAACGCTTTTATCGTAACCTTTAAACCCAAGAGAGAGACTCACTAAGCTTCTCTACCTGTGAAGGAAACACCACCTTCACTCAACAACTCAATAGATTGCACCAAGATTACAAGAATTAAAGTACACTAAAGAACCCAGCAAAGCAGAATTTTACAGAGTCGAAGAAGAAGAGAAAAAATTGATTTGTTCACTGTAGCTTTAATTGGAGAGTTGCCCTCTCTTATACCTTTGACTTTTCAGGGAAATTTCAGCCATTAGATGAACCTTGAATCAACCATTCAAGATTGCATGAAGCTTGGACCAAAATGGTAGCGTTGGACTTAAACTTATGCGACTGTGGTTTTTTAGCTTCACACTTTTACATACTTATTTGGTGGCTTCACAAATTCACACGCCGGATTTTGTACCTAAAATCTTGACAAGTTTTGGCCTTCCCTTCACTATAAATACAGGTGCATTTTAAGGGAAAAGATCATCACACACATTCTCAAGCAATACAAACACTAGAGACAGAGAGCTTGAGTTAGAGAGAAAATAGAGTGTGTGAAAGTGTGAGAGATATTGGGTGTATTTGGGATTTGGGATTGAGAGTTTCATCAAATGTTGTATACTCCATTTTGTTAGTGAAATTCTGCTTTTATCTTTGCCCGTGGACATAAGCTAAAAAGTCGAACCACCTAAGTTATCATGTGTATTGTGTGTGTTAGTATTTTCCCTGTGTTTTTCTTGCTGTTAATTTTATCAGTGGGGTTGGGTCTGTCACAACAAACTGGTATAAAAGCCACGACCATTTTTTGATCGAATTTACGATGTTCGCTATAGTATCAGTAACAAACAAGGTCGAGAAGTCTGATGGCAACAACAACTTTAGTATTGGGCAACTCCGTATGACTACTGTTCTTGTACAACAAGGACTTGATGTTGCTTTAAAAGGAAGGCTGTCAAAACCTGATGACATGACAGATGGAGATTGGGCTAAACAGAAACTTTCGTATACAGATTGGGAAAAGCTGGATCAAAGAGCTTTGTCAGAGATCCGGTTGAATTTGTCTGATGAAGTTTTGTGGGAATGCCTCAATGAAAAGACGGTGGCATTATTGTGGTCATACACATGACCAAATCACTCACCAATAGAGTTAGTTTGAAGCAATCATTATACACACTGCGTATGGCTAAAGGTACGTCTATCAAGTCTCATATTGATGAATTTAATTCAATCATTATGGACTTAGAAAAAATTGATGTCAAGATTGATGATAAGGATCAAGCCCTATTATTATTATGTTCTTTGCCACCCTCATACAAACATTTTAGAGACATCATATTTATGGTAGAGATATAATCTCTACTAAAGATGTTAAACCAAATTAAAGAATAAGGAAAAGATTGATGGACAATTAACATCAACTGGTAGCAATGATTATGGTGTTGGTCTAGTTGTTAGATGGAGAACACACAATAGAAATCCAAATAATGGTAAAAATAGGTCTCGATCAAGTTCCAAATTTAAAAGTAATAAAATTTGGCATTACTGTCATCAACAATGACACATTAAGAAATATTGTTACAAGTTGAAAAATAAAAATAAAAGTTTCATTGAAGATAAACAAGGCAAAGAAAAATCTATTGAAGCTGATACTGTTGTAGATTGAAATGTTTCGAATTTGCTTATGGTGACTGATAGTTGTGATGGATCTCAAGATGAATGAATCCTTGATTTGGCTTGTTCCTACCACATGTGTCCCAATAGGGAGTGGTTATCCACATATGAATCAATTGATGGTGGAGTTGTTTTAATAAGGAATATGCCTCATGCAAAACTGTTGGGATAGGAACAATTTGAATAGAGATGCATGACAGAGTTATTAGAACGTTGTTGGATGTCAGATGTTCCTGACTTAAAGAAAAATCTCATCTCTTTGGGCACGCTTGATTCAAAAGGTGTAGGTATACAACTGAAGGTGGTAATGAAGATCAATAAAAGTGATATTCTCTTGATGAAAGGGACGAAAGTTGGCAATTTATATTTTTTACAGGGTGTCACAGTCACTGGAACAATTGCAGTTTCTTCATCATCAATGTCAGATTCAGATGTCAATGGCACATGAGGCTAGGCCATGTGAGTGAAAGAGGGATGGTAGAATTGAGCAAGAGTGGACTTCTCTTTGGC
This sequence comes from Pistacia vera, assembly GCF_008641045.1. NCBI lineage: Eukaryota > Viridiplantae > Streptophyta > Magnoliopsida > Sapindales > Anacardiaceae > Pistacia > Pistacia vera. The sequence goes on along the minus strand of NW_022196695.1, from coordinate 637,668 downwards.
CAAGGTATTGGAAAAATGGAGTTCTATGAACACTATGTCTTTGGGAAGCAGAAAATGGTTAGTTTCAAGATAGCATTCATAGGACCAAAGGAACACTGGATTACATTCATTCAGACCTATGAGGGCCACCTATAACTCCTTCCAAAGGTAAATGTGCCCACTATCAACTCACTTTTATTGATGATTTTTCCAAGAAAGTTTGGGTGTACTTCTTGAAGCAGAAAAGTGAGGTGTTCACAACCTTTAAGCAATGGAAGTTTTAGGTTGAGAAACAGTCTGGAAAGTAGATCAAGAGATTCAGGACTGACAATGGTCTTGAATTTTGTAATGAAGAGTTTAAGGAGTTCTGCGAGAATCAAGGCATTGTACGACACCGCACAACTGTGAACACACCACAACAAAATGGAGTTGTAGAACGCATGAACAAAACATTGATTGAGAAGACTCGATGTTTGTTGTCAAATGCAGGTTTGGGTGAAGAGCTTTGGGCAAAAGCCATTAATACTGCATGTTGGTTGGTGAATCGATCTCTTAGCACAACCATTAAGTGCAAAACACTAGAGGAGGTATGGTCTGGTAAACCTACAGACTATTCTAATTTGAGAATATTTGGTTGTCCTGCTTATGCTCATGTAAATGAAGGAAAGTTGGAGCCAAAAGACAAGAAGTGCATTTTTCTTGGTTATGTAGATGGTGTGAAAGGATATAGGTTATGGTGTCCTAATCCTAAAAATCCTAAATTCCTTATTAGTAGGGATGTTACTTTTAATGAGTCTTTTATGTTTCATTTTGGAAAAGATTCTCCTAACAATTGGGATACAAAAAAGGAGGTGGAGCTAGAAATTTCAAAATCTACTACTACTCAGCATGTTTCTATCATTCTTTCTTAATCATCTTCAATTCAGCAGCTTGTTGAGGAAATTCAACAAGAAGGAGATCAAGAGTACAACATTGCCAGAGACAGGCCAAGAAGAATGATTCAACCACCTAAAAGGTTTGTTGAAACAGATATTGTGGCTTATGCTTTGTCTGTGATGGAAGAAAATGGTGAGTTGTCATCATATTCAGAAGCTATCTCTTTAGNCATAATATCAAATGCAATTTTTAGATTGTTATAAAACCAATAATCAAACAGACCGAATACATATGATGAGTTTTAAATTGAATACCAATGTAGTGTTTATGTGTTGAATTTTGTTTATAAATCGTGACATCTGTGATACTCAAGTAAATTAGCAAAAATAAGTGGTGACTGAAGTAACCTACATGACCCCCAAGCAGGTAAAGAAAAAGATTGAATACAGCTTTGACCCACTTAGCTTCGGCAAAAAAGCCATTAATCTCAGTAGCTCTTTTAATAGTTAATGACAGTCCAATAACCAGTAGAATATATCCGAAAAGAAACAAGTCAGCTGCCGCCAAAAAGATCTGGTCTTTCGCTCCCGTTGTCAAATAAGGAAGTACCGTCTGCACAAACCACAGCAAGTTTAAACAACTCTTTTTATGTATGATGAGATTATAAAACAAAATTAGCTGTCGAAGAATTGATGAGCTTACCAATGTCATGAACAATACTGGTATTTGAATAAAGAAGAAATGTCCGATCGCGGTTTTAGAACCAGGATTAGATGAAAAGGTATTTTTTAAACAATTGGGAGTATAGAGCAGCATATAAAAATTAAAGAAGACGACAGCAGCAATCGTGGCATTTAATTCATTGACGATTTCGAGGCAATTTTGATCGAAATTGATCTCATAAGCGTAGTAATGCAAAGGATGCATTAAGATAACAATCATATAAGCCGCAATATATAGCCCGCGGCCCCAATTGGATTCTATATCAATATTGTCACTCATCCAATTTAGAGCTTTTCGCAAGGGTTCGGGTAGGCAGGCATAACAAGCTAGTAATTTATTCGGAGCGCCTTGAGGATTTTCACGTTGCGTCGAATCACTCGGGCTCTCTAGATCAGAATCCTGAGGCTGAGACTGAGAGTCCTGTGACCTGAACAACACATAAATACGTAGTTCAAAACAATTCAAACGTTTCGGCCGCAAACAAGCACTTAATGCTGTAAAATTAAACTAGAAAATTTTCGAAGACAATATAAAGATTACACTCAACCATCACTTACATGATGAACAACGCAAAGTCTTTGGATTTCGATTTGCGAAATTGTTCTTCAAATACTGGATCCTTCAGTAAGTATATAAAGCCTAGAGGGGACCACAAATTAGTTGCTTTATTAAGTATATAAAGCCTAGAGAGGACCACAAATTAGTTGCTTTATTAAGTATATAAAGCCTAGAGGGGACCACAAATTAGTTGCTTTATTTGTTGTTTGAGCTAGAAGTAACGGAAATTTTAGGAAGAAGTATAGTATAAAAGAAAATTAAAGAAATGTTGTATGTTTAGCCCAAGTCACTGAATAATAAAGGGTACAACTGAGCATATGACAACTTCATTAATTTTGGTAAACTAACGCTTTTTGTAGGTCCTCTTTAGCACTTTGTTGGAATTTATTGTTTATTGCATGAATGGGGCAAAAGGAATAACCAAACTGTTTATTTNCTGAGAACACGTTTATACTATTAAAGCTCAGAAGAGAATCTCTGGTCTGGACCCAAGCTTCCAAGCGGTTCGTCTAGCTTGGTTGACAATTGCTTAACTGGGTTATGTAATAAGCACTCTGATGATGCTTGCTTCCGAATCAGTCACAGATTGAAGAAGAAAATGACCTGAGAAATAAAAACAAAAAGTCACGGACGTCATTTGTTAATTGCCTTACACAAACAAATGGATTGCCAAAGTTACAAGGAGTGACTTCAATCTGTAAGGTGGTCAAGTCAAAACAATATAACTCGTTGGTTTACACACAGGAAAAAGAAGCATCTTTAGTCATCACCTTGTTTCTTTCTAGCTTCAGCACAAAGACTTCTATGCCAGAGAGAAAATTATAATTGGAATATATATATATCGGCAATAAAATTAGTTTACAAGATTACGAATTGTATCGACTAATGTATAATACAAATACTAATTTATCAATCAAATGCCCATTTCTCCAGCTTGGTTGACAATCAGTGTGCTTGACTGCAGGATTGCTCATGGCATGTTTTTTACTTGTGAATTTGAAATAGATTCAGTTCTTTTTTGGTTCTTGATCAGTTCAATTAGTATTCTCCTATCATAAAAACCAGCAAAAAAGGAACAATGAAAACCTTGAAATGGGAAATTTTCACAAAATTGACAAACTAAAATTTCATTGGGGCATAAGTGATTTCACTTGATATAACTTACAAGCTTAATGAGCAAAGGAAGTCTAATGGTTCAAATGCTACTGAGAAGTAAAAAGAACCTTGTTATACTGGAAAGCTCACAAATCTATATATATGTCTCCTATATTACATTGCTTCTATTATCTTGGACCTGATAGTCGAACAGCTGACATAAGTATGCCACTACTGTCACCAAGTATTCCAGATGAACTACCATCATCGTTCCACTTGAAGCAACCTGAGTATGCCCGAGAATTCAACTGAGAAGGGGTAGGTGGCTGAGGTACAACACAGAGCCCTTCAAGCATTTGCACGACTTTAGTCATTGGCGGTCTCAGATGCATCTCATCTTGTATGCACCACAATGCAACTTTGATTGCAGTGAAAGCTTGCTCATCGTTTACATTGACGTCTAGTCTTGGATCAAGGATTTCGCTTACTTTTCCTTCTTCCAGCATCTTGAAGGCATATGAAGGAAAATGGGCTTTCTCGGTATCATTCTCTAGCTCAAAGCACTTCCTGCCGCCAATGATCTCAAGCAAGACCATGCCATAGCTGTATACATCACTCTTCTCAGAAATAGGATTGTTTGTTATCCATTCTGGTGCAAGGTACCCCCTTGTACCCCTCAGTGTTGTATATACAAGGCTTTCTTCACGGTTCATCAGCTTCGCCAGACCAAAATCTGAAACTTTGGCAGTGAAATGATCATCAAGAAGAACATTTTCAGGTTTTATGTCACAGTGGACAATCTTCACTTCACATTCCTCATGGAGATAAGCTAATCCCTTTGCAGTACCCACTGCAATATTGAATCTAGTATCCCAACTCAAAAATTGACTTTCATTGTCAGTCTTGAAGATCCATTTATCCAAAGACCTGTTTGCCATGTACTCATAAACAAGAAGCCTGTGAGCCCCCTCAGAACAGAAGCCTTTGAGCCTGACCAGATGGACATGATGTATATTCCCAATTATACTTACTTCAGCTCTAAACTCCTTCTTCCCCTGGCCAATACCCTCCAACTTTTTAACAGCCAACTGGGTTCCATCGGGTAGCACACCTAGATAAACAGAGCCAAACCCTCCTTGACCAACCTTTGTAGAGAAGCTTCTAGTTGCTTTACTGAGATCATCATAACCGAAGCGAATAGGCATTCCAGAAAAACTGTCCAAGAAAGTGTCCTCTTCCAAGTTTTCTTGAGAAAAATTCATTGAATTCTTCTTTCTGCGGTACCATAGTCCCAGATAAAGTAGAACAGCAATCACAATTATGCTTGCAATAACCATGAACACAATTAATAGAGTCTTCTTTCCCTTGTTTCCACTTCCATCACTGGTTCCACTCACAATCTTCACATATGAAATATAACCAGCCGAACCCTGCTGAGAGCGTTGAAAAGTACCTATTTGATCAAATAGATAGCAATTTTGAGTACTATTTTGAAAGAACAGTGCAGAGCAGGAGCAGTTATGAAGGCAAGCTTCTTTGCAATCCTCAACATTGAATTTTGAAAGGGGTTTAACAAAGACAAGTGCAAAATAATAAAGATTCTCGCCAACAAATAAAAGCTCTGCTGAATCATTGGAGCCATCACAGGTTGAAGAAATTGGAGGTTTGCAATTGAAAGATTGAAGAGACGAAGGGCACTGGCACCAATTCTCGAAATAGCACACATAATACAGGCCACAATGCTCAGGATTGCCACAAGAATTCTGTGGTATCTTGATAGCCTCAGAAACAACTTGATTTCCCTTGTGAAGATCAGAAAACGTAATCGCCCCATCTGAGCCTAAAATGGCAGCCCAGGTAGCATTCGGATTATTATTTTCGGTGAAGACGAACTGCCAAAGCAATTTCTTATTCTGATCATAGAAATTCCATGCATAGGACTCCAGATATGCAGAATGGACCTTGCCACCAACACTACTATTCGTTTTTCGGCTATCATTTGCCAAGGACCAATAGGTTTGTGGAGTCTGATAGCCTGCATACAACACCAAATCACCAGACTTTATTTCAAGAAAAACACTCATGTTGTTGCTGTTGGGAAAACTTTTAAGTCTCATTCCTTCCGAAAACTCCTGGCCGGGTAAAAGAGTATCAGTGGGATGGCTATAACTCTGCCAAACAACAGTTCCATCCTCTCCAAGCAACACCAAATTGCCCGAGTCCTGCAATTCCATGGATGAAACTTTCTGACCAGTGGTATTTGAGGACCAAGCTACACCATCTCCCAGTTGCAAATAAACATTCCCATTCTTCCCAAACACAAACTTCTCAGATCCTTTAACCAATTTGGCTCTATTAGCAGTCCAAACTACTTTGGCACTACTAATGTGAATGACAACAAGCAAAAACAGTTGAGCATCCAAGCCAGTGTAAAATCCACAAGCGAAAACTGAGCTGTTAGACCGCAGGAATAGGCCATTCTTATCAACCCAGTCACTGTGGGATGCCTCAAACCCAGGATATATCTTGCCAATATGTTGAGAGTCAGCAATACAAGTTTTGAACAAAAGAAGAAGACAAAAACACAAGACTCCACTATACTGGAACAAACCCATAATTTCTATAACTGAAAAAGAAGCACTGAGCTTTCCCAGATAATCAAAAGAAAATCAGTCTGAATATTAACTACAAGCACAATTTTGTTCAAAACAAGTGAAAATTAAAAAAAAAAAAAATGATGAGCAAGAAAGTAGTAAAAGAAAGTGACTGACCTCAACCAGTGATGGAATCAGAGAGACAAATGGATTGGCAGAGTCAGGATTTTTTGGGATTTGTGTTGATTTAAGAAAAATGAAAGCTTTAAGATGTGAAGCGTGATTCTGAAACTGGTTTTATAGGAGGAGAAAGAGACAGAAGAAACAGGGTTGGGAGGGCAGGTAGTGAAAATTTTATGATCTACTTTAATTTAAACTTAAATAAATCCAGCTACCAATGTTTTGTCCGTTTTTTATTTCTTCTACATTTGAATGATCTCTTCTTTTACGTTAGTTCATTTCATATGTTGTCTGGTTCTGAACATAGATCATGATCAAACGATATGTTTTCACTTGTTTTTTGACCAGTTTTCAAAGGGTCCTTGTTTTCTTGGTATTTTCCTTTTCATAATAATTATTGGCATGAAGAAGTCGATAGATTTCTGAGATGTGAATAACCAGTGGCCATTTTTTTAATTAAAAAATAAAATATGAATAATCAACGAGAAACTTGAAGAAGATGCCAAGAAATTTTAAGAACAGAAGCAAGGAAATAATATTATAGTGGTTTTTCTAAGAATTATAATTTATGTTAATTAATTTTTTATTAGTCTTAAATCTTAATATAAATACAATTACAACCTTAAGAGATTCGAATAATAATTTTATTAAATCCGAGAAAGAACACCCTGGTCCTATGAAGTAATTAACTCTATGGATTCCTTTCATATATTCTCCCATAAATTCAAAACTATAATCCACTTGTATTAGATTTCATTATCTTCAAAATATTTTTATTATGTAACTTATATTATTGAATATAAAACTTATAATATAACATATAGTATCAAACATTAAGGAAAGCACTAACGCTTGTGGGTGTTGGTGTATCAAAATTTCGGTATATTAAACCACTACTAGGTGGCCTGATAGTAAAAGAGAAATAGTAATACTACACTCACAAACCCCTCTCACTAACACGTGTCAACTCATAACTGATCAGCTCGTAATGGGTCTTGCCTACCCAATAATGGGTCTCACCTAACCAATTACGAGCTATCATGTCAACGTTTGTGAGAGAAAATAAGGATCTAACATGATTTTTCAAGTTCGAGTTCTCTTGATAGAAAAAGAGCAAGAGGAGAATCTAACATGATCTCCCAAGTTTGAGTCCCCTTGAGGGTAAAAGAGTAAAATGAGGATCTAACATAGTCTCTCGAGTTTGAGTCCTCACGGTTGCTAATAGGGGTGACCATTAAAGCTTTTACCTGACCGGTAGTTCCAGAGTCCCGATGGATTAGTTGAGGTGTCCGAAAGTTGACCCAGACACACCCCGATCACCAAAAAAAGAAAATCTAATATAGTTTCCTGAGTTCAAGTCCTCACGATTACTAATAGGGGTGATCACTAAAGCTCTTACTCGACCGATAGTTTCAGGGTCTCGAGAATTACTTGAGATGCATGCAAGCTGACTCGGATACCCCATTCATTAAAACAACAAAAAATCATTATATTAGAAAAGCTTTGTGGAATTAATCTTGGGTACCAAGTAATACATTGATTAGGGTTGTAATACTTAATTAATTGTAATTAAAAATCAAATCAGACAACCACTAACACAAACTACCTCCACTTTGTGTATTATACTATGGATTTAGATAAAAAGTTGTGGGAATATAATCTTTATTTTCCGGCACGCCTGAATCATTATTTTACTGTCCGGTATCGTTTCATTTTCACATATATACTAATTGGTTGGCTGTCCCTCTCCATAAGTTGGAATTATATAATATTAAATGGATGATTGATGTTAGCTTAGTAAAAACAATAATATTAAATGGATGATTGATGTTAGCTTAGTAAAAACAATGTGAAAGCGTGTTGAAAAGAGTGACTTTTCACAGAAGACTAAAAGTTGAACTATAATTTTAACTAATCTTTAAACATAAACGACAAGAGGTATTTATTTATGTAACGCTTGTGCCTAACTTTGGACCCATTTCGAAGAAGATGTCTTCCTCTCACTGTGACGTAATTTATACATCATTAATGACAAAATTTATACATCATAAGTAATACATTAGTCATTAGTGAGATAATTTATTAATATTAATGTGTTTTTTTTTTTTAAATTTCCCATATAGTGTTTTAATAACTGACCCGAGGTGAAACCAGACAAAGTAATTGGGTCCCAGGTTGACCAGTTAAACCGATTTTGACCAGTGACGTCAACATGTCCAGATGTTTGAAATCCATTAAACACACCCCTAAAAATTACGTATCAGTCCCTATAGGTTTGAAATCCAATAAAAACACCCCAAATACAAATCGGTAGTCGACTAGTTGACAATGGCAACACACCAAAATGCAAATCACACTCATCCTTTGAGTCATTTCCTAGAAAATATGTCCACAATCTGGCCGAAATCAAACCATTTTGCGGCAAAACAACCACCGCAACCACCGCCGACATTGACAACCCAAGCCAAATAGGGCTTGTTTTTTACGTGGACAACATGAAACCACTCCCTTTAGTCTGCCGACCAAAACCCATCTCACCTCCTATTCGCCCTGCCAATCGCCGGTAACAACCCACTGTTGTGGCCGTGTGACTTTTGCCTTTTCCAGTTGTTTCACTCAGCGGAAATCACCTCTATCACTACCTTTCAACTCGTCGACACTTTCTCTCCAAAACTCCTACTAGCCTGTCTACTCGACGATCACCGCCCTCCTCTTTAGGTTTTGCTTATTCGGATTGTGAATAGTTGAAATTGGTGACCTAGCCCTACGAAGGCCTCGGGTCTCTGTTAGACCAGTTAAACCAGTCGAACCGGGCCATGTTTTAAAACAAATTTCCCATATAATTAAAAACTTAATATAATTTGTATATATGAAATGGGGTTAGTTGAATAAAAGGAAGTCTATATTGACTGTATGGATTAGTAAGTCAAAAGTGTGGAATTTGAGATGTCAAACAAACATTAAGTTGCCTCGCACTTCCATTGCCATGTAAATGTCTTTTTGTTGGAATTTGCTTCCTCCTATATTTGTTTATGGAAATTAATTAATTCAATAATTTTTTTTTTTTTTTGTGGGAGTAGGTTAAAGATCACAAAGACTTTATTTATAAATCATCCACTTTAATTAAATAACGGAAGGGTTTATCTAATAAAGGCTCTAGTGAGATAGTGTCTTGGATTAGCTTACGCACATCTCGACTATTCCTTAGAGAGAGCTATCCCACAGCAACCCACCGTTCATCATGAACAAAAGTACTAACTTTGCACCAAACGAGGAATCGAACTTGGGACTGTGAGTTGAAGTCATGCACAACCCCTTTGATTCGCCTTTACTGTTGGGCTACCCATGGATGGGTAGATAGTTGCTTTCTTTAAAAAGTATTAAGGACACCCCTATTACTAATAATATGTTAAATTTGATCAAATTCATATAACAATATGGGTGTTTTTAATACTTTTTTTAACAAAGCGGATGAGTGAATACTAAGCGATCTCACAAGAGTGTAAATCCCTATAATGGAAATGTCAAATTTTGAAAAATAAAATAAAAAATCAACTGTTATAAAGATAACAAAAATAAAATAATATAAGAGCTTTTTATAGTATTTCTATCTTGACTATAAACACACCTGATTATAATGCTCCACACACCCATAATATTTTTCATTATCATAATCGTCTCCTTTTTTGTTAGACCTAATTCAATCTGATGTCTAATAAATGTCTTCTCTCAATAATAAAACAAACACACCCTAATAAATGTCTTCTCTCTGTTTGACCTATTTATCTAGTAAAACCATCCAATCTAATATAATATTTATATAAATCAATTCATATGTGGAACCTTAAGACTTTGAGATAAAGTTATTTACCCAGTTTATTTTTGTGATTAATTATCTAACCAATTAGCCCAATAATTTGACTTTGGCCATCTAATATTTACAAGTTTTAAATTAGGTTAAAGTTTTACTTAAAGTATATTTAGTCTAAATCTTATGTAAATTTCAACTTTGTTTTGAATATTGGAGATTAATATCATAATGTTATGATTAGAAATCGGGGGATGTATGGCATTAAACTTTTTTTTTTATTTATTTTTTATTTTTTATGATCAGAGTGTCCGCGTTAGCTTGCACACACCTTAACTAATTCCCGAGACTCATTGAATACTCTACAAACTCAATGTTCTAAGGTAAGCGACAAATGTGATAAGTGACCCCAAGATGGTTGTTGATACAGAAATCTGCACCAATCAGCGAGATCCGATCGACATTGCCGGGATCGGAACTGATGTGTGTGTGATTAAGAATAATTAGCAATGTATGAAAAAAATGCAATAAAGTAAAGACAATGAGAATTTTAAAGTGGTTCGGAGAGGTTAACTCTAAAGCCTACGTCTAGTGTTTTTGTATTTGCTATGAAGCTTATAATATAGTTCCTATGTGAAATTCGTAACACCTTCCTCCTCGTTTGAGGGGTTTTATATATAAGATTTGTACAAAGAAAAGAGCGAAATTAAGGGGATTACAATTTATCTGAATCGCAATTTCGATATTCTCGCGATTGGGGGTTGTGATTGCATAGTAACCACAATTGATCTAATCATTCCTGTAATATTTGGGATCTAAAATAATCTGGAGATTGATTGAATGATTCATTGAATTGTCTGCGACTAATTTATATTGGGTCGAGCTTCGGCTTGACGAGCTTATGTTGGGTCGATCAATCATTGTTGCCGAACTCATTCTGAGTCGAGCTATATCATCGCATTGGCCCGGGCTCAACGAAAAAGCCACACACAACAATGGTTTAAACTCAAAAAGCTAATAAATAGAGCAAACTTTCTTGAAGGTCATCAAGCTAACCTCTTAGGGTTATATTAAACTATTTTTAATTAATTATTATAGCTAATCCCTCTAATCTTTATCTACTCACGTGTCCCATACCTTTTAATGAACTGATAATATTTGTTATAAAACATAGGATACGCGATCTCTATTATGATACTAAATTAACATAAAAGTTAGTATTAATTAAAATTTCATAACCTTAATTTATTTGTTAAAAATCTTTTATGTACGAGAAAAATAATAACATAATTTAGCATGAAATGATCAGATGTTCATGTGAATGACACATCAAAGAAAAAATTATTATCATAAATCATACTTTAATTATTTAAATAAAAAGGCCGAAATGATGACAAAGCATCACAGGCTATCACATGATCATTCTCACGATTCTATTTAATGTAACCGGTTGCCGTTTGGGAACTAACCAAACTTTACCTTATCCCACTCTTTCTATGCGTTTCTAAAGATTGGCAAATACAGAGAATTGTAGGCTTCAATTCAGATCTAATTATGGGCCACTGAAGGCCCTGGCCCAGAACCCACGACAATAGTCTGAGACCATTTGCTTATATCACTATTTTTGTTCTCTCCAATGAGTAATATAATGAATATATACGAATAAAGTAGACCACCGTGTGTTTGAATATGCACGTTATACACACATTAGGTAAAACTCACCTTTAGAAACGATTTGTAACAGAAGGGTGACTTATTGCTTATAAGCTCAATTATCAAGCCTGAGACTTAATTAAGTTGTTACAATTTACCACATTTTCCAACTTTTGGAAGGTATGTCCATAATACCCAATCACTCAATTAGATGACTTTACGAATCCTGCTCACACAGTCTATTACGTGCCAAACATTGGGAGTGAGTGGTAGGAGGGGATGGTAAAATGGCCTGGGGTTCCTTCCTGGAACAACCTATTTTGAGATGAGTGAGTATAGAAAAGAAAGAAAGAAGATTAGGATTGTTAAAGGAATCCTTTTCCTACCGAAACTCGGTAATTGGGGTAAAATTTTTTATGCTCTTTCATAACTGATTGAGTCCTTTAAATAAGAAATACATTAACACCCATACATGATCGTGGAAACCTTCCCCTTTTTCTTAGGAACGACTCCCTAAAGACTAGAAAACTACTTTAACAATAATCTTATGGAACAGGTCCATTACTGTTGATACTTGATTTTGACACTAACGACTTGCATGTGCAAAGTGGTAAGCTGTTCTTAGAAATTACAAGTGAATGATTGGGATAATCGAGTGCAAAGACTAAATAATAAATGAGACATGGTTTTAAAAGTGGTTCGGATGCTTAAAGCGAATCTTACGTCCACTGGTTCTTTTATATATGAGAGATTACAATAGGTTGCATATAGCGAACAGTGAGTAGAGGTACAATAACTTAATATCCAAAGAGAATATCAAGTCAGTTTCTTTCTTGTAGGTTGTCTTTGCTCTGAAAATAAAGATTACAATCAGAATAAGGTTTCAAGATCGAAATCCCGAAAATAAGAGGGAGAGTCCTCTATTTGTAGTATAGGAATTCAAGGTAATGATTATAAATCTGCAAGTGGGTAGGTGCCATGCAAATCCTTCCTTGCCTCTCATCGGCTGATAACTTATGAAATATCCTCAAATTACCTAAGGCTTTGACAAGTGTGTGATCCTCTATCACTCATAGACAAAACTTGAATCTGCCAAGTTGATGACAACCATATCTCCTGGACGGCGCAAAGTCTTCTTGAACTCTAATTGGTGCTTGTTAACATAGGTTAACGTCAGTCCTTATTTTTTAGGCATAACAAAAGCTCCCCAGTTCTTAAGGTTTAAAGATTGAATCTCGAGAAGTTCATGATTATGCCGCAACCTGACTTGTTCCGAGAAGCATTTGCTTGAACTAATAGTTGAGATTAGCCACATTGTTACAAACGACGTGAGGCTGATAGTCTACCTCGACTAGCAGACTAAGTGTAGATTGTGACATGGGTCTTCAAGAATTGCACAAGCAACCTGACATGATCGTTTCACAAAGGTCCAATGACCTGGTTTAGATCATGATCAGTGCTACGAAAATGCATTTCGAACTCTACCTGCCATTCACGACTTGAAGATACTTAGAATATTTTGCTGTTGAAAACTGAGGATCACCTCGCTTGAATTTGACACATGCAGAAAAGTGTCTTATTCAAACGACCTCCTCAGATGTTATTGATAAGTGCTTGAAAATAGACTTATACTTAGTGGTTTATAGGTATCATTTGTGGGAAATTAGGATTAATTCGCATCAATTAACTTAATTGTTTCATAAAGGCACTTTTCGGGATCAAGGCTCAAAAAAAATATTTGGATGAGAGATGATGTTGGCAAGAGAATTTGTGACGACTAGAAACAAACGGATCGAGAATCGGAGTTGAATTGAAGAAGTTATGGAAGTTGAAGTAAAGAGAAGATTCTAGATTACGTTCCAGCTTGAGCATGCCTCAGTATTTTGAGAATATCTTGAGCTGTAGAACTCGTATTAAGACGATTCTTGGACGTTGGAAATCTGATTCAAAGGGCTATATTTCATATCTTTACTACTTTTCCAAATTTCATCGTTATCGAGTTCAAAAATCACCATCTCTGAAGAACAGTGGAATGATGCGGGAAGAAGACCTGTAGCTACTGTGCCGCGACACACTTTTTCCAGTAGCTACAGTGCCTCAGCACAGTGCCGCGGCACAGTCACGATAGCTGGGAAGTTTTCCTCCATTTTTTACTAGGAAAATAGGATTTTAAGAGTCCTAAACTAACTAGAATGAGGGAAAACAAAACCCTAACCCTTGTGGGATATAAAGAGAAGTCTTTTAGCATTATTTGGGGGGAATTCTTTGAGAGATAAAAAAGGAGAGAACAAAAATTATTGAAGAACTAAAGGAAAAGGGAGATTAAAGAAGGCTTGGAGAAGAAGAATTGGAAGAGATCATCATCAACTTCAATAATCCAACCAAGTTTCACTAAGTTTTTCTTCTTCTTTGTTATTATTATTTGTTATGAATAATACAATGATGTTCTCATATTTATTCATGAAGAACTAATTCTTTTATGATTGAGGGTGATTTCAAAACCCTAGACATGTCTTGTGTTTAATAAAATCCGCATCTTTTTATCTTTTGATCCATCTTGGTTAGGTGATTATTTCTCTAAAAATAGGGTCTAACTAGATTTTTCTAATTGTTTAAGTGGCCAATTAAATAGTTAGGATTAATCTATTAATGCCAATTTAGGTTGTTTATTATGGAATCGCTTTATTAACCTAAATAACTAGTGGTAAAGTGTATGCTTGCATACATGGGGGGTAATCTCTCAAGATAACTAAACCGACCATATGAGTTTAGCCTTGATTCAGTAGGTCTCTCGTAACTTAATGCTTTTATTACTTTGAATCTAGAGATCGTATCCTAGGTTATCTAATAAATAGGGAATTGGGTTATGACCATGTCTAATCCAACAACTAAGAAAGGAGAGATAGAACTTATCAACGTTTGGTATTTTCTAAGCTGATGTGATTAAGAGGGTAAAAAGTTAAAGAGTACTTTTATTATATATAATTCATGTCTAGTGGCGGCGAATAAACCTTTAATCTAGTTTCTCTTATTTATCTCTTTCGTGATTGTTTCCTTGTTTTATTTTGTTTAATTTTAGTTTGATAATTTTTGTTGAGTTTTTATAATTCATGACAAACCCTATTTGAAGTAGATAATTAATTGAGTTCACAAATCCTCTGCGGGAAAGACCCTTACTTGCTCTTTGCTACTACACGACTTTGCATTAGAATTTAGTGAGGTAAAATTAGGTGTTGCATTTGCAGCCATCAGTTATCCGTCATGCTTGACAATTGTCTTGGTCAATAAAATAAGTTTTATCTAACAGACATGTCTCTGCATAATAAGTGTCAGCCATGAGCATTAAATGCTAGTCATGCTGAAACGACATTCCCTTTTGAAACATTAAATGCATATGAGAGCGCATTTAATGTGGAGGAGATAATCACGTCGGCACTTGGCAATTTCAATAAAGAAAGACACTAGTTGATCTTCACAAAGTGGAAGGTTACTCTTCGTGCGGAATAATGACACTTGGTCACAATCAATGGATGGAAATGCGTTCCCACCCAAACGTTGCTTATAAAAGAAACCAAACGTCGCCTTCCACTCTATAAAACGCAAACCCCATTCTAAGTTTTTTTCACATAACTCAAACTTTCAGAAAGAAAAAATGACTTTTTTGCACTCAAAAGATCAGTTCATCCCCTTCCCGGTTAATGCGCACTTGACATTATGACAGAGCAACTATTCCCAACAATCAAGAGGTAAATAAAATTTCTTCTCTTCCTCCTCTCTTTTTCATTTTTGTCAAAAACTTAATTTTTACAATAATGGTGGGTATGGATGTTTGTTAGGCTTAGACGATGAACATTCTCAGGTATTGTTTGAGAAGAAATAATATTAAGAGTCAAAACTTAGAACACAGATCTTTAGAGAATCACCCTTAAGAATTTTTAGGGTTTTTAGGGTTTTAGTGGCTATGTAAGAGAAACCAAGGTTCTCTTACTCTCTTGAGTCGTCATACAAGGTAATGTATACAGAGACTAAGTCAACTCTACATGTCGCACATTTATAGACTCGAAAAGCAATGGACACCCCTGTGGCGAGAACAGCTAGAGAGGGAAGCTCGCAACCACCAGGCACCACGGAGGATCCCAAAAAGGTGATATGATCAACAGTCACGAAGGATGAAATCCAAAAAGCAATATACTAGTACACAATCAACATAAACGTGTATCGGTACAGGTCGCACACTGCTCAGGAACCTCCCAAGGGAATGGTTAATGCGGAGCAAGGATACCCTTCCTTCCTTACATCAGGTCGATTCTCAATCATTTCTAGATCGCGCCGTTCTCGTTGACACCAAATGCATATATGATAGCGGTCGCTATGTATATAACATTTGGCGAGCACAACCTTGGCTAGCCAATCGCGGAAGAGCTCGGCTGCGCCTATTATTTAAAGAAGAGTAAAGACAAAGACTTGTACTACCTCTCCAAGCAATCAACGATTGAGGGAGGGATATTTGGTTACCCCAACAATGTTGGGGCTTATGAAACCAAATATTTTTTCTTTGAGTACGATGGAATTTGTAAATTTAATAAACCGAGTAGGTTTTCCATTTAATTTCCAGATTGCTTGTCTTTTAACTTTTCCTTAGCATACTAGGCTAACAAACCTTTTGCTTTCTTGTAGAAAACAAAATGACTAGATTGGTAGCGCTACTTGATCGCAATCGTATTGAAGCATTTAGTCGATTGATCGACCAGAGTCGTGACGCAAGGTTGCTCGTGACTACCACCAACTTGGAGAAGTACGGGTTTTTCACTCCTGACGCATCTTTAGAAGGTTCAGCTCGTAAGTACCTCTTACACAGAGGAACTCTAAGTCTTTTTTAACAAAGGAAAACTTTGCTTGCTAATGCATCTTTATGCCATGCAGCAACTATGCCATCGAAGGTCGTGAAAACGACGAAAAAGCCTAGGGGGTTCGCATTCCCCAAGATCAATCCAACTGAACCAGCTAGAGTGACCTCCAACGATGTCCTTACAAGGGGGATACAAATTGGTGCCAAAAGGCACCAGATTGCAGAGCAATGCAAGGAGGTTCCCTTGTCCGTCGTTGCTCATCCATCGAGGAAGAAGATTGTGGGCTAGAAGTCTAAGAAGAGAAAGATAATACCCACCAAAGAGGTTACTGAATCTGAATCAGAAGGTTTCAGGGTATTGTCAGATAGGCTTCAGCCTTACCAAGCTTCTCTGTGAGGATGACCTCAAAGAAGGCTTTGGGGATATCGACTGCCCTCAGGAGTTCATAAAGGGAAGAGGGTCGGCTACTCAAGGGGGACAGGTCAGCATCAGGTTGAAGAGGGTCATGCCTCAAAGAGGCTTGATCCGTCCGTGTTAGATCTTTTAGGGCAGCTACTTGATCATTTACGACCGCTGGTATACACCCTTTTAGAATGCCAACTTGCCAAGACTTTTGATAGGTTCATGGCTTCTCGACCTATCGATATGGTGGCCACTGCATTTCAAATGCAAAGTTAGGGAAAATGACTTGCTCTCTTCGAGAACTTCTTTCATACAAGTCGACCTTTTAGTTTTCTCTCAAAAACTAACTTTTTATTCTTTTTCCAAGTAGTCTTTGCTTGACCTGAATGTGACCCAACAGAATATGAAGATCGATTCTGCTAGCAAACTCCATCAGATGAGAGAGGAAATTGCTAAACCAAAACAAGATCTTGCAACTTCAGATGCAAAGGCAAAAACTGCCCACATTCAGGCGAACGTATACTTGACTGAAAGGAATTCTACTATGCTAGCACTGACTTTCAGAAGGTCTAGCTTGAGAAGAAAGGTAGCAACAATAAGGAGGTCCAACGAATGGTGGCGAAGCTCACCAAAGAGTTGGGCCAAAGAGAAAATGAGCTCAAGCGAGCTTATAGCATGAAAAAGCAGCAGAAAAGACTCAAGCTGAGTTAAGGGAAAACTCAGAGAAAGAGAAGAAGACGCTGCAGACAGATCTTAAGCTGGCTCAAGGGCGAATCACTTCTCTAACGGAGCAAATGAAGCAACAGAACCTCGAACTGGAGAAGAAAGCTACTCAGTAGGCGTTGTAAGCTATTTTTAGCTTGCGGTCAAACAATTCGAACATGGATATCTCCGACCTCCCCAAGGACTATCAAGTTGCTCTTGCTTCCATGGCTGAGGCCGAGGATAAAAAAGAACGAGAGCATGCCTCGGAGGACGATCAATAAGAAACGGATGCCCTTGAAGATCAAGCAATCAATCTAGAGGTCGGTGATCAGCCAGATGACCAAGAGGTCGCAACCAGGGATCCTAGAAATGAAGACCAGTGATCGCTGTATTCTCTACCTCAAATAGAGTCTTTTGTGCTTATTCTTTTATGATGTAGCTCCTATCGTTCCTTGTACATATTTTTAAGATATATAAAAAGGAACTTTTGACCATTTGTGATAGTACTTTTATAACTTAAGCACTTCACAAAACAAATATAACATATCTGATCATCAAACTTGTAAAGTGTTATAAATAACAAGATTATCAAAAACTTGAGATTACGACACAAGTAATTCTTTAGGAATAATTGAATATTTTATTCATAAAATTTACAATAATGAAAACTTTACAAGTAAAAATGATCAAGTTATAAGCAAGTTCGAAATTACTGATAATAAGGACAAAGATGTTCAGCATTCCAAGCTTGCGACATTTCAGAACCATTAAGCCTCTTGAGGTGATACGTTCCAGATCGTATCACCTTAGCGACGCGATATGGGCCTTCCTAGTTAGGTCCCAATACCCTCGCTTGGTTCTCTTGTGCCGAGAAAGACTTCTTTTAACACCAGGTCACCAACTTGGAAGTCTCTTCTCCTGACTTCAGAGTTGAAGAATCTTTTTGCCCGCTGCTGATAGGAGGCTATCCTTAACCAAGTCTTGTTGCGATGTTCTTCAACTAAATCCAAACTTGCACGTAAGAGTGTTTCATTGAAAAATTTCCGAAGAGAACTAGCTCTTACTTCCGCTAGGACCATTTCCTCACAGCCATATGCTAGCGAGAAAGGTGTTTTTGAAGTAGAGGTTCTTAGAGTTGTTCTATATGCGCATAGAACTTCTGGAAGATCATTGGCCCAATTGCCTTTGTCTGTGCTAAGCTTGGCCTTCAATATGTGCTTGATAGTCTTGTTGACAGCTTCAACTTGACCATTAGCTTGCAGCCTTGCTACTGAGTCAAATTTCTTATGAATCCCCAGCTCTTCGCAAAACTGCTTGAATTCCTCATTATCAAACTGCTTCCCGTTATCAGAGATGAGTGTATGAGGAATCCATAGTGACACACTATATTCTTGAAGACGCAGTCTTTAAGCTTTTTATAGTGATCACGGCCAAAGGCTCTGCTTTGACCTACTTAGTGAAATAATCCACTACGACCACTGCATATTTGACACCTCCTTTACCGGTTGGCATGGGTCTAATGAGATCAATTCCCCACATAGAGAATGGCCAAGGACTGGTCATCGTCGTTAACTAGTAGGAAGGAGCTCGCGAGATTTCCGCAAATCTCTGGTACTTATCACACTTCTTCACAAAATTGAAGGCATTTTCATGAAGTAGGGGCCAATAATATCCCTGACGGCTAATTTTATTGGTGAGAGATTGTGTAGTAGTGTGATTACTAGAGATCCTTCATGTATCTCTCTCATGATATAGTTTGCTTCATCATCCGTTACACATCGGAGGAGGGAAATGCTAAACCCTCGCTTATATAACTAACCCCTGATGAGAGTGTAATGAGCAGCTCTAGTTCCCAAGAGTCTTGCCTCAGTCTTGCTATTAGGAAGAACCCCATCTTTGAGATACTGAACAATTGGAGTCATCCAAGAAATGGATTCATTTGTGGCTACGACCTGATCAGGTGAGCTGATGCTGAAAGCTTCAATGTACTTGATTGGAATACTATCCAGAGCATCAGAGTCCAGTGATGAGACTATCTTTGCTAAAGCATCTACGATAGAATTACTATCCCTCGGGATTTACCTGATCATATAGTGCTTGAAGGGCTTGAGTGCGACCTTAGCTTTCTTCAAATAATTGATCATATTCTTTTCTTTGGCTTGATACTCTCCCAAAATCTGATTGCAAACCAATTGAGAGTTGCTATTAATGATCATATCTGATCCAATTTCTCTTGCTAGTCACAGACCAACAAATAGCGCTTCATATTCAGCCTCATTATTCGTAGCTTTGAATCCAAATCTGAGAGCTCCATAAATAGGAGTTCCCTCAAGGCTAATGAGCAGAAGACCAACTCCAACTCTTCTCGTATTCGAAGACCCATCAACGTAGAGACTTCATGCTGATAAGTTTCAAACAGTTTCTTGGACAACTTCATTGGTTGGCTGTTCGGATTCCCGATTTGGCTGATGAGAGAATTTTGAAATAAAGTCAGCAATAGCCTACTATTTGACTACTGTCTTCGGTCTGTAATACAGATCGAATTGACTCAATTCCATAGCCCACTTAAACAACTTACCTGAAGCCTTTGACTTCTGAAGGATCTGCCTGAGTGGGTAGTTGGTTAATACATGGACGATGTGGGCATGGAAATAAGGTCGCAGCTTTTTGGATGCGATCAACAAGGCATATGCTAATCCTTCCATCTCTGGATACCGAGGATTGGCATCCAGTAATCATTTGCTTGTGTAATATACTGACCATTGAATTCTGCCCTCTTCTTGAATGAGAGCTGCATTGGTTGCATACTAAGAGATGGACAGGTAGAGAAATAAGATTTCCTTGGGAATGGGCTTGGATAGGAGGGGTGGCTTTCCGAGATGCTCTTTTATGCTTTGAAAGACTCGCTCACACTCTGAAGTCCATTCAAACCTCTTGTTAGCCTTGAGTATATTGAACAATGATATGTTGCTCTCGATATGAAGTGACTGAGAGTCGCTATTCTCCCATCAAACTTTAAACTTGCTTTCAATTTACGGGACTTGTCATATCTAAGAGAGTTTGGATCTTCTTGGGGTTAACCTCGATCCCCTAATGATTAACCATATATCCTAGGAATTTTCCTGAGAATACTTCGAATGAGTATTTAAGAGGATTAAACTTCATTCTATATCTCCAGAGTACGTTGAACATCTCTGAGAGATTAACTATGTGATCTGAAGTGACATGTGACTTGACTGGCATGTCATCGACATAGACTTTCATTGATTTCTTGATCTGCTTTGAAAACATCTAGTTAACCAAACGCTGATAGGTTGCCCCAGCGTTTTTCAGACCAAAGGTCATGACTTTGTAATAGTACAATCCTTAATCTGTGATAAACGAGGTATGATCCTCATCAGGCGTGTACATCGGGATTTGATTATACCCCAAGTAGGCATCCATAAAGCTTAACAGCTCGTGCCCGAAAGTGGCATTAACGAGCTGACCGATTCTAGGCAAAGGGAAATTGTCCTTCAAAATCCATGAAATCAAGGCAAGTTCGCCACTTGCCATTGGGTTTTCTCACCAAAACAGGATTGGTGACCCAACTTGAGTAATGAGTCTCCCAAATGAACCCGATTGAGAGGAGCTTATCTAAAGTGGTACGGATGCTTAAAGCGAATCTTACGTGTGCTGTTTCTTTTATATATGAGAGATTACAATAGGTCATATATAGTGAACAACGAGTAGAGGTACAATAACTTAATATCTAGAGAGAATATCAAGTCAATCTCTTTCTCGTAGGTTATCTTTGCTCTGAAAATAAAGATTACAATCAGAAGAAGGTTTCAAGAATAGAATCCCAAAAATGAGAGGAGGGGTCCTCTATTTATAGTAAAGGAATTCAAGGTAATGATTACAAATCTGCAAGTAGATAGGTGTCGTGCAAATCCTTCCTTGCCTCCCATTGGCTGATAACTGATGAAATATCCTCAAATTACTTGGGGCTTGGACAAGTGTGCGATTCTCTATCACTCATAGACAAAACCTAAATCCGTCAAGCCGATGACAACCATATTCTTCCTATCATGGATCCACGTGGTAGCTCCTTTATGGCACAAAGCCTTCTTGAACTCTAATTGGTGCTTGCTGACGTAGACTAACGTCAGCCCTAATTTTTTAGGCATAACAATTACTAACAACCTTGACCAGTTTTCCTTGCTCCTACTATTACTCTTGGCTTTGCAAGTAGCCTTATGGAATGGAAACAAACTATGGCTAAGCAAGGATCACAACATTCCTTCCCCCTTAACAATGGCCCTTGTCCCTAAGGGTAAGATTTGGATAACGAAGCTTCAAACCATCCAAGTATTCCCACGTTGCATCAACTCATCCATTCTTGAGCTTTTTTCAAGTTCTCTCGCAAGTCATGTAGAACCTGGTCTATTTGAATAAGATTTTCTTCCACTACTGTTACCTTGGTAGTGCTAGGCACATATGATAAGATAGTAGGAAGTGACGTTCCATAAACAACCTCAAACGATGTCTTCTTGATGGACAAATGCCAGTTGGTGTTATAGCAGTATTCTGCCTATGATAACCAGTGCACCCATTGTTTTGGTCTGGTCCCGCTAAAGCACCTGAGTTACATCTCTATTGTGCAGTTAGTTACTTCCGTTTGGCCATCTGTTTGAGGATGGTAAGAAGAGCTATAATTGAAATTTGTTCCATTCAGAGTAAAGAGCTCTTTCCAAAATGCACTAGTGAATGTTGCACCTCTATCATAAACCACTGATTCAAGTAGACCATAAAGTTTAAAATTATGATCAAAGAATATACGAGCCATACCAGGAGTAGTATATGGATGACTTAAAGGAACAAAGTGTACATAGTTTGATAGGTAATCAATCACCACCATGACAATAGTCTTTCCTTGTGATGTCGGTAACCCATCAACAAAATCCATGTTGATATGAGACCAAATTTGTGTTGGAATAGGAAGAGGTTCAAGGAGTCCAGTTGGTATCCCGTGATCAGCCTTATTCTTGACAAATGTCATAGTTTCTTATGAATTATTTCAGTTGTTGTTTCATTCCAGGCCAATAGAATATTTATTTTAAATGCTGCAAGCATTTCACAAAACCTTCATGAGTGCTTTCATGGAATTGAGTGAGAATATCTTGTAGTAAAGAAGAATCATTAGAAAGATAAATTCTATTTTTGAAGAATAGAACTCCTTCTTTGACATCCCAAGGCCCAATGGATTATCCTTCAAATGCAACTGCACAAGCTGTTGAAGCTTTGGATATGTTGCTACTTCTTCTCGAATAGCTGACAACCACTGGGAAACAAGTTGAGAGAGAGCCACCAAATTACCATCTGCTTCATGCCTCGACATGGCATCAACTACCTTGTTTTCTCCTCCTTGCCTATATTCAATTGAAAATGTTAGTAATTAAAGAACCTTGGCAATGGATAAAACAAAAATTTTGATTCATCAGTTACTTGATTCCCATGATCAGAGTCGATAGATATATGTTTACATACAAGATAATCAATCCATACAAGGACTCATATCATACAAGCATTGAGGCTCTTTAGTATCTCGGATCTCTTTGCAAACCAATCCAAGAACAGGATTGCACTTATGATATCCATACTAAGGTAGGGTTACACACAATTAATTCAATAGACTAGTTTGAATTAATTGTATTAAGGAACAAAAAGGGGGTTGGTCAAATTGAGAACTCTCTCTCTCAATTTCTTTTGTAAAACTAGGTTGGGGAAAAACTTAATAATGTTTTTCTAAAGTTTTGCTTTTATAGCAAAACCCTAATCCTATTCCACATTAGAATAGGGTTAAACCTATTCCTAAGTGGAATAGTATTAAAGGTATTTTATTTTATTTAATTAAATCAATTAATATTAAAAATATATGCAATTTGCTAAATTAAATTCCAATATAAAATTGAACATATGCAACAACCTCAGTAAATTTTATTGCATAGTAAATTACCAAAATACCCTTAAATAAAAATATGAAATTTTGCTAATTTAATTCCAATATAAAATTTGGACATATTCAACAACCTCATCAAATTTAATTGCACAACAAAATTAACAAATTACTCTTTCATCTAAAAAGACGAAATTGCCCCTTAAATTAAAATCCTCAAACTACCTTCTATGTGTGTGACCCATAAGCTCCCTAATATGTTGGCAGTGAGTAGTATCACGATTAACCACTAATTAATCGTTTCACTATACACAGAGCAAGATTTGCCTCTAGCTAGGCATCATGGTCACCTAACATATAGGGATCAGTGAAGTATTGATACTTGTCAATAGTATGGTTACCATGCAATCAAATCATTTCATCAACTGTTATCTCATCAAGACTGAGGAACAAAAATAGTGTCAACCTAAGATATCCTTGATATCTTGGTATTCGGTTATTGGACCAATGACTAGAATAATAAATTGGATTTAAGCAACAACTTAATCCCACTATGGCCACAGATTTAATGTCATTGCCATTTACTGAATTATGAAGTGAGATAACTTCTCCCGCACCCGGGAGTGATGGATCCTTTGTTAATCCACCATAATCTTGATACACTTTTGATGTAGCCAACCACTACCGTTCTGATAGCCCTAAATAGAACTACGTTAGGCTAGTGTCAAACTACACCAACTGGAGCACAAGGTGCCCTAGTAATCTTAAGTCGAAGGATCACATGCGCCATCATTCGTCAGAGGATTTATTTCATAGACATTGGGGTTACCATCTATGTGGAATCCTCTGGTAGGTATGTCTTGTGAACTAGCCTACAACAAACATCCATATGTTGCACCAAGTTGTCACCAAACAACCTTAACAAGTGAAATCGGTCACTACTTTTTCAACATGGTCGTTCAACACTATGATAGCCTTACCATATTATCTGTGCCCTTTGTCAGAATAATACTAGGGCTACGGACATTTCTGGAATGGTAATCATATGTGATCATAAGGTTCTCACTATCGGAATTTGAAACACTCGATACCATCATCACAGTTTTACCATCCTAAGGACGCATATCAAGACCTACAACTATGAATTATAAGATAGAGAAAAAAATGTCTTTTATTGATAAATAAACATGATTTACAATAGTCAATATTACAATAATTAATTTGCTCTAGGGCACCTACTTTAACAATCTCTCACTTGCACAATAGCTAATCATTCATGTATTTAATACCGAATGACCTTAAGTGTTTTTCATACTTCTACTGTGACGAAGCCTTTGTCAGTGGATCTGTGAGATTATCATCAAGTATGTACTTTGCAGATCTGCACGTCTTTCCTCTAAACCATTTCTCTAATTAGATAAAATCATCTAAGTATGTGTTTAGATTGTTGGTGAGACCGTGGTTCCTTGGCTTGAGCTATCGCTCCATTTTTGTTGCAATAGACATCTACTGGATCAACAATAGTAGGGACCACGTCAAGTTTAGTGATGAACTTCTTGATTCCAACAGTCTCTTTGGCCGTATCGGATAATGCAATATACTCAGTCTCTATAGTAGAATTTGCTATAGTGCTTTGCTTAGAGCTCTTCTATCTCACTGTAGCTCCATTGAGACAAAATATAAAACTAGACTGCAAGCAATAATCATCTTTATCCATTTGGAAACTAACATCACTGTATCCTTTAATAGTGAGCTCATTATCTCCTCCATAAACCAAGAACATATCCTTAGTTGTTTTCAAGTACTTAAGAATGTTCTTGACTGTTATCTAGTGACGCTCGTCTGGATCCGATTGATATTTACTACAAGTGCTCAAGGCACATAAGACATCAACTCGAGTACATAACATGGCATACATGACGGATCTAACTGCTGATGCATACGAGATCCTATGCATCTTATCTCTCTCTTCTTGTGTTTTAAATATACATTATGTGACATCGGAAGGAATCATTTCTTGGATTCTTCCATACTAAATCTCTTCAGTACCTTGTCTATATATGTACTATGACTTAGGTCCAGCAGCCTACACAATTTATCATGATAGATCTTTATTCCGAGGATATAGGTCGTTTCTCTTAAGTCCTTCATAAAGAAGCACTTGATAACCAAGTCCTTACCGACTGCAAGTTCGATATATCATTTCCGATCAGAAGTATGTCGTCGACATACAACACCAAGAATGCAATTACGCTCCCACTGACTTTCTTGTAAACATAGGGCTTATCTTCATCAAAACGAATGTTCCAGCTCCTTAAAGCTTGCTTGAGTCCATAAATAGATCTCTATAACTTGCATATCTTATTAGCTTGTCCATCAAGAACGAAACCATCGGGTTATGTCATATACACATCCTCTTCAAGGTTTCCATTCAGGAAAATTGTTTTGACATCCATCTGTCAAGTTTCATAATCGTGATATGCAGCAATCGCAAGCATAATCTGGATAGACTTAAGTATTGCAATCGACGAAAATGTTTCATCATAGTCAATGCCATGAATTTGTTTAAAACATTTGGCAACCAGTTGTTCCTTATAGGTATGTACATTTCCATCCATCTTAGTCTTCGTTTTGAAGACTCATTTACACCCTATGGGTTTTATCCCTTCAGGTGGATCCACTAGAGTTCATATCTCTCAGGCTCACGACGTACTCTCCCACACCTACGCAACTCTTGTGCAACTTGAGATGGTTCACTTTGATCCACGAATTGTGGAGTAACCTCCTCATTATGCGCAACCACATCTTGTGACACATCATTCTGTCCTTCATCTAATGTATCATGTGGTGCTAGAACTTCATCGAGTTCTACTTTTCTCCCACTAGTACATTTTAGAAGAAATTCCTTCTTTAAAAAGACATTAATACGAGCAACAAAAATTTTGCGCTCTTTTGGGTGGTAGAAATTATATCCTTTGGTCTCTTTAGGATACCCCACAAAAATACATTTATTAGACATAGGGCTCAGCTTGTTCGAAGTCAATTTCTTAACATAAATTTCACAACCCCAAATCTTTTGATAAGACAAATTAGGCTTTCACCCACTCCATAGCTCATATGAAGTCTTATCTATAGACTTTAACTGCACATGGTTTAGTATGTGGGTCGTAGTCTCTAGGGCGTAACCCTAGAATGATGTCGGTAGATCAATAAAACTCATCATAAACCGAACCATATCAAGTAAGGTCATATTCCTCCTTTCAAACACACTATTGTGTAGTGGTGTATAAAGAGGAGTGAGTTGTGATATTATCCCACACTCCTTTAGGTATTCATAACCACAATCCTTGCAGAGCTTAAGTATCACCTCCTCGAGCAAAGAGTAAAATATAGCTCCTTCTTTGACATCCTAAGGCCTAATGGAATTATCCTCCAAATGTAGTTGCACAAGCCATTGAAGCTTTAGATCTGTTGCTACTTCTTCTCAAATAGCCAATGACAATTGGGGAACAGGTTGAGAGAGAACCATTAAATTGCCATCTTCTTCATGCCTGGACAAGGCATTAGCTACCTTGTTTTCTCCTCCTTGATTATATTCAATTGAAAATGTTAGTAACCAAAGAACCTTGGCAACAAATAAAACAAAAATTTTGGTTCATCAATTACTTGACTCCCATGATCAGGGTCAGCTATATATATGTTTACATACAAGATAATCAATCCATACAAGGAGTCAAATCATATTAGCGTTGAAAGCTCCTTCAATATCTTTGATCTCTTCGCAAACCAATCTAAGAATAGGATTGCGCTTATGATATCCACACGAAGGTAGGATTACACACAATTGATTTAATGGACTAGTTTGAATTAATTGTATTGAGGAACAAAAAAGGGTCTGGTCAAATTGAGAACTCTCTCTCTCAATCTCTTTAGTAAAATTGGTCAAGGCAAAAACTTAATAATATTTTTCTAAAGTTTTGTTGTTATAGTAAAACCCTAATCCTATCCATATTAGAATAGGGTTAAACCTATTCCTAAGTGGAATAGTATTAAAAGTATTTTATTTTATATAATTAAATAAATTATTATTAATTTAAATATTAATATTAAAAATACATATAATTTTGTAAATTAAATTCCAATATAAAATTAGATACAGACAACAACCTCAACAAATTTTATTGCACAATAAATTACCAAAATACCCTTAAATAAAAATACGTAATTTTGCTAATTTAAATCCAACATAAAAATGGACATAGGCAACAAGCTCACCAAATCTAATTGCACAACAAAATTATCAAATTACCCTTTCATCTAAAAAGATGAAATTGCCCCTTAAATCAAAATCCTCAAACTACTTTCTATGTTTGTGACCTATAGGTTCCCTAATAAGTTGGCAATGAGTAGTATAACTATTAACCACCAATTAATCATCTCACTACACACATATCAAGATTCGTCTCTAGCCAAGCATCATGGTCACCAACATATAGGGATCAGCGAAGGTACAGATACTTGTCAACGTATGGTTATCATGCAATCGAATCTTTTTATCAACTATTATCTCATCAAGACTAATGTACAAAAATAGTGTCAACCTCAGATATCCTTGATACCTTGGTATTTAGTTATTGGACCAAAGACCAGAATCATAAATTGGATTAAGAAACAGCTCAACCCCATTATGGCCACAAATTTAGTGTCGTTGTCATTTACTGAATTACACAGTGAGATAACTTCTCTCGTACCCGGGAGTGATGAATACTTTATTAATCTACCATAGTCTTGATACACTTTTTGATGTAGTCAACCACTACCATTATGATAGCCTTGAATAGAACTACGTTGGGCTAGTATCAAACTACACGAATTGGTGCACAATGCGCTCTGGTGTTCTCAAGTTTAAAGATCACATGCATCACCATCCGTTAGACAATTTATTCCACAGATATTGGGGTTACCATTTATGTGGAATCCTCTGGTGGGTTTTTCTGGTGAACTTGCCTACAATAAGCACCCATGTGTTGCACCAAGTTGTGTCACCAAATAACCTTGATAAGTGAGATTAGTTATTACCTTTTCATTAGGGTCGTTTAACACAATGATAGTCTTACCACATTATCTGTGCCTTTAGTCAAAATAATACTAGGGTTACGAACATTTCAAGAATGTCCACCATATGTGATCATAGAGTTCTAACTATCGAGATTTGAAACACTTGATATTCTCGTCACGATTCTACCATCCTAAGGAAGTATATCATGACATACAACTACGAATTACATGATATAGAAAAAAATGTATTTTATTGATAAATAAACATGATTTACAAAAAGTCAATGTTACAATAATTGATTGGCTCTAGGGCACCTACTCTAACAAAAAATTCATAACCTATAAGCTTATAGAGCCACCTTTGTTGTGTTGCAGTTGTAATTTTCTAACTCCACAGATATTGTAGACTACGTTGATTAGTGCATAGTGTGAATTTTTGTCTAAGAAGATACGACATCCACTTTTGGATTCTAGCTACCAAAGCAAGCATTTCTATTTCGTAAGTCGACAACAATGGATTTTTCCCATGCAATGCTCAGCTGAAAAGTGCTATAGGTTGTCTTGCCTGCATTAACACAACTCCAATTTTAGATCCTGATGGATCACACTCAACAATAAAGGTTTGAGCGAATTCGAGAAAAGCAAGGACAAGGGGCTGTTGTTATAGCTTCTTTGAGGTGACAAAACACCTCTTCTGCTGTACGTGATCAAGAAAATTCTCCCTTCTCCAACATATGTGTAAGTGGTCTAGCGATTTTACCTTAATTCTGAATGAATTTGCGGTAATAGGCTATAAGTCCAAGGAATCCTAGCAATGCCTTTGGAGTGGAAGGCTTTGGCTAGCTTGTCATTGCATCAAATTTTCGTGGATCCATAACAACTCCTTAGCGGTTGATTATATGCCCTAAATAAACCACCTGTGTATCTCCTAAGCTATATTTTTCTTTCTTTACAAACAACTTATTAGCTCTCAACAACCTCCCCGCACTTACTATAAACTAAAATATCATCAAAGAAAACTAATATAAACTTACGCAAGTAGTTTTGAAACACAAAATTCATAAGAGCTTGAAAAGTAGATGAAACATTAGTCAATCCACAAGGCATGACCAAGAACTCGAAATGGCCATGATGTGTTCTAAATGCTATCTTCTGCACATTATCGAGCTGTACTCGGATTTGGTGGTAGCCTGATCTGAGATCAAGCTTAGAGAAATACTTAGATCCATGAAGCTTGTCGAGTAACTTATCGATGATAGGAATGGGAAACTTATCTTTGATTGTGTATTGGTTGAGAGCTTGGTAGTCGACGCACATTTGCCAAGAGCCATCATGCTTCTTGACCAAGAGCACAGATGAGGAGTAGGGATTGTTGCTTGGCCTGATAACTCCATCTTTGAGCAAGTCAACCACCAGCCATTCGATCTCTAATTTTTGGAGGTAGCGGTATGGGCGAAAATTTATTGAGCCAACCTTTGGAAGGAGGGGAATTTGATGGTCTTGTGGCCGAGATGGAGAGAGACCTTTGTGTGTAGAAATAAATCCTCATATTTTGCTAAAAGGGGTTGTAAGGAATAAGAAATTGGCTTGTTCTTAGGTGAACTGATCGCATTAATTTTAAGGAGAATTCCAAGGGTTCCTTTTTTCATTACTTTTTCCATTCTATAGCTTTCCACCAACCTATCTTTTGGAGTAGCCATTCCCTGTAAGGACACTTCCTATTTTCCCACATTGAATTTCATCTGTAGTTGAGAGAAGTCCCAAATGATGAGGTCCAATGTTCTCAACCATTGGGTACCAAACACTACTTCATAGCCATCTAATGGAAACAAGTGGAAGTCTATAGTTAATGGAATCCCTTGAAGATGGAAGCACACTGAACTACATTTACTAGGACTTGTTAGGCGTTCCCCACTAGCAACGACAACCTCAAATCAACGTCCAAGTTGAGGATGCAACCTAACATTCTCAGACAACGAATTGTTGATAAAGTTATGGGTGCTGCTATTAGAGTCATGAAAATAACTTTATTTTGGTGACAAAAAGATCATTCTTGTGATTTAATTGAATTTATATTGAGGCAATTTATGAATTGAAAAATTACATTCTAATGTTTTCTTACGAATGTTGCAGTGTTTGGAATGATTTTTGAGATTGTGTAAGTCGATATTAGGTTGTGGTTTATTGATTAGGGCTGAATTTGTCTCTTTTATGTTGTTCAAGGGTCAAATTGTCATATTTCCATGGGGTTGATTTTGTCATTTTTCAATTGTGTAGGGACCAAAGTGAATTTTTTTGTGATTACTCTAAAAAGAAGATGAGATGTCGGATAACCTAGCCAGCCACCAATACCATATACCAACCCCATTTTGGCCACCGGCCGGTGACACTTCACCTTCACCCATGTCGACCGGGCCCTCCTCACCGTCCCTTTACGTCGTGACGCCTCATCTTCTGTCGCCAGTAATGTTTCGCTTTCCACCGCCGTAACACTTCACATTCTGGCCTTTCTCTTCCATTTTTGGTGACCCTTCAACTCCCTAGGTGCTAATCTACCTTCCTTGTGCTCCCTTGTCGCCGATCCATTTCATATTGTTCGTATTCTAGTGAAGACTCCTCATTTCCACCACAGCCATTTAGCTTCTTCGCCAAATTTTGCTCACTTTTAAATGACGTTTGGACTCCCCAACTACATATTTGGATTCCTCAGCACCTGATTTATCTTACCTCATGTTTGTGTGTCATTCTGTCACTAGTCACCGTTGACACCCCATGAGCAGTTGATGACCACAACTTCTCTTCACGACACTTCTTGATTAGTTAGATCAGAACTCACTATGGATGATTGGTCTGAGCATTTTGTATTCAGATTTGCATTTGTTATTGTTTCAGTTTTGATTACAATGTTTGGTATAATCTGATATAGGGATTTATTTAATGATTATCTATTGTGGAATTATCTTGTTGAAATTGTTCTACAAGGTTGATAGGTTGTACTTGTTGGCCCTTTACCAACTAATGGTTTTAATTGTTAGGAGTGTTTGGTTAATTGATGATAGTCTTTAACCAATCAATCTCTAATTGAATCGATAGGGAGACAAGATAGATTATACTTAGATATAGTATTTAACCAATCAATCTATGATTAAATTAGCATGGAGACATGATAGATTATACCTAGATTATCGAGAGTTATTTTCTGATTTGCTCAGCCTTATAGGTTTAGGAAATCTAGGAGTGAGAAGAGAAATTGTGGGAGTTAGTCTTAGGTCAAACCGAATCCGAAGGGGCAACGTCTTTATTATTGAGTTTTAGTTTGCAATTTTGATTTCTTGCAATTAGTTAATTTCCTTAGTTTTTTAATTAATCAATTTGCCAAATTCCCTCTCGTTAAACTTGAATATACATTAGGTCTATAGTTTCTACTCCCTGTGGATTTGATCCTACTTACCACTATGTAATACCCAAGATGTCAAAGGTATGTTCCTAAGTCAAAATAGTCATTTAGATGTTATCTTGATATTAAAAAGCATAAAATCTAACTAAGGCCAAAACAGTCAATTCATTTGGAATGATATGAATCAATTATCTATAAAAAGGTATTGGAGGCAAAATAGTCATTTTACTTATGGATAAGCAAGGATGAGACTTAATTGCATTTAATGGCATTAATTAAGTAATAATTATGTCTAATGCCAAATGACAAAATTGCCCTTATACGAGAAATTAAAGACTTATGAGTTAGATAATTAACATAGTTGGGCCATATTATAAGGGAGATGAAAATGAAAATTCAATAAATTTTAGCCATAAATTTCGTTCAAGGGAGGAGAAGGAACCATTTTTTCAACCTTTCACCATTTTCTCTCAAATTCCACCATAACTTCTCTAATCCAAGTTTTCTCTCTTTAGAGATCAAAGAAGATTGGCCTAATTTTCTTCAAGGGAGCAAGAATTGTGGGGAAATTTCTTCAAAAAGGTAAGAAAGAACCTCCCATAACTTTAGGGATTATGCTAGAGTTTGTAGATTTTAATGAAACCTTAAATTAAGGCTTTAAGGCATAGAATTAGTTTATGGCAAGTGTAGTTGAACTCATTAATGTTATTTATTGCCTTGAATTCATGATACATGAAGTTATTGCCATTTATGTTTTATGAGTTGTTATATTTAATTGAAGAAGATGGAGTATTGATGTTGATTGTGGCAAAACTTGTAGCATTGGAGGCCACATTGTGTTGAATGATTGCTATTAGAAATATTGATGTGTTGTTTGCATTAACTTACAATGTTATAGCAATGATGGATGATCATGAGAATGAAGTTTTACATTTCCTTTAAGATGTTAAAGACTATTAAGGGGAGGTTTAGTTGATCCATAAGTTGACGTATTTGTTAATTGTTAATAGAAGTTGATATGGCATGGTTTAATATAAAAAAATTCGGATTTGGTAAGTTTATGGGTTATGTTAAACATGCTTCAGTATTTCGATCATAACTTGAGTTATAGAAATCGAAATGAGATGATTCTTGAAGAAAGTTAAGAAATAGCCCTATAACTTTTAAGTTTAGGCCAAGAGCCAATTCATTTGAGAAATGAATGGAAACTAGCTTGAAGAATAAACTTCTGGTTATTAAAGTTTAAGATTTAACATAATTAATTCTTATGATTATAAATTGATTATTTATGTATTGTTGTAATTACCCATTAGTTAGATGATCTTTGAGAGATATACATGGTCATGGATGCGAATGCATGATTAATGTTATGAAATGGCATGAAGATGTAGTGTAATATATGTTTTAAGATGATGAATATGAGCAAGAGGTAATGTAAATAGATTGATAATCCATAGATGAATCAAAAGTATTAAGCTCACAAAAACATGTATTTACATGTCATAAGATGTTAGAGATGCATATAGACAGGATGGAAAATGCGTAAGCATATCCTCTTATACTAGTTGAGAAAAGATGAATATATACTTCAGATGCTAAGTAACGCGTAAGCACGTCTCCAAATGATATGAGCTCTAGATGAATTTAAGGCTAGATGGTATTAAGTGCTTAAGACGCTAAGAAAAATCTGATCGGCTAGACGTTGGATGATTCATATGCATTTAGCTGCATTACATGAGTTATGATGTTATTTACATTATGAGATGATTTGTACTCATGTTAGATGATATTTAGATGTTATGTCATGACATGTGATGTGTGTACACTTGATGTTTTATATGACCATGGGATAAAATGATGAAAAATATATGAATTAGTAAGAAAAAGGAAGCATATCTAGATGTAAAAGATAAGTGGTGTGTTAATAAATATGTTTAAATGAAGGTCAGATAACACATTTAGAATAAATTGGATCATTCCTCGCTGAGCGATTAGCGCTCACCCTTTCATGGTTAAACGTTTTACAAGTAATCCAGAAGCGAAAGATGTTGGAGACAGCAAAGCTATGTGTGAGGGGAGATAATTTATTGTCATCCTAATGTTTTATAGAGATGACAATGGGCCCAATAATTTTGGGTACCCGACCCGGCCCGTCTCGAAAAGCTTGGGCTTTACCCGATGTTCACGGGCTTGGGCTTGGGCCTGTGCCTGATTTTAAGGCCCGACCTCGGGTACGGGCCGGGCCTGGGTATGTCTTCAAACCCAACCCGGCCCGTTAATTTTAGTATTAATTATACTAAATTACCCTTATACTATACATTTAATTACAAGATTATCCTACATATATACACTCATTTTTCCCAACCCTACATGGATGGATGGATGCACTTTGTGGAAAGTTATTTACATAATTGGTGAGTATTCAAAAATAAATTAATATTTAAAAATTGTTTCTAGAATTAAAAATATATAAAAAAAATTGAAATTTATTAATATTTAAAAATTCACATTATAAAAATGGGTGGGTTTGGGTCGGGCCTGAGGTTACAAAAAGCCCATCGGGCAGGGTTGGGCTTTACCTATCATACCCGTGATGGGCCCGGGCCGAGCTTGGGCATTTGTCATGAGGTCAGGCTTGGGCCTGGGCCAAGGGATACCTGGTCCTGGCCCGGCCCATCACCATCACTAACATTTTATCTTGATGTAAATAATGTAAATGATAAATGTTTTTTGAAACACCTTTTTGAAGCTTCCACCATATGAATCAAAATGGCATTAATATGTTTTGATTGATTAATACCCAAATGATTTTTAAGTTTTTATTTTTATTTTTGAAGGTACAGATTTTGATCTTGCGATATATTTTATATTAATGTTTTAGACATTATTATTATTATTCTTGCGCAGGTATACTAAATACAACTCGTTCCCCAGACATGAATTCTTTGGATTCTCATTAAGCGATATTCAAAGGGTACCTGACTAGGGAGGGATTTTACACACTAACTACGGTACTTAGGTTTAATTTTTTGGCCGTGACAATTGGTTTGACAAAATGTTGGTGTCGTTGTCGGGGATGTCGAAGCTGAGGATGCAACCCAACCTTCTCATCCAACGAACTGCTAATAAAGTTATGGGTACTACCTGAATCTGCCAAGACAACTACAGGTACCATAGAGATTATTCCTTGAGTGTTCGAAATGCGGATTTATTTAGTAATTCGAGGGTGAAACTGTAAGAAATTTAAGGTTTAATGCATGATTTATGATGTGAATTCTTGTATATTTCGTTATCTTCCAAAATCACGGGTTTAATGTGTGTTTTCAGGTATTTAGTGCAAAAGAATGGATTATTTGTGCTTGTGCTAGTGTTTGGACATCTTAGACCAATGGAGTGCGGATAAATCAAGGTGAGAAGAAAAAAGAGTGAAATTTTGACTTTATGTTGTAGCACGATTTCCTGAGCCGCAATGTGGTATGGTTTTTGTCGAAGAAGAAATCGCTTGAAACACGCTAGGGCGCAATTCAACTGCGTTGGGGCTTAATTAAATGCAGGTAGCAAACAACTTTGTCATTTTCTCTGTCATCTTTTCCAACATACGGTCCTGGCTTGCAACTAAGGAACCCACCTCTTGTTCCAGACGACGCTCCTAGCTCTGATACCAAAATATTATGTGCCAAAGATTGGGAGCGAGTGGTAAGAGGGGATGGTAAAATGGTCTGGGGTTTCTTCTCGCAACGACCTAATTTGAGATGAGTGAGTATAGAAAAGAAAGAGAGAAGATTAGGATTGTTAAAGGAATCCTTTTCCTACCGAAACTCGATAACTGGGGTAAATTTCTGCATACTCTTTCATTACTGATGAAATCCTTTAAATAGGAAATACATTAACACCCATACATGATCGTGGAAACCTTCCCTTTTTTTCTTAAGAACTACTCTCAAGAGTAGAAAACTACTTTAACAATAATCTTATGGAAGAGGTCCATTACTAACAACCTTGACCAGTCTTCCTTACTCCTAATATTACTCTTGACTTTGCATGTAGCCTAATGCAATGGAAACAAACTACGGCTACGTAAGGATCATAACCCAATGGGGTATCAACCCTCGTAGTACTTGCTTTGATATCAATTGTTCAACTCAAATGAGTACATAAGTCATGTTTAAAATCCTGACTTGTTAGGAAATGATACCCAAAAATGTTTATAGCCCAATTACCAAATCTTAGTTTTGCAATGTAAAACTCAATTTTATTGTTACAATAAATGCCAAGTATCTTAAATTAAAAAAAGGAAAAAAAAAATACTAGAACTTAGAAAGAATCATCACCCAAACATCATAATAAACATTGATGAATTATATTGTTGTCTAAAATTTTCTTAGTTAATTATATGTAATTTTTTAAATTTAATTTTGTATTAAATTATAAAATTAATTATATCATTAGCATAAAGTGTGTAACGCTAATAATTTCCTTAAATCATTGAGGCTCAGTTAATATATAAATTTCTTCTAAATATTTAACATTTTAATATAAAAAGAAAAATCTAGCCCAATAAACCCATGTGTTACACCAAAGTCCCATACTTCCTGGAAATTATCTCAAAATTTCAATGTTGTTAATTGAGTAAAAAGGAATATATTTAAAATAGATATATCTATACATTATTTTATGAAACCATATTAACCCCATTTTATGCTACATATTATAAAGAGACTTGGCGCTATTTAAAAATAATAATAATAATAAAATCCTCCAAATAAATATAAAAATACACCCGAATTAAATTAATTAATCCAACTGCTCGGGCGAATATTCTTTTTTATTCCTCAAGTTCGTGCCGGCATTGAGCGAACCGGAGACGTCTTACCGTATGGTCTTGAAAAGACCGTCACGTTTGGACGCCAACCCACTTTCCAATTCAGTTAATTAGGAATGTTATCCCAATCCTTAGGCGACCAGGCGACAAGTGGTCATATTTCACCGCAATGTGCATCTCATTTAACCCACGCGCTTGACTGGGCGAGTTACTGTAGACAAACCAAACGAATCTACCCATTATATCTATAATTGGAACAAAATCTTTACTACATTAGCAAATCAATTAATACTATTTCTTATTAAATATATAAAATTAGCCATTATATAAATGTTCCTTTTTTAATTGTAGACTATCAAAAATATAAAAAAAAAATTAACTAAAATCTCTAAAATAAAATGAATATATTTATTAAAATAGAGCATAATTCTTTTTTACAGAAATAATAAGCTTCCCTTTAGTTCTAACCAAAAAACTATAAAAAATAATTATTATTAATTAAAAAATATAAAAAAATTAATATATTCACAAATTTTCAAACACCCATAATTCTTCTAGTCCTTTTCATTATGAAAATTAATATGTAATTTAAAAAAAAAAGTATATATATAGATAGTATAAAAGACAACTCAATTGACATATTCTAGTAAAATACTAATAAATATATTAATACAATTCAGAAATAAAAAATCTCACAAATATATTTTTTTTCTTTAATAAATCCATATCATAAACTTTAATCTATTAGATTTTATTCTTTTTCTTACAATTAAAAAAAAAACACCAATTATGGTTGCGGAAACACGCGCCAATAACTGAGCGTGGGGAAGAAAAAGCAGCATATAATTTAGTAATCCAATGGATCACACGCTTACCTTCTAGATTTTTAAGTCCAACAATCACTAAAAAAATGGCAACGTGTCAACATCTCACCGCACTTAACTTTAGAAACCCAACAGGACAATTTGGTCCTGTAACGAGGTAAATCAGATTCAACAGGGAACGTGTCCACTTCCCATTGGGGGCTACC